>NC_136500.1:100027493-100437493 GCF_053919585.1 Euprymna scolopes | reverse complement strand
ATTATTTGCAATCATTCTACATTTGTTTAAAGTCATGTTTTCGTTATCCGCGCTTCGTGATGCAGGTTGTATACTTAAGATATCAGGTTAATTCTCTAGCTAAGAACAAAATCTTTCAAGTTAGTTCTTATTGAGATTTCTGCCCCTGTCACCCCAGGCGGGGCGAGAGCCGATGTGTACGCTTCGCTCGCTGACCAAAAACTGCCAAAATCCTTCTATATCTTTTTCGAGTAGGCGATCGTCGTTTATATCAAAAGCATCTTCCTCCCTTTTCTCCATTATCTTCTATTCCCCCTCTTTCTTATTCTTTTCCCTTTCTCTATTGTTTTGTGAACATATCTGTCAAACTAGCTTGGTGGTCTCTGAGTTAAAGCACCACGGGTCCCCGACTCCGAGCAGACATTTTGGAACCCAATTCTCGAGACTGTCCGAATCAATTACGTTAGTTAAAACTCATTCTCACCAGATCCAACTAGAAAAATAATCTCTTTTTTTTTCGCCATTAAAACAGATATCATCTCCCGAAGATTTCATAAACGCCTGTCTTAATCTTTGACACAGTATCATCACGCCCCCCTCCGGCCATAAGCATTCTTATCTTCACCTAGCTGAACGGGACACCCGGCATCGTCCGGTGTCCCGTCACAAATATTTTTTTTGGTAAATATCCAGACACGCTACTACAGAAAACCGACCACTCTAATTTGTTTTTTTTGGGGGGATGTGATTTATATTTTTCGTGTTTTTATTCAATGTAACATATTTATTCAGCTCGAAAAACATACAGTGTTTACCGATGTATTGGAAAATTCAAGATGGCGTCTGATTCTCTCTTTAACACGGTAAGTTTGGGAAAAAGTGTTATAAATAAAAAAAACAGATAAAATACTGTTAAAAATTCGCTCAATATATGTTACCGTGACATAGGCTGTCATATATTCGGCGGGTTTTTAATAGTATTTTGTATAGTTTTTTAATTTATAACACCTTTTCCCAAACTTACCGTGTTAAAGAGAGAATCAGACGCCATCTTGAATTTTCCAATACATCGATAAACACTGTATGTTTTTCGAGCTGAATAAATATGTTACATTGAATAAAAACACGAAAAATATATCCAGTTTGGTAGAAAAGTAACTTATCTTGCCTTTGATAACATTTATTTGTTATATATTTGTTTGTTGCAAAAGAAATCAAACAAAAACCTTTTTAGCCAAGAAACACACAGAAAAATGCCCCTCTCTCAGGTGGTCAGTAAGTGGGTGCTAATTCTGAGTTAAATTTACATTGAAAAGTGATCACCCACTTTTGGAAAAAGTAATTTCTTCATATCATGAAAACTTTCTTTTTGCGACGGAAACGGTTTGCAGATTCGTTTTTAGTACCCCGAAATCTACAATAAAATATTTCGTTATATACGAACATGAGACGGGCCTTAAAGTAAAAGAATACTGGATTTTTGGACAGATTTGTCATTTAGTTGTACAAATATCCTCAAACCAGGTAATCACTAAAAAGGACTCTTAAAAGTCATCACCTGTATCGAGCAAAACTTTAAAACCACTGATTATATGTCAGCCTACGTCACAGTAACATATATTGAGTGAGTTCCTAACAGTATTTTGTATAGTTTTTTAGTTTAAACTCATTTCCCCAAAATATCCCCAAACTTAATGTGTCTGATACAGTCTGCCGCCATTTGTATTTTTCAAATATACCGATAAACACTGCATGTTTCTGAACCGATTAAACATTATACATTACATAAAAACACTACAATCTTATCCAGTTAGGTAGAACATTTACTTTTCTTGCCTTTGATAACATTTATTTGTTATATATTTATTTTTTGACAACTTCTTTGTATCTGTGTTTAGTCATACAAACCCTTTTCATTTAATGTAACGTTTAGTCGGCTCGAAAAACTGTTTATCGGTGTATTTGAAAGATACAAATGGTGGCGGACACTGTGGATTACGTTAAGTTTGAGAAAGTGCGTTAAAACTAAAAAACTATACAAAATACTGTTACAAACCCACCGATTATGTCAGCCTATGTCATGGTAACATATATTCGGTGGGTTTTTGACACTGTATTGTATAGTTTTTAGTTTTTAACTTACTTTCCCAAACGTAACTTAATCAACAGAGTCTGCAACCATTTCTGTTTTACGAGCCGATTAAACATTTTACATTACATTAAAACACTAAACAATTATCCAGTTAGGTAGAAATATCACTTATCTTACCTTTCATTTATTTGTTTTTGACAACTTTTTCGAATCTGTGTATAGTAACCCTCCCCCCATCACTCAAATATCAATTACTAACTCACATTTTTGTATACAGAAAAAACAAAACAAAAAAAAAACATTTAGCGTTTCAACATTTTTGCTACGTTCAGCTTTATCCACTGATTGTTGGTCGAGCCCAAGCCATGATTGACGGTAATCCCGAGGATCAGGATCCATTTCTACAAGAGTAACATTTTTTTTCATTTTCGCTTTTTTTTTTTTTTTACGTTTTGGAGTGGATTGCTGTACTAAGAATATAAGAAACATGCATTTTCTCTTTTTATTAGAATTTTCCATTACACCAAATTGAGCCACAGCAACGCGTGGCAGGGTACAGCTAGTATATGTATGTATATATATATATATATATATATATATATATATATATATATATATGATCTATGTATTTGTATAGCTGCAAGGATTATCTATTATGATTATCATATACTTTCATTTACCCCATCATAAAATTTACAATTGTGATCTTATAGAACGTTTCTCAAGATTTTTTCACTTAATTCTGTTTGGAAGCTAAGTATGCCTTCCTCTACCTTGCACGTAGGTTGCTTTTATTCCCTTTACTGCTGGTGCATTCGTTTGTACTGAAGAAATCTCATAGTCTTCAACAGCGCTTTGGTGACATTCTGACCGCTGATTAATTCGCGGATACGTACTATTTTCTGTTACCAGAGATTTGTTGACTTCAAATTGAGAAACGCACGTAAAAGCTTTTATAAAGCTCTTTCTGAAGTTGTCACTCAAGAAGTTGTATAACAATGGACTCATCATGCTATTTGCAAATGTCAGTATGGTGCAAGCATTAAACAATAAAACCTCCCATAATTCAAGACGTCGACGCTCTCTTAAAATAAGTGTAACTTGAAAAACCCAGTAAGGCAGCCAAAACATCATATAGACACCAACAACTGTTAAAACCATCCTTGTAACTTTACGGTGGGACTTTTTTTTCTCTTTCGATTTTTTGAGTGGACCAACTGATTTCAATCGTATGATAACCATGGAGTAGAAAAAAGATATCAGTGGCACTGGTATCGTGTATGAAAGAAAAAAGCAGTACCAGACAAATACTTTATTGCCTTCTATTAGTTTGTTGCTTGGCCATGATATCGTACAAGTTTCACCCTTTCTTCCAGGACTGTGCACTGTTTTTGAATATAAAAATGTTGGCATCATAATCAATATGGATAACACCCAAATGATAATACAGAGAATGAAGGAATATTTTGGAGTTCGAAGTGTAACCGATTGGATAGGGTGGCACACAGCCATGTATCGGTCAGCGCTCATCACCGTAAGCGTAAATATACCAGTGAAATAGTTTATTGAGACAAGAATCATGTAGAGTTTACACATACCGTAACCAAAGGTCCAGTGTCCTAAAATGGTTGTAATTATCAAAAATGGCATGCTTAATAAAAATAGAACATCTGCCACGGTTAGATTAACAATGTACATGTTGGTAACAGTTTTCATTTTGGAGAACATAGTCACAACGTAAATAACCAAACAATTTCCTATCATCCCGATGATAAAAAACTATAGCATAAAAAATGACCAAAACAATCGGAAGAATATGTAACAGCAAGCCTCTATTTCTTCGGAAGTGTGAAGTACCATTCAAAAAACTGTTCGCTGTATCATTTGTAATAGATTCACTGACATTCTTGAAGAATTCATTCCATGGTGTAAGTGTTGAGATCTTGATCTCTTCAAGAATTATTGACTTGTTAGTTATTAGTGCCAAGCCGTTTGTGTACATAAATCGTAATGTTATGCACTAACAACGATAGAAAAGAATATCCTTTTCTCTGTCATTTATGGTGTATCAGTTGCTTCAATAATTGCTTATGTACAAGGCTCCACCACCAATCGTATTGTTTCAATGTAGCCGTAATAAAGATCAAAATATTAAAAAACGATTTCTCAAGAGTTATAATAGTCGCTGCCACTATTCGTTGTCATCGTTGATGCCAGTAATTATTATTGCTCTAGGGTCTTTTTACGTCTTCTGAAATCTGCAATAAATAAAAAACAAAATATTAAAAGTAATAGTCATAATAGTAATAAAATCATACACTTTACAAAACAAATGGCATTATGTTTTGGTCTTTTCCCATAAAAGTTGACATTTTGACATTTGGAAATACATATAAACTCTAAACGAGATTACGTTTTAAGCATTTAGTTGATAATAAATTATCACAATGCCAAGATTACGTTGAATAATAGATTTCATGATGTTTCGGAATTTGCACAAATTTAATAAAGCCATCATCTTAGAAACTGCATCAGAACAAAAATGACTTGGAAAATATATTATTACTGATGTTTTTCTGACCATCTTCATCAATATGGCATCCATCTTCATCCATATGGCTAAGCTATCTTCTTCTCTGAAAAAATTTATGAAAAGCCAAATGGAGGAAATGTTATCGTGCATGCAAACCAGAAGTGTGTTTTATATGTTAGTAACGATCAAATATGAATATCTCGAAGTCTCCAATGTGCATTTGTGCCAGACATTCCAATAGAAACTCCATTTGAGAAACACAGTTTAAAGAGAGAAGGAGGAAAGTGGGGAAAAAAACAAGATTAAAAAAAGCGAGAAGGAAAAGAAGGAAAGGAAATAAATAGAGGAAAACGTGGGTAGGCTAAGGAAAATCTCTGATGAGGTGATGAAAATATTTTACAGCCATCGATAAACGAAATGGATTTAATAGAATTGAATGATACGGTGCACATTCCTCATTTATTTTTTTCAATTCTTTTCAACTTTTTTCAACTTTTTTTCACTGTTTTTTCAATTTTTTTCCAATTTTTTTTCATTTTTTTTTCAATTTTTTTCAATGGATTATTATCGATTGGACACTAAACTACCAAATTATCAAAAAAACAACAAAAAAAACGAACAAACAAAAAAGAAAACATAACAAAAGAAAAAATGCAAAACATTCAAGATTTTAGGAGGTTCTCAATTTCTAATACAACATTCTACTAAATCGATCCCATATGTTGAAATAACTCAACGAGAACACGAAACTGAATTATTGCTCGTACAAATTCTGGAAAAAAGTCAAAGCTGTCTGAAAGTGATCGTAGAGCTCTTGTCAGGACTGTGAAATAAGAACACAAAACCATGGCGGCCAAAATTACAACAGAGCTTAACAATCATCTGGATAGTCCCATTTCGACAATAACTGTTCATCAAGATTTCGTGGGAGTGCTGTCATCAGAAAACAACTTATAATTATTTTCCATTATTTTATCCAACCCCTATGTCAGCCCTTTTAAGAAACTCGTTTCTTATCGTTGAACACTTTCAGTTGAATTAAAGTCGGTCAATTTAGCTCTTATGCACAGATCATCGTATAATGATTAGATTACTCTGACAGACGTTAAAAAGCATTTAAAAAATAAATGTTTAAATTTCAACAATATTTCTCGTTGTTAACAGTAGCCGAATGGATTAGGTGCTTGCTAATGAAGCCAGAAATGGCTTTTGTTATCGGTTGCGAATCTATCGACTGGTGTCGATTCCTGAAAGAATGAAACACTAGTCTCTGTAGGTATTTAATAATTATTATAGTATATATATATATATATATATATATATATATATATATATATATATATATATATATATATATATATATATATATATATACAGGATGGAATGATAAAAGTGTCAACCAAAAGAAAAAAAAACTAAAACTTTATTTTAAAACTTTTATTGAAAAAATCAATTCCGGTAACTCGATTTTGTTGTAGAACTGACATCTATTCAATGTAGCCGCCTTCATACTCTATACGGGCCCAGAACTGGGAGCATGTGGAACTTTTCCACAAGCACCGGTGAAAGCTTGGCAAATACTCGGCGGATGGCTGCGATCAGGCTGGCTTTGGTGTTGTGGGAGGTGATGTTCTCGATGTATGACTAAACGAAGTAGTCAATCAGGTTCACGTTTGAAGGGGGCAGTGAGAGAAGAGTGCAAAATTGTTACATTCCTTCTGAAGCCAAGCCTGCGGTGTCTTTGGACTTGTTGGCTGGCATCAAGTCCTGTTGCCACAACCAGATTTTGTCAGCGGCCACCTGCTTGCACCAGAGTATCACCACACACTTCAGTACATCCAGGTATACTTTGGTGTTGACTTTGAAGCCGACTTGGAAGATGTAAGATGGCATGATGTGGCTCTCACTTGAAAGCACACCAAAAACCATAACCATTGTCAAAAACTTTGTTTTCATCACCGTGGACACGTCCCTGTAATTCATGGCAATCCAGCGATGCATTTTGAGAGTGCTGGAAATGGTTCTGTTCTTGGAGATATGATTTGTACAGTGACGCATCTTCGATCTCGCTTGTTGAACATTATGTTACTTTCAAACATGATAGAAGGCTTTTTTTTTTACATGGTAGTCACCACTCATCAAGACCCGGAAGCCACTCGGGGATAAGGGTTATTGCATGTACAATGGGACAATATGGTAGTAATCGTTAGTAATGGAGATTTGATAAAGTGTTTTTCTTAAGGAGGCGGTTTATCAGGAATTTGTTTATGTTGGACTTGAAGACATCCAAGTTGTAGTCAGGTGGGAAACAGGCAAATGGAAGAAAGTTCCACAGGCATGCACTTCTAAGAAAGAAGCTTTGTTCATGGAATGTATGTTTTGATTTAGGCAATCAGGTTCACGTTTGAAGGAATGGGGAAAATTATTGACAGTGGTTTCAGCTAGATGGGTGTTTTTCGTGAAAGATTGGCGAGGGGGGCACCAGAAATTGGAGCTCAGACGAGCACTGGCCATGGAAATAACGATAAAACAAAGACAGGCTCGCAACGTCTCTTCTGTGGGAGAGAAGTTGAAGGGAAGAGAAAAGAGCACCCCCCACTAAGCCACAAAGTCTATTTTTACTCTGTCAAGGCAGGATAGGCTGTTTTTAGCAGCTCCTGCCCAGATGTGGCAGCAGTACTCCATCTCTTGGACGTACTTGGCTTTTATATAGATAGAGAATTGCATTTGCAGTGAGATATCTTCTGGAGCGGTAAAAGGATCCCACCATTTTTCCAGCAACTTTGGCAACAGACTTGATGTACGTGTTCCATTTCAGATCAGGAGTAAAGGTCAATCTCAGAAGCTTGTCAAAACATGGAGCCTCCCCAAGACGAGAACCGTCCATTTCAATTGATGCCAGATGGGGATCAGAGCATTGATGATGTAAAAATAGGAGCTTGGTTTTAGATGCATTAAAAGTAACCAGCCACCTCTTCCCCCACTGTACCATGCACTCAAGATCAGAGGAGAGAGAATCAGAGAGAACTTTGTCATTTACAGCCTTTGATGTGTTGCCATAGATGGTAGTGTCATCAGCATAGATGTCAACGCATGATTTAAATATGTGTTTTGGGAGATCATTGATGTAGATCAGGAAGAGAATTGGGCCCAGGATGGACCCCTGAGGGACTCCAGCATTAATACTGTGGGTTTCTGATTTCTGCCCATCAACCACTACTCTTATGAGTCTATCAGAGAGAAATGATTTAATAATTGAGAAACATTTCCAGTTACACCGTAGCTGGAAATCTTGTGAAGCAGGCCGTTATGCCATATCATATTAAATCATTTCTTTCTGATAGGTTCATAAGAGTAGTAGTTGAGGGGCAAAAATCAGAAGCTCACAGTATTAATGCCGGTGTCCCTCAGGGATCCATCCTGGGCCCAACTCTTTTCCTGATCTACATTAATGATCTTCCAAATCATATCCTTACATCATTTGTAGACATTTATGCTGACGACACTACCATTTATGGTAGCACATCTAAGACAGTAAATGACCAAGTTCTCTCCAATTCTCTCTCCTCTGATCTTGAGCACGTAGTACAATGGGGAAAGGAGTGACTGGTTACTTTTAATGCATCTAAAACCAAGCTTCTCTCTTTACATCATCAACATTCTAATTCACATTTGTCATCAATTGAAATGAATGGCTCTCGTCTTCAGGAGGCCTCAAGTTTTGACAAGCTTCTGGGCTTGACCATTACTCCTGATCTTAAATGGAACACGTATATCAAATCTGTTGCCAAGGCCGCTGGAAAAATGGTGGGATCTTTCTATCGATCCAGTAGATATCTCACTGCTGATGCTATTCTCTACCTATATAAGAGCCAGGTACGTCCAAGGATGGAATACTGTTGCCACATCTGGGCAGGAGCTGCTAGAAAGGACTTGTCCTGCCTTGATAGAGTTCAAAATAGACTTCGTAGCCTCGTAGGAGATGTCCTTTTCTCCTCCTTGCAACCTCTATCTCACAGAAGAGATGTTGCGAGTTTGTCTCTGATGTATCGTTATTTTCATGGAAAGTGTTCAACTGAGCTTCAATCTATGGTCCCCCCTCGCCAAACTTTCACAAGAAACACTCGTCTAGCTGTAAACACTATCAATAATTTCCCCCACTCTTTATCTGTGCCTAAACCTAAACGTAGATTCCATGAACAAAGCTTCTTTCTTAGAACTGCACGCCTGTGGAATTGTCTTCCGTTTTCCTGCTTTCCGGCTGACTACAATATGGTTGTGTTCAAGTCTAAAGTAAATAAGTTCTTGATGAGCCGTTCCATATAAGTTATTAAATTTACCAAATTTTCATTACTAATGATTACTATATTGACCAATTTCTACTGTACACTCTTTAACCCTTATCCTTGAGTGGCCTCTGGGCCTTGATAATGTGGTGATGCCTTTGTAAAAAAAAAAAAAAAAAAAAAAAAAAAAATGTCAAGAGCAATTGCCCTAGAAAGGAAGCCTTTGTCGAGAGATTAATTAATCCTATGAGATAGCACATCTGCTGTAGATCTAGCAGAACAGAAACCATATTGTGTGTCACTAAGAACGTTATTTCTGCTGAGGTGATTGACTACTTCTTTATTTAATATGGATTCCAGCAGCTTACTCATGCCACACAGGAGACTTATTGGTCTGTACTGAGAGGGAGATGACTTATCACCTGAATTCTTAAATACAGGGCATACTGATGAGGTTTTCCAGGGTGTTGGCAATGCTTAAACAGTTTTATAAGTATGGGGACAAGTTCTGGTTGAAGCTTTTTCTATACTATAATTGGAATGCCGTCTGGGCCAGTTGCTTTACTGGAATCAAGGTTCTTGATTAGCTTGGCGACCTCACGTACATAGGAGGAAATATGGGCAGTTGATGGCCTTCGTCACATAGGATAGAATTAGCTGAAAAGTTCTTGGCAAGTAGTTTGGCCTTGTCTGATGCTGACTAAATGATCGTAGTTCCATTAATGATGGTTGGGATAGAACGCACGCTTTTGTTCAGGATCCTATTTGCCAAAATTGGTGGGAACCAAGCCGCTGCTTAGCTACTTTGGATGTAACAGACTCTTGCATTTTTTATTACTCTTTTACAGTGGTTGCTGGCAGTCCTGAAAGCAGCTTTAGTCTCAGTACATCTATTACGTTGGTAGCTATGGAAAAAAGGGATTTCTGTGCGCCAAGTGTTTGTTAACATGCGCATTCATGTCTGGACTACCACAGCATGTAAAACATCTACTACATGCTTCATCCATGATGGATCAATGAGCGCGGAACAACTGTTGACCCGAATGTGAACAGTCATGATTGACAACAAAGACACTGCAGAATTGGTCACCACCTCTGCCAGACGAACACCTTCAGAATCAAAAGCATATTAAGATGACAGAAAAGTTGCTCGCTACAGATGTGGTGGTCTCAATTCCATAGCAAAGGGCTGCTTACAAACGGCCATAAGAGGCGGGATAGTCGAATCGGCCTCATTGTGAGATATGTTGCTTCAGTTGTGGTCACAGTGAACATTGCAATGCCAAGGAAACATCGAATGGAAGGAGACAGGTTAGGATTAGGGTTAGTCTCTTCCCTGAGTAACTGAAGACCAAGAAACTCCCATCCATGAAAGTACATGTAAATGAACAAGAGTGTACGGCATTGATCGATTCCAGGTGCTCACTGATGACGGTACCTTTCCATGCCAGGGATGCCTATGAGCACAATCTTCTAAAGTGGCAGCGGAATAAATGGCTGTTGCCATATCCAGAAGACAAACTTTGCTGGCCAAAAGGTCTAATTCCCTTAATGACGCCAAGGCAAGAGCAGAACCAAAAGGTGCGTTTGGTGCTTCAGCTGCAAATTGATTTGTGAATCGTTGCCAATGCAGAAGTGTACACACAGCAAATGAAAAAGTGGCAATGATAAGGAATAAATGTGCTGCTTCTAGATCTGCAAAAGGCATATTGACAAAATGCTATGGCCGTTTCAAACAGTTATTTTTATGGACAAATGCTTTTGTTTCACATGGTTGGGATTTAGGCTGAATGTGGCGCCATTATAAACACTATCATATCTGAAGACCAAGAAACTCCCATCCAAAAGTGTCACATCAGCATATGTAGATGATATTTTCATTGATGGAAACCTAATTCCTGCATCGCAAATGCAACAAATTTTTGGGACTATGGTTTGGTTTCCAATGATCCGGCTTATCTGAAAAATAGAGCCAAAGTTCTTGGCTTAAAAGTCTATAAAAAAAATGGCACGATGGAAATGAGGAAGTAAAATTCCGGAAATCCCTGATGGATTTTCTCTCTGCAGAAACTTGTTGGTCATTTCTCCGTGCGTGGCTCAAGATGGCAGTTGCATTTATCAAACACATGGCAGCTGCAATAACAAACGAATCAAAAATGCTTTTCTCTGTCATTTATTGGCAGAGACTCTAAGCAGAGTATGATCTCATTAGAGGAAACTGGTGTATGGACGATAAAGAAATTACAGTTTTGGTGAATGTGAGTTGCATAACTACAGGAGTGGTATTGGAAATGAATCGGTCATTGAGTATGTGTGTTAGCTATATCCAACTAACATCAATCTAGCTGAACTTGGCACTGCTCTCAAAGGAGTTTATTTGGCTCTTCAGTAGAAGGTGACAATATTACACTTGGTCACTGATTCGACATGTGTGCACTTGTGGATTTCTGACACTTTAACTGGAAACGCACGTGTACATGAAGGCAGCTGGCAATATGCTAATTAGGTGATAGTTAGGAACCTTGCGATCACTGATGAAAGAATATGGATTGACCGTAAATCTAAAACTCATGAAGTGCTGTCAGAACCATGCAGACCATCTCACCAGAGTGCCGCACAGGTTGATGGATCTGCTCAAGGAAGCAAAAGAGCCGGGTTGCAGAATGGTAGAAGGATGACTGGACGAAGATCAGGTGGCTGACATCTATCATCAAATCGAACATCTAGGAGTGAAGCAGAATTTATACTTCGCCAGGTCGGTTGACCCACACGTGTTCAAAGGAATTGCTAAAGCTATTGTGAGAGCTTGTGAAACCTATCGATCAATAGATCCAGCACTTGTTCTCTGGGAAAAGGAAAACCTCAGCAACTGGAGCAGATTAGCAATCGACATAACCCACCACAATGATGATCATTTTGTAACTATCATCGACTGCAGTCTCTCTAGATTTTCAATATGGCGGTGAATGTACCAACATTATGCAATCATTCTGAAAATTTGAGAATGTTTTCCTGAGCGATACTGACAGTCAATAATACTGCATTCACTAGTAAAGATTTTCGAGAAGGTTATGAAGAATTTGGGCATGCATTTGTGGTTTTGATGTGCCTACTGGCTGAGTGGAAATGGAATTGTAGAATAATGTCATAAGACTGTTAAGAATATTGCGTCCTAAAAGAATTGCTTAATATTGGAGGCAGTTTACTGCGACAGCATCACACAGAAGGATAACATTTCCTCTTTCATCAGGCTGATGCACTACATAGATATCATATCAAAATAAAGGCGTTGAAGCTAAGCAGTTGCCTGAACCAGAGGTGACTGGAGCAAAGTATAGGAAAGGAGACATCATTTGGGTATAAAACCCACAAGGCAAGTGAATGGCAAAATATAGAACTGGTATGATCAACCTGCTGAAGTGATCAACCTGCTGTCTGTTAAAATTGATGGAATGCCTCGTCATATTAAAGACGTCCAAATAGTAATATGGACACAATTAGCAACGAATACGAATCCAAGGATAGTGAGCATTTAATCTATCTGAGTTCAAATCTGCTGCACAGTGGTTTTGATGCCAATAGACTCCCAACTGATGAAACTCGAACTGCAGAGGAGAATATGCATGAGAGTGAAGCTTTCATTGTTCCTCTTGGAAGAAGTACCCGACAGTGCCGAATACTACCCACACCCCTGTTTGTGATCATGAGATTGGAGGAGTTTAGGGAAAATCGTGATTTACCCAACTGTGCTTGTGTGTGCTTTGTAGAGTTTGGTTGCCTAACAAAAATAAATTCAAAATGGCAACGCACAGTTGTTTTGTACTTGACGGTCACGCATGAGCAATGCAGACTCTAGTGACTAGAGACTAGGTTCATAAAAAGAGCCATAGAGGGAACTTAATTAAAAAATGCTTTATGCAGTCATGTGCCTGGTACAAGTATGCACTCCTTATTTTGGTGCCTTATTGCTATCGCATACTATGAGTACAGGTTCTAGGTAAAATTGTGTTTCATGAGGACACTAGGTCTGTGATCTTCGGCATCTATCCTGAACCTTTTGTCAAATTTTCTTTTGTGCAGTGCCTTGATTATCTTTGCAAAGTTTTGTCCAATGAATGCTCCACTGCTATGTTGATTTTCTCACATAAGCTCTCAGAAGCATGATCTTGAAACTTGGAAATTCAATGTTGTTCACTGCAATATTGCATGAACTTTTGGCGCTTGCATGTATATCTTCTATTTCCACTGACGTTAGCTCATGTACCTTTTTAAAATGATTAGGATAAGGTGACAAGTATGATTGTCACTGAGCACCCCAAGTCAATCATTGTTATTGCCGAAATTTAATGTCCCTAAATGTCAACTGATACTCTTGTAAACGAGAGGTACGTCACTCTGTCCTGTTGAATATTCTATATATGATATGTTTTATAAATTACAGGCATAGATCTTGACATTATGCCGAAAATCATCTTCTTTTAAGTGAGTGCATGGAGTTTCCAGTTGATGATCTATTACTATGGCGGTGTGGGCCTGTGCTAGTGTTTCATTTTTGTTGGTCTGTTAATTGTTCTCAGTACTATGCTGCACTGCCTGTTTGGAATATATGGTTGCTGATATTTGTCTCATTCTATTTGGTGGGTATTCTTGCTTTTTAACCAGCTTGAATAGTCTTCTGATTTCGACTATACTAGGCTCTATGGGGCCGAGGTCTCGGACTGCACAATTCCCATATGCTACCGGCTTTGACACTAAAGAAAAGTTCAATTGAATCAATATTTTGTGGATCATTTGCAATGCGCTCAGCCATGTCTATCCATAGTTTTTACTATGTGTGGGGAAATGTTTTATTTTCTCGCTCATTAACATGGCATCCATTAAAAAATCAGCCAGAAGGTGAAAAAAGACTAAATCTGCGAAAATTAATGTTTATTTTTCCTTTCTATATTTGTCTTTGATGTAAACTGCTACCTATCTAATTGTATATGCCAACTTGCACTTTCTTTTCAATGCAAATCTCATACAAGGCTCAAGTGCCAGAAATGAGACATGTGCCACCATGCGCAAATAACAAATAGGCTTTCAATTTCTCGGAGGAAGATATGTCTGTGGAAAATTCCCTGTTTGGCCATTTTTAGGAATTCTTCCGCCAATTTCGGGTAAGCTTTTTGCTCCGATCTCACATGAATGGAATATGTCTTGTTGGGTCTGTTATAAATTTATTCATAGTCTAGCTATAATGATCGAATCGTTGCATGATGGCTGCTGCTTTAAGGGAAGCTATAATCCACTGAGCAATAACCTGCATTGCATTATTTGATCCTATATCTGTTCCCGCATTATGGCTTCTAATGTCTGTGATGGCTCTTAATTTTACTGTAACGTTGCAGCATTTTGATTCTTAATAAGGCTCAATAGTTGTCCTTCTGTAAGCCTGGAGTAATCCATGCTGACGAAATTTAATTCATACATTTTTTTCGTCTTAAAAGGCTTTAGTTTACCATTTATTTCTTTTCATTTATTTATTTTGTGTCACGAACACTCGTTTCTTTCGTATCAAAATTATTTTTTGTTTGTGTAGAGGTGGAATCGAACCCAAGACGCCCAGTTACAAGACCGGAGTGGTCTTGGTGTCACACCTCCATAGAAGTAGACTCGCCCGCTTGCATGAGAGGCGAGAGCAGGCTACTTAAAAAAGATATTCATGGCAACGAGTGTGCTTGCCAACACTTTACATGGCGTCGCCAATATAGGAAACCACCTACAAACAACGTTGGAATATGGACGAACAAACACAGCAGACATTACTGCAATGGATCTCTAGAAGTGTAAGCCATGTTTAGTTTCAGAACAGTTTCTGATCATTCGTTGTTCTACAAAAGTCCTGGAAGGTGACTGGTTTGCAGTATACAGAACAGGAGTTTGAATCCACAGAGCAAAAGATTCTTCTTGTGTTGAGATGGAGAAAACGTATGTGAAATAGCTATAGAAAGGTTTAATATTCATGGAACAACTCTGGTTTCTGATTGGTTCATAACAATACAAAAAACTATTTCTATATCTATTGGTAACAATACTCCTATTTCTATTTCTATTCATGACAATACACTATTTCTATTTCTATTTCTATTCGTAACAATACACTATTCCTATATTCGTAACAATACCGCTATTTCTATTTCTATTCATAACAATACCCTTATTTCTATATCTATTCGTAACAATACTCATATTTTCATTTCTATTCATAACAATACACTACTCCTATTTCTGTTTGTAACAATACACTATTCCTATTTCTATTTCTATTCGTAGCAATACCCACATTTCTATTACTATTCGTAACAATACCATTATTTATATTTCTATTCATAACAATACCCCTATTTCTATTTCTATTCGTAACAATACCCCTCTTTCTATTTCGATTCTTAACAATACGCTCTTTCTATTTCTATTCGTAACAATACCCCATATTTCTATTTCTATTCGTAACAATACCCCTATTTCTGTTTCTATTCGTAACAATACGTGTATTTCTATTTCTTTCGTAACAATACTCCTATTTTCATTTCTATTCATAACAATACACTAACAATACCCCTATTTCTATTTTTATTCTTAACAACACACTATTTCAATTTCTATTCGTAACAAACCCCTTTTCTATTTCTATTCTGGACAGTACACTATTTCTTTTCCTATTCGTAACAATACACCCATTTCTATTTTATTCGTAACAATACCCCTATTTCTATTCCTATTAATAACAATACCCCTGTTCCTATTTCTATTCGTAACAACACACTATTTCAATTTCTATTCGTAACAAAACCCTTTTCTATTTCTATTCTGAACAGTACACTATTTCTATATCTATTGGTAACAATACTCATATTTTTATTTCTATTCATAACAATACGCTATTTCTATTTCTATTCGTAACAATACACCTATTTCTATTTCTATTCGTAACAATACACTATTTCTTTTCCTATTCGTAACAACACGCTATTTCAATTTCTATTCGTAACAATACACTATTCCTATTTCTTTCGTAACAATACGCTATTTCTATTTCTATTCATAACGATACCCCTTTACCTATTTCTCTTCGTAACAATACGCTATTTCTATTTCTATTCATGACAATACTCTATTTCTGTTTCTATTCGTAACAATACCCATATTGCTATTTCTATTCTTAACAATTGCGGGAAATTTATTCACTGAGTCCCGTGAATGTTATCCCACGTGGTTCATGTTAATAAGCCTAGAAAAATCAGGACATGAAAAAATAAAGACAAGGAAATACTTTTAAGAATCAAAAAAAATATTGACATTTTATTGAGGGAAAAGAAAGCATAAGGGTTGTGGAAAGAAGGCAGCAAAGCTGCAAAGTTCAATTATTGAGAAAAAAGTTTATATGTTCAATTTACAAGAGAAAATACAGTTTATATGTTCACCAACAAAAAATGTCCTTATGGCAAGCAGTCAAGCACTAAAGGCTTAATTAACACTAGAGAGAGTACAGAAATAAGAGAAAATTAGAATAAGAGAACTTACTGCGTAAAACAATGATTTCGTTTCGTTTTTTTTAACCTTTCTTTTTTTATCTTTATATACGTGTGTGAGTCCTTTTTTTTTACATATATATTTTCTTCACGCCACTCCAAATCGATCTGTCCTCACTTCAGTGACAGAATCCTTGAAAGTTCTTTTGAAAATAATCCTTGAATTTGAAAACTCAATGTTGTTTGGTAAAACCTTCGTTCGTCCTTCTTGTCAGATGAAATTCTCACTGGTAACAACATGGAAAGACAATTCGGTTTCCACACGCCGACATTTAATCGCATCTCGTGCGTCCAGTTTATAGATCAATTCTTCTTAGAATTGATTCTTTCTTTTCTTTTCGAGTCAACCAACTTGATTCGACTCTTACTGAAACTCATTATTCATTCCTATGAACAATGAAATAACTTTTACTATTTTTAAGACTTGAATGTCTGAGTAGGACCAGAGCTCGTAACTTGCGTGTTACCCTTATGGAATCTCTGTCCAAAACTGACTTTCGCTCGGCTCTCTAGTGCACTTGTTGAATTTTCGCGGGAAAAATATCTCTTAGTAGAATCAATTGTGGCGTGATTCTTTCAGCAACAGCAGCAGCTCGTTAAAAAGACGTAAAGTTAAAGAAGGAAAGAAGGGAGGAAAGATAAAAGACAACGACGAAAAGAAGGAAGAAATTAAATTTCTGACACAATACCCAAATTCTATTTCTAGTCGTAACAATACCCCTATTTCTTTTTCCATTCATAACAATACCCCAATTTCTATTTCTATTCTTAACAATACCCCAATTTCTATTTCTATTCTTAACAATACCCAATTTCTATTTCTAGTCTTAACAATACACTATTTCTATTTCCATTCGTAACAATACCCCTATTTCTATTTCTATTTCTATTCGTAACAATAATCTTATTTCTATTTCTATTCGTGACAATACCCTATTTCTATTCTGAACTATTGCTATTTCTATTCGTATCAATAACTCTATTTCTATTTCTAATCGTAATAATACCCCTATTTCTATTTCTAATCGTAACAATACCCCTATTTCTATTTCTATTCGTAACAATACCCCTATTCCTATTTTTATTCATAACAATACGCTATTTCTATTTTTATTCATAACAATACCCCTATTTCTATTTCTATTCGTAACAATACCCCTATTCCTATTTTTATTCATAACAATACGCTATTTCTATTTTTATTCATAACAATACCCCTATTTCAATTTCTATTCGTAACAATACCTCTATTTCTATTTCTAATCGTAACAATACCCCTATTTCTATTTCTAATCGTAACAATACCCCTATTTCTATTCATAACAATACGCTATTTCAATTTCTATTCATAACAATACCCCTATTTCTATTTCTATTCGAAACCATACGCTATTTCTACTTGTATACTCCTATTTCTATTCATAACAATACCCTATTTCTATTCCTATTCGTAACAATACCCCTATTTCTATTTCTATTCGTAACAATAAACTATTTCTATTTCTATTCGTAACAATACATTATTTCTATTTCTATCCGTAACAATACCCCTATTCCCATTTCTATTCGTAACAATACCCCTTTTCCCATTTCTATTCGTAACAATACGCTATTTCTATTTCTATTCGTAACAATACGCTATTTCTGTTTCTATTTGTAACAATACCCATATTTCTATTCTTAACAATACCCCAATTTCTATTTCTATTCGTAACAATACACCTATTCTATCATAAAAAAATAAATGCTCAGTTGAGATAATAAATCATAATAAACTAATACTCAATTGAGATAATTAACTAAAATAAAGAAATGCTCAGTGGAGATAATAAATCATAATGAATATATGCTCAGTTGAGATAATAAATAATAATAAAGTAATGTCCAGTTGAAATAATAAATCATAATAAGAGATGCTCAGTTGTGATCATAAATCATGAAAAATAAATGCTCAGTTCTGATGATGATAAAGAGATGCTCAGTTGATATAATCAATCATAATAAAGAAATGCTTGGTTGAGATAATAAACTAAAATAAAGAAATGCTCAGTTGAGATAAGAAATCATAATAGAGAAATTCTCAGTTGAGAATAAATATTAATAAAGCAATGCTCAGATGAGATTATAAATTCTAATAAAGCAATGCTCAGTTGCAATAATAAATAATAATAACGAGATGCTCAGTTGAGATAGTAAATCATAATACAGAAATGCTCAGTTTAGATCATAAATAATAATAAGAAATGCTCAGTTGAGATAATAAATCATAATAAAGAGATGCTCCATTGTGATTATAAATAATAATCAATAAATGCTCAGTGGAGATAATAAACTAAAATAAAGAAATGCTCAGTTTAGATAATAAATAATAATAAAGAGATGCTCAGTTGAGATAATAAGCAAAAATAAAGAAATGCAAGTGCAAACATTACAAACACAACAAGATAATAAGCTACAACAAAGAAATTTTTGTTTGTATTGTCCTTGTAATGGTTTTACTTGTGGTGACTGCGGTGTTTTTGTTTGTGTTGATTGTGGTGGGATTTTGTTTGTTTGTATTGTCCTTGTTCTGTTTGTAATGTTTTCATTTGTGGTGACTGCGGTGTTTTTGTTTGTGTTGATTGTGGTGTCCTTTTGTTTGTTTGTATTGTCCTTGTTGTGTTTGTAATGTTTTCACTCGTGGTGACTGCGGTGTTTTTTTTGTGTTGATTGAGTTGCCTTTTGTTTGTTTGTATTGTCCTTGTTGTGTTTGTAATGTTTTAACTTGTGGTAACTGTGGTGTTTTTGTTTGTGTCGATTGTGGTGTCTTTTATTTGCTTGTATTGTCCCTGTTGTTTTTGTAATGTTTTGACTTGTGGCGATTGCGGTGTTTTTGTTTGTGTTTATTGTGGTGTCCTTTTGTTCGTTTGTATTGTCCTTGTTGTGTTTGTAATGTTTTTACTTGTGGTGACTGCGGTGTTTTTGTTTGTGTTGATTGTGTTGTCTTTTGTTTGTTTGTATTGTCCTAGTCGTGTTTGTAATGTTTTAACTTTTGGTGACTGGGGTGTTTTTGTTTGTGTTGATTGTGGTGGCCTTTTGTTTGTTTGTATTGTCCTTGTTGTGTTTGTAAAGTTTGCCCTTGTGGTGACTGCAGTGTTTTCGTTTGTGTGGATTATGTTGCCTTTTGTTTGTTTGTATTGTGCTTGTTGTGTTTGTAATGTTTAAACTTGTGATGACTGTGGTGTTTTTGTTTGTATTGACGGGGGTGTCCTTTTTTTGTTTGTATTGTGCTTGTTGTGTTTGTAATGTTTTCATTTGTGGTGACTGCGGTGTTTTTGTTTGTGTTGATTGTGGTGTCCTTTTGTTTGTTTGTATTGTCCTTGTTGGGCTTTGTAATGTGTTCCCTTGTGGTGACTGCAGTTTTTTTTGTTTGTGTTGATTGTCGTGTCCTTTTGTTTGTTTGTATAGTCTTTGTGTTTGTAATGTTTTCACTTGTGGTGATTGCGATGTTTTTGTTTGTGTTGATTGTGTTGCCTTTTGTTTGTTTGTATTGTCCTTTTTTTGTTTGTAATGTTTTCACTTTTAGTGACTACGGAGTTTTTGTTTTTGTTGATTGTGGTGTCCTTTTGTTTTTTGTATTTTCCTTGTTGTGTCTGTAATGTTTTCATTTGTGCCGACTGCGGTGGTTTTGTTTGTGTTGATTGTGGTGTCCTTTTGTTTTTTTGTATTGTCCTTGTTGTGTTTGTAATGTTTTCACTTGTGGTGACTCTGGTGTTTTTATTTGTGTTGACTGTGGTGTCCTTTTGTTTGTTTGTATTGTCCTTGTTGTGGTTGTAATTTTTTCACTTGTGGTGACTGCGGTGTTTTTACTTGTGTTGATTGTAATAGCCTTTTGTTTGTTTGTATTGTCCTTGTTGTATTTGTAATGTTTTCACTTGTGGTGACTGCGGTGTTTTTGTTTGTGTTGAATATGGTGTCCTTTTGTTTGTTTGTATTGTCCTTGTTGGGTCCTGTAATGTTTTCCCTTGTGGTGACTGCAGTATTTTTATTTGTGTTGATTGTGGTGGCCTTTTGTTTGTTTGTATTGTCCTTGTTGTGTTTGTAATGTTTTCCCTTGTGGTGACTGCAGTGTTTTTGTTTGTGTGGATTATGCTGGCTTTTGTTTGTTTGTATTGTCCTTGTTGTGTTTGTAATGTTTTAACTTGTGATTACTGCGGTGTTTTTGTTTGTGTTGATGGAGGAGTCCTTTTTTTGTTTGTATATTCCTTGTTTTTGTAATGTTTTCACCTGTGGTGATTGCGATGTTTTTGTTTGTGTAGATTGTGGTGTCTTTTTGTTTGTTTGTATTGTCCTTGTTGTGTTTGTAATGTTTTCACTTGTGGTAACTGCGTTGTTCTTGTTTGTGTTGATTGTGCTGCTGTTTGTTTGTCTGTATTGTCCTTGTTGTGTTTATAATGTTTTCACTTGTGGTGACTGCGGTGTTTTTGTTTGTGTTGATTATGGTGTCCTTTTGTTTGTTTGTATTGTCCTTGTTGGGTCCTGTAATGTTTTCCATTGTGGTGACTGCAGTGTGTTTATTTGTGTTGATTATGTTGCCTTTTGTTTGTTTGTATTGTATTGTCCTTGTTGTGTTTGCAATGTTTTAACTTTTGCTGACGGCGGTGTTTTTGTTTGTGTTGATTGTGGTGTCCTTTTGTTTGTTTGTATTGTCATTGTTATTTTTGTAATGTTATCATTTTGGTGATTGCGGTGTTTTTGTTTGTGCTGATTGTGGTGCCCTTTTGTTTGTTTGTATTGTCCTTGTTGTTTTTTTAATGTTTTCACTTGTGCTGACTGCGGTGTTTTTTCGTGTTGATTGTGGAGGCCTTTGTTTATTTGTATAGCCCTTGTTTTGTTTGTAATGTTTTTTACTTTTGGTGACTGCGGTGTTTTTGCTTGTGTTGATTGTCGTGTCCTTTTTTTTATTTGTATAGTCCTTGCGTTCGTAATGTTTTCACCAGTGGTGACTGCGGTGTTTTGTTTGTGTTGATTGTGGTGTCCTTTTGTTTGTTTGTAATTTCCTTGTTGTGTTTGTAATGTTTTCACTTGTGGTGATTGCGGTGTTTTTTTGTGTTGATTGTAGTGGCCTATTTTTTGTTTGTATTGTCCTTGTTGTGTTTGTAATGTTTTCACTTGTGGTAACTGCGGTATTTTTGTTTGTGTGCATTGTGTTTCCTTTTGTTTGTCTGTATTGTCCTTGTTGTGTTTGTAATGTTTTCACTCGTGGTGACTGCGGTGTTTTTTTTGTGTTGATTGAGTTGCTTTTTGTATGTTTGTATTCTGCTTGTTGTGTTTTCAATGGTTTCACTTGTGGTGACTGCGGTGTTTTTGTTTGTGTTTATTGTGGTGTCCTTTTGTTTGTTTTTATTGTCCTTGTTGGGTTTTGTAATGTGTTTCCTTGTGGTGACTGCAGTTTTTTTGTTTGTGTTGATTGTCTTGTCCTTTTGTTTGTTTGTATAGTCCTTGAGTTTGTAATGTTTTCACTTGTGGTGATGGCCGGGTTTTCTTTTGTAGTGATTGTGGTTTCCTTGTGTTAGTTTGTATTGTACTTGTTGTGTTTGTAATGTTTTCACTTGTGGTGACTGGGGTGTTTTTGTTTGTGTTGTTAGTGGTGTCCGTTTGCTTTTTGTATTGTCCTTGTTTTGTTTTTTATGTTTTCATTTGTGCTTACTGCGGTTTTTTTGTGTTTATTGTTGAGTCCTTTTGTTTGTTTGTATTGTCCTTGTTGTTTTTGTAGTTCTTTCACTCGTGGTGACTGGGGTGTTTTTGTTTGTGTTTATTGTGGTGTCCTTTTGTTTGTTTGTATTGTCCTTGTTGTGTTTGTAATGTTTTAACTTGTGATTACTGCGGTGTTTTTGTTTGTGTTGATGGAGGAGTCCTTTTTTTGTTTGTATATTCCTTGTTTTTGTAATGTTTTCACCTGTGGTGATTGCGATGTTTTTGTTTGTGTAGATTGTGGTGTCTTTTTGTTTGTTTGCATTGTCCTTGTTGTGTTTGTAATGTTTTCACTTGTGGTAACTGCGTTGTTCTTGTTTGTGTTGATTGTGCTGCTGTTTGTTTGTCTGTATTGTCCTTGTTGTGTTTATAATGTTTTCACTTGTGGTGACTGCGGTGTTTTTGTTTGTGTTGATTATGGTGTCCTTTTGTTTGTTTGTATTGTCCTTGTTGGGTCCTGTAATGTTTTCCATTGTGGTGACTGCAGGGTTTTTATTTGTGTTGATTATGTTGCCTTTTGTTTGTTTGTATTGTATTGTCCTTGTTGTGTTTGCAATGTTTTAACTTTTGCTGACGGCGGTGTTTTTGTTTGTGTTGATTGTGGTGTCCTTTTGTTTGTTTGTATTGTCATTGTTATTTTTGTAATGTTATCATTTTGGTGATTGCGGTGTTTTTGTTTGTGCTGATTGTGGTGCCCTTTTGTTTGTTTGTATTGTCCTTGTTGTTTTTTTAATGTTTTCACTTGTGCTGACTGCGGTGTTTTTTCGTGTTGATTGTGGAGGCCTTTGTTTATTTGTATAGCCCTTGTTTTGTTTGTAATGTTTTTTACTTTTGGTGACTGCGGTGTTTTTGCTTGTGTTGATTGTCGTGTCCTTTTTTTTATTTGTATAGTCCTTGCGTTCGTAATGTTTTCACCAGTGGTGACTGCGGTGTTTTGTTTGTGTTGATTGTGGTGTCCTTTTGTTTGTTTGTAATTTCCTTGTTGTGTTTGTAATGTTTTCACTTGTGGTGATTGCGGTGTTTTTTTGTGTTGATTGTGGTGGCCTATTTTTTGTTTGTATTGTCCTTGTTGTGTTTGTAATGTTTTCACTTGTGGTAACTGCGGTATTTTTGTTTGTGTGTATTGTGTTTCCTTTTGTTTGTCTGTATTGTCCTTGTTGTGTTTGTAATGTTTTCACTCGTGGTGACTGCGGTGTTTTTTTTGTGTTGATTGAGTTGCTTTTTGTATGTTTGTATTCTGCTTGTTGTGTTTTCAATGGTTTCACTTGTGGTGACTGCGGTGTTTTTGTTTGTGTTTATTGTGGTGTCCTTTTGTTTGTTTTTATTGTCCTTGTTGGGTTTTGTAATGTGTTTCCTTGTGGTGACTGCAGTTTTTTTGTTTGTGTTGATTGTCTTGTCCTTTTGTTTGTTTGTATAGTCCTTGAGTTTGTAATGTTTTCACTTGTGGTGATGGCCGGGTTTTCTTTTGTAGTGATTGTGGTTTCCTTGTGTTAGTTTGTATTGTACTTGTTGTGTTTGTAATGTTTTCACTTGTGGTGACTGGGGTGTTTTTGTTTGTGTTGTTAGTGGTGTCCGTTTGCTTTTTGTATTGTCCTTGTTTTGTTTTTTATGTTTTCATTTGTGCTTACTGCGGTTTTTTTGTGTTTATTGTTGAGTCCTTTTGTTTGTTTGTATTGTCCTTGTTGTTTTTGTAGTTCTTTCACTCGTGGTGACTGGGGTGTTTTTGTTTGTGTTTATTGTGGTGTCCTTTTGTTTGTTTTTATTGTCCTTGTTGTGTTTTTAATGTTTTCACTGGTGGTGACTTAGGTGGTTATGTTTGTGTTGATTGTGTTGCCTTTTGTTTGTTTGTATTGTCCTTGTTGTGTTTGTCATGTTTTCACATGTGGTGATTGCGGTGTTTTTGGTTGTGTTGAATTAGGTGTCCTTTTGTTTGTTTGTATTGTCCTTGTTGTGTTTGTAATGTTTTCCCTTGTGGCGACTGCAGTGTTTTTTGTGTTGATTGTGTTGTCTTTTGTTTGTTTGTATTGTCCTTGTTGTGTTTGCAATTTTTTAACTTTTGGTGACTGGGGTGTTTTTGTTTGTGTTGATTTTGGTGTCCTTTTGTTTGTTTGTATTGTCCTTGTTGTGTTTGTAAAGTTTGCCCATGTTGTGACTGCAGTGTTTTTCTTTGTGTTGATTGTGTTGCCTTTAGTTTGTTTGTATTGTCCTTGTTGTGTTTGTAATGTTTTCACTTGTGGTGACTGCGGTGTTTTTGTTTGTGTTGAGTGTGGTGTCCTTTTGTTGGTTTGTAATTTCCTTGTTCTGTTTGTAATGTTTTCACTTGTGGTGATTGCGGTGTTTTTGTTTGTGTTTATTTTGGTGTCCTTTTGTTTGTTTGTATTGTCCTAGTTTTTTTTGTAATGTTTTCACTTGTGGTGACTGCGGTGCTTTAGTTTGTGTTGATTGTGGTGTCCTTTTGTTTATTTGTATTGTCCTTGTTGTGTTTGTAATGTTTTCACTTGTGGTGACGTTGGTGGTTTTGTTTGTGTTTATTGTCGTGTCCTTTTTCTTGTTTGTATAGTCCTTGTGTTTGTAATGGTTTCACTTGTTGTCATTGCGGTGTTATTGTTTGTATTGATTGTTGTGTCCTTTTGTGTGTTTGTATTGTCCTCGATGTGTTTGTAATGTTTTCACTTTTGGTGACTGCAGTGTTTTTTTGTGTTGATTGTCGTGTCCTGTTTTTTGTTGTATTGTCCTGGTTGTGTTTGTAATGTCTTCATTTGTGGTGACTGCAGTGTTTTCGTTTGTGTTGATTGTGGTGTCGTTTGTTTGTTTGTATAGTCCTTGTGTTTGTAATGTTTTCACATGTGGTGATTGCGGTGTTTTTGGTTGTGTTGAATTTGGTGTCCTTTTGTTTGTATGTATCGTCCTTGTTGTGTTTTTCATTTTTTCCCTTGTGGTGACTGCAGTGTTTTTGTTTGTGTTTATTGTGTTGCCTTTTGGTTGTTTGTATTGCCCTTGTTGTGTTTGTAATTTTTTCACTTTTGGTGACTGCGGTGTTTTGTTTGTGTTGATTGTGGTGGCCTTTTGTTTGTTTGTATTGTCCTTGTTGTGTTTGTAATGTTTTCACTTTTGGTGACTGCTGTGTTTTTGTTTCTGTTGATTGTGGTTGTCTTTTGTTTGTTTTTATTGTCCTTGTTGTGTGTGTAATGTTTTCATTTGTGGTGATTGCGGTGTTTTTGTTTGTGTTTATTGTGTTGCCTTTCGTTTGTTTGTATTGTCCTTGTTGTGTTTGTTATGTTTTCACTTTTGGTGACTGCAGTGTTTTTTTCTATTTTGATTGTGGTGTGCCTTTGTGTGTTTGTATTGTCCTTGTTGTGTTTGTAATGTTTTCACTTTTGGTGACTGCTGTGTTTTTGTTTCTGTTGATTGTGGTTGTCTTTTGTTTGTTTTTATTGTCCTTGTTGTGTGTGTAATGTTTTCATTTGTGGTGATTGCGTTGTTTTTGTTTGTGTTTATTGTGTTGCATTTTGTTTGTTTGTATTGTCCTTGTTGTGTTTGTTATGTTTTCACTTTTGGTGACTGCAGTGTTTTTTTCTATTTTGATTGTGGTGTACCTTTGTGTGTTTGTATTGTCCTTGTTGTGTTTGTAATGTTTTCACTTTTGGTGACTGCGGTGTTTTTGTTTGTGTTGATTGTGGTGTCCTTTTGTTTATTTTCATTGTCCTTGTGTTTGTAATGTTTCAATTTGTGCTTACTGCGGTGTTTTTTTGTGTTGATTGTGGTGTCCTTTAGTTTGTTTGTATTTTCCTCGTTGTGTTTGTAATGTTTTCACTTGTGGTGACTCTGGTGTTATTGTTTGTGTAGATTGTGGTGTACTTTTGTTTGTTTGTATTGTCCCTGTTGTTTTTGTAGTTCTTTCACTCGTGGTTACTGGGGTGTTTTTGTTTGTGTTGATTGGGTTGTCTTTTGTTTGTTTGTATTGTACTAGTTGTGTTTTTAATGTTTTACTCGTGGGTGTTGCGGTTTTGTTGTGTTTGAATTGATTGTGGTGTCCTTTTGTTTGTTTGTCCTTGTTCTGTTTTCACATGTGGTAACTGCGGTGATTTTGTTTGTGCTGATTGTGGTAGCCTTTTGTTTGTTTGTATTGTCCTTGTTGTGCTTGTAATGTTTTACCTTGTGGTAACTGGGGTGTTTTTTTGTGTTAATTTTGGTAGCCTTTTGTTTGTTTGTATTTTCCTTGTTGTGTTTGTAATGTTTTCACTTGTGGTGACTGCGGTGTTTTTGTTTGTGTTGATTATGGTGTCCTTTTGTTTGTTTGTATTGTCCTTGTTGGGTCCTGTAATGTTTTCCCTTGTGGTGACTGCAGTGTTTTTGTTTGTCTTGATTATGTGGCCTTTTGTTTGTTTGTTTGTATTGTCCTTGTTGTGTTTGTAATATTTTAACTTGTGGTGACTGTGGTGTTTTTGTTTGTATTGATTGTGGTGTTCTTTTGTTTGCTTGTATTGTCCTTGTTGCGTTTGTAATGTTTTCCCTTGTGGTGACTGCAGTGTTTTTGTTTGTGTGGATTATGTTGCCTTTTGTTTGTTTGCATTGTCCTTGCTGTGTTTGAAATGTTTTCACTTGTGGTGACTGCAGTGTTTTTGTTTGTGTCGATTGTTGTTGCCTTATGTTTGTTTGTATTGTCCTTGTTGTTTTTGTAATGTTTTCACTTGTTGTGGTTGTGGTGTTTTTGTTTGAGTTGATTGTGGTGTCCTTTTGTTTGTTTGTATTGTCCTTGTTGTGTGTAATGTTTTCACTTGTGGTGATTGCGATGTTTTTTGTTGTGTTGATTGTTGTGTCCTTTCTTTTTGTTTGGTTTTACCTGTTTGTGTTTGTAATATTTTCACTTGTGGTGACTGCGGTGTTTTTGTTTGTGTTGATTGTGGTGTAGGTTTGTTTGTTTGTATTGTCCTAGGTGTCTCTCTTATGTTTTCACTTGTGGTGACTGCGGTGTTTTTGTTTGTTTTGATTGTGGTGTCCTTTTGTTTGTTTGTATTGTCCTTGTTGTGTTTTTAATGTCTTTACTTGTGGTGACTGCGGTGTTTTTGTTTGTGTTGATTGTGGTGGCCTTTTGTTTGTTTGTATTGTCCTTGTTGTTTTTGTAATGTTTTCACTTTTGGTGACTGCGGTGCTTTGTTTGTGTTGATTGTGGTGTCCTTTTGTGTATTTGTATTGTCCTTGTTGTGTGTGTAATGTTTTCACTTGTGGTGACTGCGGTGTTTTCGTTTGTGTTGATTGTGGTGTCTTTTGTTTGTGTGTATTGTCCTTGTTATGTTTGTAATGTTGTCACTGGTGGTGATTGCGGTGTTTTTGTTTGTGTTGATTGTTGTGTCCTTTTGTTTGTTTGTATTGTCCTTTTTGTGTTTGTAATGTGTTCACTTGTGGTGACTGCGGTGGTTTTGTTTGTGTTGATTGTGGTGTCCTCTTGTTTATTTGTATTGTCCTTGTTGTGTTTGTAATGTATTCACTTGTGGTGACTTCGGTGTTTTTGATTGTGTTTATTGTGTTGCCAAGGAAACTGTATAAATGTAAGTGCAGCATCTGTTAAGAACATATACTACACTTTGATCTTAGCCATGTTGCCAAGAAAAAGGGTCAAACGTTAGTACAGCATGTAGTACGATAATATACTACACTTTGATCTTGGCCAAAAGGACAAGAAAAGCATATTCATTTGTTCCTTTACCGAGCAAATTAGGCATAAGGACAATTTTTAATGTGTGGAGCGATGGGGAAATGGGGACGAACTCCTCGGAGATTAGAGGAGCTGTATAGTTACAATTGGTATGAAGGGTCCCCTCTACGTTAACCAAGGTTTTCTTTGTGGGGGAACCCGACATAGGTCTTTGCTTTCAGTATCTGCCAGAACAGATACTACAATTCGATCTTGGCTAAAAGGCTAAGAAAAGGGTATTTATTGGAACCCCACTGAGCAAATATTGCGACAGGCCGATTTTTAATGTGAGGAGTTAACGGGAAATGGCGACCAGCTTCCCGGGAAGTAGGGGAGCTGAATAGTGACAATTGGTATGAAGGGTTGCACCTACATTGACGAAGGTCTTATATGTGGGGTTGCCCACACATATGGTCTTTGCTTGCAGTATCTGCCGGAACAGATACTACATGTTGATCTTTGACAAAATGCCAAAAAAAGAGTATTTATTTGCCCCCCCACCGATCAAATAATGCACAAGGCCGATTTTTAATGTGAGGAGTGAAAGGGAAATGGGCACCAACTTCCCGCCGAGTAGGGGAGCTGAATATTGACAATTGGTATGAAGGGTTAAACCTTCATTGACCAAGGTGTCATATGTGGGGGCAACCCCACATTATATATGTCGTGCTAGTGCTATGTCATACTATTCCGGGCGACGCTGGTATTTTGCTTGTACATGTGCACCAATTTTATCCAATATGCATCTTTTTTTTACTTGGTCTTATGGCTAAGAAGGTTTCTTCTTTTCTCCCTCTCTCTGTGAGGAATGTCTACTTCTCCCTCTTAATTAACTAGCGGCACTCTGACCCGCTCCTCTTTGTCTTCCTTCGCTGCTCTCCCGTTGGATCGAGCAGACCGGGTCTCTTTGTCGCTTCCTGTTGGGGTTGTTTGAGGGAAGGGTTCTTTTGTGGTTAATACCTTCGTTTCTGCCTTCTCTCTAGGCAGAGATACCTTTCCCTCTCTCCTCTTAATTGCGACGCGGCACTCAGACCCGCTAGCCACCACTTTGGTCTATCTTCTCTGCTCTCCCCCCGCAAGGGGGGATCGAGCTGACTAACCCGACGTCCCCGCAAGGGGAGGTCAACTCTCTTTCTCTCTTCGCCCCCGGCCACCCCCTCCATCCCTTTGTCCCCCGCACTATTTTTATTTTTCCTCCCTCCCAGGCCTGGTCTGCGTAAGCGGCCAACGCCCCCACCACGATGCCAAGCAGGCAGGGCACACCACCCCAAATGCGTGACATCGCTCCCCCTGCGAGATCCCCGGAAAAGGGAGCCAAATCCCGGCCCCGGGCTAGTGGAGAGATGGAGAGCAAATTGGATGATGGTGCCAAGGTAGGGCCGCAGCCCGCGGCGACCTTGGATGGAAGTAGCGGGGTAGGGCCGCAGCCCGCGGCGACCCCCAGTGAAACACCTGAAACAACCAAGAAGGAGCAGACGGCTCCCCACGAGGGCAACCTGAACATGAAAGCGGGCTCAAGCTTGCCAGTTAGAGAAAAGAAAGAGGGGCACGGACAAGTGACACCCCAGAGCCCAAAAGCAATGGTGGCAACACCAGAACAATGCCCCTCCGCTCCCCAAAAGAGGGACTCCCCAACAACCAAAGGGGAAAAGGGAAAAAACAACTCCTCTAAGGATACTGAAGAAGAGCTGTTCAACGCAACCATCGCCTCCTTACAGTCATTATTCGAGGAGGACATGGTGGATCCGTCACCCTCGAACACTCCCCAAGAGGGCAACGACGGTAAACAAACAGCCAATCAAACCAGCCAGATCTCGACCAGCAACAACACGTCGCAAACGGAAGAGAAATCGAAAGCAGAGGCCGCTACTAAAAGTACGAGTGCCCGGAAGACCTCCCCAGGAGCGGAACATCCTGCATCTAAGGAGAAAGCGGCCCAACCATAGAAAAAGAGGACGGAGAAGGACCCGGAAAGTCGGGGAAGCCAGCACGCTTCATCAACTGCGGACTGGCCAACCCTGCCTGGAAAAGGTCAGACCCCCAACTCTATGACCAGTTCTTCCTCCACCAAGCAGAAAGCGCCTGCCACCGCTCCTCCAGTTCCTGGTCCTTCGAACACACAACAAGGAGGAGTTGCAGCATGGGGACAGAGAGAAGAGGAGAAAATGACTCCTCAGGAATACCGTGACCTCTTTCTCTCAACGTACAAAAGCGTCACGGAAGGAAACACCGTCCAGCCACTCCCAGGTCAGGTGGAAAGTCTAGAGAAGAGAGTGCTATCTCTAATCACCTCTGACACTAAGACCAGAAGCCTGACAGGGATCAATATGGAGACAATGGTAAACATTCTGATGGAGCAGAACATCCCTGCGAACTACATCTGCAGGAAAAGCTATGCCATGTGGGATGTCCTGCTCCCTACCCCAGAAGACGCAGTCAGACTCTCTAAGGCAAACCACCAATCCAAGAATATTAAATTACATCCGGTTTACCTTAACAAAAGAAGGACAGTAGTGTCGGTGCTGAACGTCCCCTGCTACATGGGAGCAAGACAGCTGGGGGCCATCCTCAGCCAATATGGGGATGTCGAGGAGGTCACGCCCAGCCGCGGTCAGAGAAACATTATGACCGGTGACTATAAGGTGCAGATGGTGGTGGATAAGGTGGGCTTCTTCGGCATCCCGGCCACGATCCAGTTTGGGGATTGGACGCTCTCCTTAATAGTTGAAGGGAGGAGGCCCCACTGCTGGCAATGCCAACAACAGGGCCATATGGCCAAGGACTGTCCAAAACGAAAAGCAGCCAGCAGAAAAGTGGAGGCGTCCAAAGCCGCAGTCATGGCCCCCGCTCCAGTTAAAACCACAAGCCCCCCAGAAGCCAAACAGGGGTGGGTGACGGTCGCGAAATAGAGTAAGACCAGCAAACAGTCTTTCACTCAAGTAGCGACCACAGCCCAATCTGAAGACAAGCCAAAAGAAGTCATCAACATGGACACACAAGCACCAGCCTCCTCGAATAAAACGAAACTACAAGAATCCGAGGAGGAGGCAGTGTCGGAGGAAGAGGAAGAAGCCTCACTGACCAAGACAGCGCTGAGCGCTACAGAAATAAGAAGAGCAAGAAGGAGAAAGAGCCGGAAAATGAGGGCAGATCATCAAACCCCCACAGGGACTGACTTACCAGCTGAAAATCAGTCGGTGCAACCCGTCTCCTCTTTGGCTCCCCAGCCAAAGCAACAAACATCCCCCTCACCCGCACTCCCTAACACGCCGAAAGATGCTCCGTGCCCCGTTTCTTGCGACAAATCCATCAACGTCGCTACGGAACAAGACACTCTCTCCCCAAAAACCTCTCCCCCTACTCAGCATCAAGAGGACCCCTCCCTGGCGGTGAGAACAGAGAGGACCAAAAAGCTGCCATTCCTGCCAGGAGGCAGGATATGTGAAACGGACCTTCAGCGGATCACACCAGAATTGAAAGGAAAGCAGAAGGTCCGTTTCAACAAGCTCCAAAACTTTTTATATGTGGATGGTGACAGAGTCACACAACCAAACTGTTTTAAAGATGCCCCCTTACTGACAACTTTTGTAAGGGCCAACAAGGACTCAAGAACGGAAGGTCTATGGGCAATGCTGGAGGCAGCCAAGGAGGCAATACCAGGCCAACAGCTTATCGACATGGACCATCCCTCTCTTAAAAACATAGGTGTTAAATGCGAAGGTCGCACACCCCTGTATGTCCATCCTTCCCTATACAGGGCATTAAAACTAACTTTTCCCCTGGACGTGGGAGGCGTTGCCAAGGATGGATTACCTTCTGCGGACCTGCTGACTGGAAGCCTTGGACAAGCCTGCTACGTCCTCACTCCCGAGGACTTCACACCCGTCTGTGACACTGCCTAAGGAAAGTGAACATGGCTTTAAACTTGGCTACATTTAATGTGAGGGGCATCAGGTGTTGAAGCAAGGCCTCGCGCGTTGTGAGAGACCTGGTGTCCCTTAAGGTAGATATCGCCGCTATACAGGAGACCCACTGTGTTTGTGACGAGGATTGTCAGGTGCTGTTAAACGATTACGATGTCTACTCAGCATATGGCAATACTTATAGTCGTGGAATCTCCTTGCTGGTGAAACGCACCCTGTCAGCGTCGGTGAATGTTGTTCACGCAGACGAGGACGGGCGGGCGCTTGTTGTTGATGTTGCTGTTAATTGTAGTGTTTTTCGGATTGTTGCTGTTTATGCTCCCAATGCTGCTGTAGAGAGGGCAACCTTTTTTCGACGGTTGGAGGGCTTCTTAGTGGATCCGGAACGGTTAGTTTTAATGGGTGATTGGAATGCAATCCTTGATCCCAAAATAGATAAGGTCGGGGGGGGGCTAGCGGGTCGGTGCGGTGTGACAGCAGTCTGTCTGACCTGATGGCTTCGTGCGATCTCGTCGACAGATTTCGTCTTGATCATGCGGGGTGGGAGATGTGGACGTGGCATTCTGTAGTGCCTTCCCATCCAAGTACTTACTTGGATCGGATGTTAATTAGAAGAGGCGATGTAGACTTTCTATCTTGCCCCACGTTCCACTTGTTAGGACACTCGGACCATAAACTCGTTATGGCCCGTTTGAACTTAAGTGCTAGGCCTAAACTGGCCGGATACTGGAAGTTCAACAGCACCTTGTTGGAGCTGGAGGACTACCGGTTGAAGGTCACTGAGCTAATTCAGCGGGCTTTAGTGGGGGCGGTTACAGGGAATAAGTGGTGGGTTAGTCTTAAGGCAAAAATTAGGCGCTTCTTTGTCCAGTATAGCCAACGCCTCGCGTTAGATAAGGTTAAGGCAAAGAAGCGCTTAGAGGATAAGCTGACCCGGGCGGTGGAAGGGGGGGATCCCCTAGAGTTAGCAGTAGCTAAACAAGATCTCAACCGCTTGCCTAGCGAGCGGTATGAAGGTCAGGTAGTTAGGGCTAGGTTAAACAAAGTTTCTAACGAGGCTGTGAATGTTGACGCCGTTGAACGTAAGGCTGCTTTAAGGCGCGGTTCGGATGGGTACATTCGTAAAGTATATAACCTGGAAGGACACGCTTTAGTATCGACTCGGGAGATCTGCGAGGGGTTTCGGGAGCATCTATCGGTGCGCTTCACCCAACTACCCAGACTCAGGGTTGATGAGTTTGGCAGCTATTTAGCTGACTCGCCCCGCCTCACGGCGGCTCGGGCGGCTAGCTGTGATGGTCTTATTATGGAACATGAGGTCATTACTGCGTTGAAGCAGGTCAGCTACAACAAATCCCCGGAGCTTGATGGTTTACCCTACGAGTTTTACTTGAGGCTGTCGCCCATGTTGGTCCCTCTTCTGAAGGATATGTTCAACCATTGGTTTGCCCAGGGCTCCATCCCTGGACAGGTGACCAAGGGTGTGATCACATTGCTGAGGAAAGGTCAACGGCATGGTGGGAGGGAAAACTTTGATGATTTTAGGCCCTTGACTCTGCTAAACACAGAGTTAAAGATTTTGGCAAAGATTCTTGCGAATCGCTTGCAGGTTGTCATCACTGACTTGATCGAACCGGACCAGACTTATGCTGTGAAGGGGAGATCGATTCAAGACAATTTGCACTTGATATGCTCGATCATAGAGGGGACAGAAGACGACGCCGAAGCCACGCTGATCAGTTTGGTTCAGTCCAAGGCATTCGATAGGGTCGACCATCGGTTCCTAGGATCTGTGCTAGAGGCCGCCGGATTTAATCCGGACTTCCGCAAGTGGATCTTTGTTCTGTATGACAGGCCGACGGTAGCAGTGCAGATCAACGGTAAGCTGTCGGAGTCATTCGCTGTCTCTCGGTCGGTGCGACAGGGTTGTCCGCTGTCGCCTCTGTTGTATGTCCTGGCGTTGGAACCCCTCCTTCGCAAGTTAAGGGATGAGGCGGCTACACCAGTCCTGCGCGGAATAGCTCTCCCTGGAGGCACACGAGCCAGGGTTTCCGCGTTCGCCGATGACGTCACCGTGTTCGTGTCTTGCCTCACGGACGTTCAAGCGGTGGTCGAGGCGCTCGCTCGATACGAAGAAGTAACAGGGGCCATCTTCAACCGTAGCAAGTCTGTTGGCCTGCGGTTGGGGGCCTGGACCGGGGTAAACTCGCTTCCAGGTATTTTTAGCTGGACCGATGGACTGGTCCGCATTCTCGGTATCTGGTTTGGACTGGGACTTCAGCTGGAAAAGAATTGGTCGGAAGTACAGTCTAAGGTCAAATCGTCAGTAAAGACTTGGATTGGAAGGAAATTGTCCTTGAAGGGTCGGGCGGAGGTGTGTGCTACATACGTCTTTCCGCTCATCCTTTACCGTTTGTCTGTACTTCCTCTCCCTGCAGAACGACTAACCCGCTTACAAGGGCGCCTCGATTCACTTTTGTGGAACGAGGGTAAGCATTATGTCTGCAGAGAGGTCTGTGTTCAAAGTCCGAGCGAGGGAGGCCTGGGTCAGCCCAGTCTCTTGTGTCATAGAAACGCCGAGAGATTGGCTTTCCTGGGTCGTTCGCTTGAAGGAGACGCTCCTTGGGTTCCTGTGGTTGAGAACTCGTTTCCCAATCTCAAACCCAACCCTTCGGTAGAAGGTCGTCGTAGACCGAAGGGGGAGTCCAAGTTCTTCTCCGAATGCCGGACCGCTCTTAGAGCTTTGCCGGGGACCAGTGTCCTCGAACAGCCAAGGAAGAAACTGTATCGGGATTTAGTGGAGGGGACCGCGAAGGATCCACTTTGTAGGCGGATGAGATGGTCGATGGAGGTTGTCCGTTCTCAATGGTGTTGGGCGCCGGGACGGGAGATTCTGAATAACTCGGAATTCTCCCTAACTTGGCGACTGGTCCGAAAAGCGCTGCCCCTCTTCGATGAACTTTTCCGGTATAAAGAACATACCAGGCGCTTCTGTCCGTGCTGTGACGAACGCGAGCCCGAAACAATCGAGCACGCATTTTTTAGTTGCAGCCGGATACAGCCCCTATTAAAGTACGTCGAGGGGGTAACAGCTCGCATCGATGCCGAGTGTCTGCTCGATCTCGACGTAGGAACTTTTGTGTACAACATGGAGCCGCCGTTTCCCAGGGAGGAAAGTTTGGTTTTCCTGGCGATCCTAGCAGTAGCGCGCATGGTCATCTGGATCACGCGCCTCAAGTTGGTCCGCAAAGGGACATCTGTTCCTGATCGGGATCTGATCGTTTACTTTAAACATTTGCTTAAAGTAAAGATCAGATGCGATTGGAAGAGGTTGCCTAGAGTGGAATTTGACAAGAGGTCGGTGCACAGCACTAGTTTGTGCATCCGTCGAGGAGCCAAGTTTCAATACGTGTTCCCTCCTTAGGCATGGCATGGGCGGTGCTGGGTCCTACGGAACCCATCCCGCCTAGGTTAGCATTAAAAGATCAGTAAAGTAACTCTTGACTGGTGGTACAAATGAGATCCTGTTCCTGATTTTATTTTTTGGTATTAGAGAACCTCTGAGTCTGCCCAACCCCTCTGCTCCTCATCTCTGTTTTCTGATGCCCTCTGTCATCCCCCTACTCAGAGGTCACCTTCCTACCCCCTCCACCCGTTGCTTTATTTTCTCCCACCTCCATTAAGGCTTCTTCCCCAAACCCCATTAGGGATGCCCTGCTTGTTTTTGGTTCCCCGGAAAACAGTGGGGGATCTAGTCACATAGAATAGTACAGGGGGGCCTTACTAACAACCCAGTAGCTGTTTTTTTTCCTTAATTTTTGAAATGAACAAATCTCCACGAACATTTGACTCTAATTAATTTAAGAACTTTATTTTGCCAATGAATTCGAACTTTATCTTTCACACATGCATATATACACAAAAAAAAAAAAAAAAAAAATGCACACACAACATACAGAAATGAATATACAAATTGTACATAGTTAAATTTTACATTGAACGCTGGGGTTATTAGTTAGATTAGGATCCACAGAGTGAATGAGGTATTTTGGTAAATGTTGCCAGTCAAGAGTAAGACTTCAAAGTCTCATCTGTTACATAGTCAAAAAGACCCTGTACCCTCCCCCTCCCAATTTCTTATAGGGCCTTGTGCCTAATTTTGTTGTATTGAACTTATATTGTTTATGCTTTTATGTATGATTCAATGTTTTTTCCATTCAATAAAATATATAAATAAGATCAAAGTGTAGTATCTGTTCTCAGACACGAAACTTTTGCTCTTTTTCAAGGGATCTACCACCGGGCTCTCGGACTAGGTTAAGGTGTTTTTTGCATACTAAATTTCGTTAGCAAAGACCAGACCCCCCTCCTTTGGGAAGTCAGGACCTCAAGGACCGACTCCACATTTGTGGGAGCTTGGACCCGAAAACCGATCGCCTTTTCTGGGAGACTGGAATTTCGGGACCAGCACCACTAGTTGGTAGTTGTGACCGGTTTTCGCTGGTTTTTTTCTTATTTTTCTTCGTTTCGGTCTCACCTCTCGGGACTGGGATGGTCTACTTTCTCACCACTTAATTGCCTGAGCAGCACTCTGACCTGCCAGGCCAAAACTTTGTCTATTTTCGCTGCTCTCCCGTTGGATCGAGCAGACAGGGTTCGTTTTCTCGCTTCTGTTGGGGTAGTTAGTGGGTAGGGTGACGTGGGGTAGGGCGGGTGCTTCATTTCTGCTCCCCACTGTGGGCAGAGATGTCTATCTCCTCTCTCTCTTAATTGCGACGCGTCAATCTGACCCGCTAGTACCCACTGCGTCTTTCTTCTCTGCTCTTCCCCCACGGGGGGATTCGAGCTGCTCACCCGACATCCCCGTAAGGGGAGGTGAAAAACTCTAATTTTTTCCGAGCCCGCTCCTCCCCCTCCAATCCCCTGGGTTTTCTTTTCTCCCCACTACACTTTGGTCAACGTCAGCAGCCATAGCTACCACCACAATGCCAGGCAGGCGGACGATACCAGTCCAAATGTGCAACACTGCACTGCTGGAAGAATCCCCGACGAAGGGAACCAAGCCCTCTCCCCCTAAGAAGGCGGAATGCGAGGTAGGGCCGCAGCCCACGGCGACTTTGCACCAGATTGACAGGGTAGGGTCGCAGCCCACGGCGACCCATGAAGATGCACCTGCAGCACCCGGAAATCGTGCAACTGCTCCCCACGAGGGCAACCCGCTGGGAAAAGCCCCTTCCAACATGCCGGGTGTGGAAAGAGCGGTAGATTCTGAGTCAGCGTTAACCAAAGACCCAGAACCATCGAAAACAGCAAGAGAACAAGTCTCTCCCGCTCCCCAAAAGGCTGACTCCCCTTCAGTGGAAAGGGAAGATGAATGCAGCAATACCGAGGAGCTGTTCCTCGCCACGATCGCCTCCCTTCAGTCACTCTTCTGGGATGAAGCTGACGATCTGCCCTCCAACACTCCCCAAGAGGGCAATGACCAAAGGAAGGTAGCGAAGGAAGGGAGCAGCAACGTACCTGCCTGTGCCGACAAAACCAAACGGGCAGGAACAGCACCACCCCCAGCCGCCGCACCCTCTACATCATCTGCCGAAGATGCACCCCCAGGAGGGGAGGTACCACCAAACCCCAAGAAAAGCCGTACTCAGCAGCCTTCCAAGAAGAAGAAGGGAGTAACCCAGGGGGTCAGCCACAGCCAGGATACAAACGCATCAGTAGACTGGCCAGCGCTGTCCCCCAACATTGAGACAAGCCAAGCGGACCCCAAACCTGGCGAATCCAACATTAAAGGAGCAGCGCCAGCAAGCCCGCGAACGGAGCCAGCCAAACCCAAGCATGGCGAAAACACGGCATGGGGTTCGCAATCCCAAGAAGAGCAGCTGACACCCGAAGGCTACAGAGAACTGTTTTCCTCGACTTATAAAGAGTACACCAAGGGAAACATCATCCTTCCCCTTCCTGGACAAGTCGAGGAATTGGAAAAACGTGTTCTCTGCCTGGTCACTTCAGACCTAAGAACCAGGAGCCTCACGGGAGTCAGCAAGGAAACCATGATTGAACTCCTTCTGGACCAAAACATTCTGGCAAAATACATCTGCAGAAGGAGTTATGCAATGTGGGATGTGCTGCTCCCCAGCCAAGAAGAAGCTGCAAGACTGTCCAGGATGGACTGGAACTGGAAAAACATCCTTATCCAGCCGGAGTACCTGAACAAGAGAAGAGCCAACGTCACCGTGCTGAACATGACATGTCATATAGGGACCAAACAACTGGGTGCCATACTCAGCCAGTTTGGGGTACGTTGAGGCGGTAACCCCGGTCAAAGGCCAACGCAACGTATTGACCGGGAATTACAAGGCACAGATGGTCCTGAACAGAGCCGAATTTGACAAAATTCCGGCGATGCTCAAGTTCAACAAGTGGACAATGTCGGTGATTGTGGAGGGAAGAAAGCCACAGAGCTGGCATTGTCAGAAACAAGGGCACATGGCCAAGGACTGCTCAAAAAGAGCCCCGGCCAAGGCTCTGGAAAAAACACCAGCTAAGGCGATGACTGAGGCAGCCCCAACCAGAGTGCCATAAGCGGCTCAGGCTACCCCAGCAGCAGAGGCTGGATGGTCGACGGTCAGCAGGAAGGGTAAACCCTCCAAAAACTTACCTAAGCAAGTGGTGATCAAAGACCATCCCGAAAAAGCCACTAGTGTTTCGGCCATGGAAGTGGAGGCACCCTCTTCCTCTGGCAAGAGGAAGCTACAAGAGTCGGAGGAAGCATCTGAAGAAGAGGCCGGCCAACCCGAACCACCAGCAACACCGTCACAAAGACTACGAAGGAGGAGAGAAAGACGAGGAGGAAGAAGAGCCGGAGAACCAAAGCTATCTCCCCGGACATTACCATCATTGAAACCCCCAACCCCCATTCAACCAGAGCCAAAAAAACCCTCCCCACCAAGATTGCCCAAGAAGTCATCCCGGTACCCCTCTGGAGACAGTGTAAAGGGGATGGAAAATTACCCCAGTCCCCCAACTCAGGACACTCCTCAAAGTCCTGTCATCAACCCACCCCCATTCTTCCTCCTCCTCCTCCTCCCCCTCCGTCTACTACTACCAAAGAAGGCCAGGCCACCACTACGAAAGTCCGTACAGAACGGACTAAGAAGTTTCCCTTCCTGCCAGGAGACAGGATATGTGAAGCGGGCTCTCTGCTACCAGTTCCGGAGTTGAAAGGGAAGAAGCAGAAAGCACAGTACGAGAAACTCTGGAACTTTGTGCACATCGGGGCGGAGAACATTACCAACCCAAGCAACTTCAAGGACGCGCGGATGCTGACAACTTTTGTTCGGGAGAACAAAGACCCCAGTACTTGAAGCCCTCTGGAATATGCTTGAGGCAGCGAGGGATGCCATAAAGGGCCAGCAGCTGGTGGACATGGAGCACCCCTCGCTCAGAAAAATAAACTTTCAGAGTGAAGGCAGAATGCCCATCTACTGTCATCTTCCTTCTACAGGGCGTTAAAATTAACGTTTCCCCTGGACGTGGGAGGCGTGGCTAAGGATGGACAGCCTTCTACGGATTTACTTACCAGCAGCCTTGGCCAGGCCTGTTACGTCCTCACGGCCGAGGATTTCAGACCCGTTTGTGACACTGCTTAAGGTAAGTGAACATGTCTTTGAACTTGGCCACTTTTAATGTGAGGGGCATCAGGTGTCGAAGCAAAGCCTCGTGCATTGTGAGAGACCTGGTGTCCCTTAAGGTAGATATTGCCGCTATCCAGGAGACCCACTTTGTTTGTGAAGAGGATTGCTAGGTGCTGGTAAACGATTACGATGTTTACTCAGCATATGGCAATACTTATAGTCGTGGAGTCTCCTTGCTAGTGAGTCGCACCCTGTCAGCGTCGGTGAATGTTGTTCACGCAGACGAGGACGGGCGGGCGCTTGTTGTTGATGTTGCCTTTAATTGCAGTGTTTTTCGGATTGTTGCTGTTTATGCTCCCAATTCTGCTGTAGAGAGGGTTTCCTTTTATCGACGGTTGGAGGGCTTCTTAGTGGATCCGGAACGGTTAGTTCTAATGGGTGATTGGAATGCAATCCTTGATCCCAAGATAGATAAGGTTGGAGGGGCTAGTGGGTCGGTGTGGTGTGACAGCAGTCTGTCTGACCTGATGGCCTCGTGCGATCTCATTGATAGATTCCGTCTGGATCATCCAGGGTGCGAGATGTGGACATGGCATTCTGTAGTGCCTTCCCATCCGAGTACCTACTTGGATCGGATGTTAGTTAGAAGAGGCGACGTAGACTTTCTATCTTGCCCCATGTTCCACTTGTTAGGACACTCGGACCATAAACTTGTTATGGCCTGTTTGAACTTAAGTGCTAGGCCTAAACTAGCCGGATACTGGAAGTTCAACAGCACCTTGTTGGAGCTGGAGGACTACCAGTTGAAGGTTACCGAGTTAATTCAGCGGGCTTTAGTGGGGGCGGTTACAGGGAGTAAGTGGTGGGTTAGACTTAAGGCCAAAATTAGACGCTTCTCTGTTCAGTACAGCCAACGCCCTGCTGACCCGGGCGGTGGAGGGGAGGGACACCCTAGAGATAGCACTAGCAAAACAAGACCTCAGCCGCTTGGCTAGCGAGCAGTATGAAGGTCATGTAGTAAGAGCTAGGTTAATGAAAGTCTCTAACGAAGCTGTTAATGTTGACGCTGTTGAGCGTAAGGCTGCTCTAAGGCGCGGTTCGGACGGGTACATTTGGAAAGTACATGGAAGGACGTGCCCTAGTATCGACTCGGGAGATCTGCGAGGGGTTTCGGGAGCATCTATCGAAGCGCTTTACTTAACTACCCGGACTCAGGGTCGATGAGTTTGGCAACTATTTGGCTGACTTGCCCCACCTCACGGCGGCTCGGGCGGCTAGCTGTGATGGTCTTGTTACAGAACATGAGGTCATTACTGCGTTGAAGCAGGTCGGCTACAACAAGTCCCCGGGGCTTGATGGTTTACCCTACGAGTTTTACTTGAGGCTGTCGCCCATGTTGGTCCCTATTCTGAAGGATATGTTAAACCATTGGTTTGCCCAGGGTTCCATCCCTGGACAGGTAACCAAGGGAGTGATCACATTACTGAGGGAAAGATCAACGGTATGGTGGGGTGGAAAATTTTTACGACTTTAGGCCCTTGACTCTGCTAAACACAGAGTTAAAGATTTTGGCAAAGATTCTTGTGAATCGCTTGCAGGTTGTCATCGCTGACTTGATCGAACCAGACCAGAGCTATGCTGTGAAGGGGAGATCAATTCAAGATAATCTTCATCTGATTCGCTCGATTATAGAGGGAATAGAAGACGACACCAAAGCCGCGCTGATCAGTTTGGATCATTCCAAGGCGTTCGATAGGGTCGACCATCGGTTCCTGGGATCTGTGTTAGAGGCCGCCGGATTTAATCCGGACTTCCGCAAGTGGATCTTTGTCCTGTATGATAGACCGACGGTAGCAGTGCAGATCAACGGTAAGCTGTCAGAGTCATTCGCCGTCTCCCGGTCGGTGCGTCAGGGTTGTCCGCTGTCGCCTCTTTTGTACATTTGTACTTTTGTACATCCTGGCGTTGGAACCCCTCGTTCGCAAGTTAAGGAACGAGGCGGCTACACCAGTCCTGCGTAGAATTGCTTTACCTGGAGGCACACGAGCCAGGGTTTCCGCGTTCGCTGATGACATCACCGTATTCGTGGCTTGCCCCATGGACGTTCAAGCGGTGGTCAAGGCGCTCGCTCGATACGAAGAAGTCACAGGGGCCGTCTTTAACCGCAGCAAGTGTGTCGGCCTGCAGTTGAGGGCCTGGACCGGGGTAAACTCGCTTCCAGGTATCTTCGATGGGCTGGTCCGCATTCTTGGTGTCTGGTTTGGACCGGACTTCAGCTGGAGAAAAAGTGGTTGGAAGTATATGGCAAGGTCAAAGCGTCGGTAAAGACTTGGATTCAAAGGAAAATTGTCCTTGAAGGGTCGGGCAGAGGCGTGTGCTACACATGTCTTTCCGCTTATCCTTTACCAATTGTCTATACTTCCTCTCCCTGCACAACGCCTAACCCACTTACAAAAGCGCCTCGACTCACTTCTGTGGGACGAGGGTAAGCATTATGTTTGCAGAGAGTTCTGTGTCCAACGTCCGAGCCAGGGAGGCCTGGGTCAGCCCAGTCTCTTGTGTCACTGAGAGATTGGCTTTTCTGGGTCGTTCGCTAGAGGAGAATGCTCCTTGGGTCCCTGCGGTTGAGAACTTGTTTCCCAATCTCAAACCCGACCCCTCGGTAGAAGGTCGTCGTAAACCGAGGGGGAAGTCCAAGTTCTTTGCCGAATGCCGGAGTGCACTTAGAGCTTTGCCGGGGACCAGTGTCCTCGAACAACCAAGAAAGAGACTTTATCGGGAGTTAGTGGTGGGTACCACGAAGATCTTCTTTGTAGGCAGTTAGGTTGGTCGATGGAGGTTATCCGCTCTGAATGGAGTTGGGCGCCGGGTCGGGATTTTCTGACAAACTCGGAATTCTCCCTGATCTGGCGACTGGTCCGAAAAGCACTGCCCCTCTTCGAGGAATTCAACAAGTACAAAGAACAAACGAGGGCCTGGTGTCCGCGCTGCGACGAACACAAGCTTGAATCGGTCGAGCATGCGTTTTTCAGTTGTAGTCGGATCCAGGCCCTATTGGAGTACGTCGAAGAGGTAACGGCTCGCATCGATGGCAAGTGGCCACTCGATCTCGACATAGGATATTTCGTTTACAACATGGAGCTGCTGTTCCCCAGGGAGGAAAGAATAGTTTTCCTGGCGATCCTAGCAGTGGCGCGTATGGTGATCTGAATCACGTGCCTTAAGTTGGTCAGCGAAGGGACATCTGTTCCGGATCAGGATCTGATCGTTTACTTTAAACATTTGCTTAAGGTAAAGATCAGATGCGATTGGAGGAGGTTGCCTAGAGTGGAATTCAATAAGAGGTGGGTGCACAGCACTAATTTGTGCATCCGTCGAGGAGCCAAGTTTCAATACGTGTTTCCCCCTTTAGCATGGCACGGGCGGTGCTGGGTCCTTCGGAACCCATCCCGCTTTGATTCTAGCTAAGTTATTTTTTAAGAAGACTCTTGACTGGTGGTACAAATGAGATCCTGTTCCTGATTTTATTTTTTGGTATTAGAGAACCTCTGAGTCTGCCCATCCCCTTTGCGCCACATCTTTGCTTTTTGACATCCCCGGTCGTCCCCCTACTCAGAGGTCACCTTCCAACCCCCTTCACCCGTTGCTTTATTTTCTCCCACTTCCATTAAGGTTTCTTCCCCAATCCCCATTAGGGATCGCCCTGCTTGTTTTCAGTTCCCCGGAAAACAGTGGGGGGGTCTAGTCACCTAGATTAGTACAAGGGGGGGCATCACTAACAACCCAGTAGAATTTATTTTTTATTTTTGATATGAACATTTTCGATTAGCTTTCCCCACTCCACGAACATTTTTACTCTTAATTCAAAAACTTTTTTATTTTTCTAATGAAATTGAACTTTATTTTCTCACACATGCAAATACACACAAAATATTATATATTTTATATAAAAAAAAATTTAAAAAATGCATACACAACACACAGACACCTTTTTCTTTTTCTTTATGTCAAAGTTATTCAAAACGCTGGGGTTTTATTAGTTAGATTAGGATCCACAGAGTGAATGAGGTATTGTGGTAAATGTTGCCAGTCAAGAGTAAGACTCCAAAGTCTTCATTATTCACTTTTTGTCACTTTAATCACAAAGACCCTGTACCCTCCCCCTCCCCATTTCTTATAGGGCCTTGTGCTAGATGTGATAGAAGAAGGCTGCATTGTGCGGCATTTGACAGAATACATGTAGCAAGTCTGTGTGTACAAAAAGGAGCCAAGTTTGAATACGCGTTCCTCGCCTAGGTGTAGAACGCGCAGTTCCATCAAGCATAATCCATTTTCAGCCTCTTAGCTTGCCGAGTAAATGCTTCATCCCTCTTCAAGTAAGAAGCCTCCAAGATCCCCATTCCCTCCTATCTGTAATTTTTTCTTCTCACCCTTCACGCTAAATTTTACCCATCTTGGAGAGAAAGAAATCAATTACTAACTCCCCATCCCTCACCCACAAAATTTTCTTTTCTCCATTTCGTCCCATCTATAGAGCATCCCCACTTAGAGACCGGGCTGCAGGAGCTCATGTTCCTTCACAAACCAAGTGAAACAGACGGTCTATCAACTAGATGATGCTGGGAGGATCCTACTAACCACTTTTTTTTTTTTTTTCCCCGCCCTCGACACAAATGAATTATCGTATCATCATTGTTATCTTTTTTGTTTTTACACGGAAATAAAAAATGTTTTAAACAATTGGGTGCCAAGTAGGACGTCCCCAAGTACAAAAGGGCGAATGCGGTATTATGGTGAAAGAAGATTCTAGCTAAGAGAAACTTTTGTTTAGTTCTAGAGTGACAAGGATGACCAACGACCCCCATCTGTCCCCCTTTTGAGTTGGCCTTGTGTCTAAGTTTTTTGTTCATGTTCTTTTTTTTTGCCTGAATAAAAGATTTAATATCTGAATGTGTAGTATCTGTTTTTAGAATTCAAGTGGTCTCATCTTTCGCCCCAACCCCCACTAAGAAAACTCGAAAATAAGGAGGATTTATGTCACCAAATCCATTAAATCTCATTTCGTATTATATTAAAATAGGTTGTAGTGAAACAAACGCTGATTAACTCATGTCTCCCACCTTCCTCCCTCTCAATAGAATTAGGTCGTAGTGTTACTAATATAAAAAAGAAATGGCCGCTTTTTTTGTTTTGGTTTGTTGTGCAAACAGGCATCGATCTTCTCAAGCCAAATATTTTTAAGCGTAATTTTTTTTATTTACTTATCATTTTTGCATATTATTTTTGGTTTAAGTCTCGGATTTTACTATTTTAACTTGCTAATAACTCTGGTAACGTTGTCATAGCGTAGAAGTTTATAGTTTAATTTTTATGAGTGTTACATTTTTTTACCGATAACAACAATGTTTTTATATACAGACTGCTATTACAGCTTGCTAACATCCAAATCACGTGACATGACCCAGCGGTTTTTAAATACAAGGTGACCCAAAATAAACGGGCCCTGTGTACACTTTTTGTAGAAGAGTTGGGGCCCGTTTTGGGGGGCACTTATAAATCGATTAAAAAATATGTAATGTTTAGCATTAAAATGTCACTTTCTTGGGCCCTCCCTGCAGAAAATCGATCAGCTGACCCACTTCAGATGGTCCTTTTGGGCCAATTTTTCGATATTTGTCGTCCGGAGGGTGGGGCTTTCATATGAGACCAAGTTTGTGAATTTTTGTTCTGTCTGTCAAAAGTTTTTAGCAGACATACAAACATACACACATAGGGGTATCCGGCGTTGCCCGGGTGTTTGGAGGTGTGTGTGGTTTTGGGTAAATAAAAACTCCGGGGAAGGGGGTTAAAATTAAAAAAAATGTTTTAGTTGGTAAGTATGAGGATCGAACCCGAAGCCTGGTGGCAAAGTTTTAAATTAAAGTGTGAAAAAAAAAAAAACGTGCGACGTTAACCATTGCGCCACTGCGAGATGCTAACGGAAACACGTTTGAATTTATTTAATTACTTGGATTTGGCAGGTGAGGTTTTAATGACTTAATGACGTCAAGTTTTTTTTTTTTTTTACACAGTGATCACCGCTTATCAAGGCCTGGAAGCCACTCAGGGATAAGGGTTATTGCAAGTACATTACGTTAGTGTGGAGATTTGATGAAGTGTTTACTTAAGGGGGCGGTTCATTAGGAATTTGTTAATGTTGGACTTAAAGACATCCAAGTTGTAGTCCAGTGGGAAGCAGGCAGACGGAACAGAGTTCCACAGGCGTGCAGTCCTAAGAAAAAGCTTTGTTCATGGAATCCGTGTTTTGATTTAGGCACAGATATAGAGTGGGGGAAATTTTTCACAGTGGATTCAGCTAGACGGGTGTTTTTTGTGAAAGATTGGCGAGGGGGAACCAGAGATTGGAGTTCAGACGAGCACCTGCTATGGAAATAACGATAAAACAAGGATAGGCTCGCAACGTCTCTTCTGTGGGAGAGAGGTTGCAGGGTAGAGAAAAGGGCATCCCCCACTAAGCCACGAAGTCTATTTTGTACTCTGTCAAGGCAGGATAGGCTATTTTTAGCAGCTCCTGCCCAGATATGGCAACGGTATTCCATCCTTGGACGTACCTGGCTTTTATATAGATAGAGAATTGCATCAGTAGTGAGATATCTTCTGGAGCGGTAGAAGGATCCCACCATCTTTCCAGCGACCTTGGCAACAGACTTTATGTACGTGTTCCATTTCAGATCAGGAGTAAAGGACAAACCCAGAAGCTTGTCAAAACACGGGGCCTCACCCAGACGAGAGCCATCCATCACAATTGATGCCAGATGGAGATCAGAGCGTTGATGATGTAAGGATAGGAGTTTGGTTTTGGATGCATTAAAGGTAACCAGCCACATCTTCCCTCACTGAACCACGCGCTCGAGATCAGAGGAGAGAGAATCAAAGAGAACTTTGTCATTTACAGCCTTTGATGTGTTGCCGTAGATGGGCGTGTCATCAGCATAGATGTCAACGAATGATTTAAGTATGTGTTTAGGGAGGTCATTGATGTAGATCAGGAAGAGAGTTGGGCCCAGGATTGACCCCTGAGGGACTCCAGCATTTATATTGCAGGCCTCCGATTTTTGTCCATCTACCACTACTCTTATGAGCCTATCGGAGAGAAATGATATAATGATTGAGAAAACATTTCCAGTTATATCATAGCTGGAAATCTTGTGAAGTAGACCCTTATGCCATACCTTGTCGAAGGCCTTTGATATGTCAAGAGCAATTGCCCTAGAAAGGATGCCTTTGTCAAGAGATTCACTAATCCTGTGGGATATAACCGTCAGCACATCTGCGGTAGATCTTGCAGAGTGGAAACCATATTGTGTGTCACTAAGAAGGTTATTCCTGCTGAGGTGGTTGACTATTTCTCTATTTAATATGGATTCCAGCAACTTACTCATAACACACAGGAGACTTATTGGTCTGTACTGAGAGGGAGATGACTTATCACCTGAATTCTTAAATACAGGGCAAACTGATGAGGTCTTCCAGGGAGTCGGAAAAAACTTCTCCTTAAGACAGCACTTAAATAGTTTCGTAAGTATGGGAGCAAGTTCTGGTTGAAGCTTTTTTAACACTATAATTGGGATGCCATCAGGGCCAGTTGCTTTACTGGAATCTAGGTTCTTGATTAGCTTGGCGACCTCATGCACTGATATTTGTATGTTACCTAGCTTGTTCTGTGTTATAGGAGGAAATATGGGGAGTGGATGGCCTTCGTCGCATAGGATAGAATTAGCTGCAAAGTTCTTTGCAAATAATTTGGCCTTGTCTGATGCTGACGAGATGATCTCTGGTCCATTGATAATGGTTGGGATAGAATGTACACTTCTGTTCAGGATCCTATTTGTTATTTGCTAAAACTGGTGGGAACCAAGCCGCTGATCAGCTACTTTGGATTTTACAGACTGGGCATATAGCTCTCTTTCATTTTTTATTACTCTTTTACAGTGGTTGCTGGCAGTCCTGAAAGCAGCTTTGGTCTCAGTGCATCTATTACGTTGGTAGCTATGGAAAAAGTGATTTCTGTGTGTGATAGCAGCAGCACATTCTGGGGAGAACCATGGCTGGCTGTTAGGTTTTTGTTGGAATTTTTTAGATGGTATGAATTGGTCTATGCCTACAATTAACCATTCGGTCAGATCTGATACTCTAGAGGACACTTCCTTTTTAAACATGGAGTGCAGAGGTAAATCAGATATGAATGTACGGAAGCTATCCCAGTCAGCCATAGAGTATCGGTATACAGTACGGTGGAGGGGTACGTCTGGGGGCTTCTTACATTTCGTTTTTATCTTTACTGATACGATGGAGTGGTCGGAGGATCCTAGAGGAGAATGAACAGAACATGAACATAGCTCAGGGGAAGTTGAGAGAAAAAGGTCTAGGAGGCTTGCATATTGACCGAGTGTATCGGGCACATGCGACTGCGGGATAGTATTTCATTTACTGCAAGATCGCTTTTTTTTTATTTTCCCAAGATGTTATAGGAAAAAGACTAAGCCACATGTGGCGAGCGACAAATGTTGAATATTTATCTTCCCGAAGTCGAGCAAATTAAATAGACCAGCGTGCTCCGTTGTTAACTCTGAGATATTACGATTTATATGTGATATAAAAAGTTTTAAGAAGTTGTGAACTGACCGACCGCTTCTCTAAAAAAAAGCCTTTTGTAGACATATAGAAAAAGCGAACACACATACACACATACACACATGCATACATTTTCGCTTTTATATTTATAGATTACGCATATATATATATATATATATATATATATATATATATAGTTATGACCATCCCTCTTGAAGAAGCCCGCATAGATCGGGCGAAACGTTGAGTATCCAGGTCCTTCCACCTCCATTTTATTTCATATATAGTTATATATATTAACGGTAGGAATTGTTACCTACACTTATGATTGCGTAAGCATGAAACACTAGTTTATGTAGGTCTAAATTATAATTATTATATAAATATATATATTATTCAAATCTCTCTATATTATTGTTGTTAATAACCACAATAAAAATCCCCAATTCTTGGCTTTTCTTTAAATCTTTTTTTTATAAATTATTTGTATATACAAAAATAATATTTATCACAATAAAAGAACAAGATGCATTATAGAAATTGTAACTCATTTATATATTATAATATATTAGAATACCGTGTTTTTACAAAAAACATTGAAAACGCAGGAGAGGGTAGAGCAGTAGCCCTAGATACATCTAAGGCTTTTGGCAGAGTATGGCATGATGGTCTTCTCAGGAAAATAAGATCATATTGTATTACTGGAAGAATACATAGCATAATTAAATTCTTCTAAAGTAAGAGAAAAATCCCGGTTGCACATCTAAACTATGATATAAATGTGGGAGTAGTTCAGGGTCCATCCCTGGACCTTTATTATTCCTAATATTCATAAATGACCTCCCTGATAAAATTGTCTCTGAGATGGGTGTATTTGCTGATGACACCATGCTCTATAACAGGTACGAGGTGAAAGCAAATGAACACATATCAAAGGGAATGGCAGAAACACTGGAGGAAAACAATCAATCTGTAGTGGAATGGGGACAAAAATGGTCACATTCAATGCTTCCAAGTGTAAGCTTGTTTCCTTCAATAATTACAAGAAACCTTCTCTACCACTAATAGCAAGGGCCAAAAACACATTACCTGTAAGTACTTCTTTTAAACTCCTCAGTCTAATGTTCACAGAGAACATGGGTTGGAACAGATACATTGAGAGCATTGCCAAGACCGCTGCAAAGAAGGTGGACTCTCTCTACCATGCTAGAAAACTACTTACACCTGAAAGTATCCTATACCTGTATAAGGCCACTATTCGCCCATGTATGGAGCATTGTTGTCACATTTGGGCCATTGCATCTGCTACTAGTCTCTCCCTCCTGGATAGGGTTAAAAAGAGTCGCCAACCTGATAAGTCTTGAACTGTTATCTAAGCTTCAGCCTTTGTCCCATCGACGAAATGTTGCATCCCTTTGCCTGTTCTACAAGTAATTTAATGGTGAATGCTCTAATGAACTACAAGCACTTGTACACCCTCGACGTGAATACCCCTGACAAACCCGACAAGCAGCTAAATCCCACCCTTAGCCAGTAGAGATTCCTAGATGTAAGAAAGCGTTCTCCTCAAATACTTTCAGAACTGCTAGACTTTGGAACTCCCTTCCGGGATTCTGCTTTCCCAACTGTACTGACATGCAGAAGTTTAAGTGCAATGTAAACAGACATCTTGCTGCTCATCTCCCTTCATAATGTACTTCAAAGTGACATTATGCTTTGTTTAGGGTGAAAATTGAATATAAAATAAAACAAACGGTAAAAAAACAACTGGAAATAAAACATCAATGTTGTAAAAGTTGCTATAGTTACCAACAACCAATCAGAAGAAATCGTCTCTATAAAACGTCAATGGTGAAAAAGTTTCCGTGGTACCCAACTGTCAATGAAAAGAAACCGTCTATCACGTCCCTTACATATTCGGAGAACTTTTGAGCACCAGTAATTTTATTATAACTATTTTAATGAACTACAATTGAAAATCTATATTTCAAATTATAGCCGAGAAGGTGACCTTAAAACTGTAAAAATTGTTTGAAATTTGGTTGCAAAATGAGTGAGCAGTAAAGCTTTAAGCAGTTCTAAATGAGGAAAACTAACACTTAACCATATATTCAAACACTACTCTGCTTTTGAATGATATAAATTTAATAAAATGTATTTATAAAATAACAGTAGCACAGAAAGTAATACTAATTGTATGTTTTATAAGTTTTATCATTATAATGATTTCTAATGTTTTATTATTATGCTTTTATATAAGTTTAATTATTATAATGATTTCTAATGTTATATTAATATAATGATTTCAAATGTTTTATTATTATAATGATTTCTAATGTTTTATTATTATAATGATTTCAAATGTTTTATTATTATAATGATTTCTAATGTTTTATTATTATAATGATTTTTAATGATTTATTATTAAAAAGATTTCGAATGTTTTATTATTATAATGATTTCTAATGTTTTATTATTACAATGATTTTTAATGTTTTATTATTATAATGATTTCTAATGTTTTACTATTATAATGATTTCTAATGTTTTATAATTATAATGATTTCTAATGTTTTATTATTATAATGATTTCTAATGTTTTATTATTATAATGATTTCTAATGTTTTATTATTATAATGATTTCTAATGTTTTATTGTTATAATGATTTCTAATGTTTTATTATTATAATGATTTCTAATGTTGTATTATTATAATAATTTCTAATGTTTTATTATTATAATGATTTCTAATGTTTTATAATTATAATGATTTCCAATGTGTAATTATTATAATGATTTGTAATGTTTTAATGATTTTTAATGTTTTATTATTATAATGATTTCTAATGTTTTATTATTATAATGATTTCTAATGTTTTATTATTATAAAGATTTCTAATGTTTTATTATTATAATGATTTCTAATCTTTTATTATGATTTTATATAAGTTTTATTATTATAATGATTTCTAATGTTTTATTATTACAATGATTTCTAATGTTTGTATTACTATAATGATTTCTAATGTTTTATTATTATAATGATTTCTAATACTTTATTATAATAATGATTTCTAATCTTTTATTATTATACTGATTTCTAATGTTTTATTATTATGATGATTTCTAATGTTTTATTATGCTTTTATATAAGTTTTATTATTATAATGATTTCTAATGTTTTATTATTATAATGATTTCTAATGTGCTATTATTATAATGATTTCTAATGTTTTATTATTATAATTATTTCTAATGTTTTATTATAATAATTATTTCTAATGTTTTAATATTATAATGATTTCTAATGTTTTATTATTATAATGATTTTTTATGTTTTATTATTATAATGATTTCTAATGTTTCATTATTATAATCATTTCTAATGTTTTGTTATTATAATGATATCTGATGTTTTATTATTATAATGATTTCTAATGTTTTATTATTATAATGATTTCTAATGTTTTATTATGATAATGATTTCTAATGTTTTATTAATATAATGATTTCTAATATTTTTTATGCTTTTATATAAGTTTTATTATTATAATGATTTCTAATGTTTAATTATTTTAATGATTTCTAATGTTTTATTATTATAATTATTGCTAATGGTTTATTGTTATAATGATTTCTAATGTTTTATTATTTTAATGATTTCTAATGTTTTATTTTGATAATGATTTCTAATGTTTTATTATTATATGGATTTCTAATGTTTTATTATGCTTTTATATATGTTTTTTTATTATAATGATTTCTAATGTTTTATTAATATAATGATTTCTAATGTTTTATTATTATAATGATTTCTAATGTTTTATTATTATAATGATTACTAATGTTTTATTATTTTAATGATTTCTAATGTTTTATTATTATAATGATTTCTAATGTTTTATTATTATAATGATTTCTAATCTTTTATTATTATACTGATGTCTAATGTTTTATTATTATAATGATTTCTAAACTTTTATTATGCTTTTATATAAGTTTGATTATTATAATGATTGCTAATGTTTTGATATTATAATGATTTCTAATACTTCATTATTATAATGATTTATTATCTTTTATTATTATACTGATTTCTAATTTTTTAGTATTATAATGATTTCTAATGTTTTATTATTATAATTATTTCTAATGTTTTATAATTATATTGATTTCTAATGTTTTATTTTTATAATGAGTTCTAATGTTTTTTATTATAATGATTTCTAATGTTTTATTATTATAATGATTTCTAATGTTTTGTAATGCTTTTATATAAGTTTTATTATTATATTGATTTCTAATGTTTTATTATTATAATGATTTCTAGTGTTTTATTATTATAATGATTTCTAATGTTTTAATATTACAATGATTTCTAATGTTTTATTATTATAATGATTTCTGATGTTTTATTTGTATAATTATTTCTAATGTTTTATTATTATAATGATTTTTAATGTTTTAATATTACAATGATTTCTAATGTTTTATTATTATAATGATTTCTAATGTTTTATTATTATATTGATTTCTAATGTTTTACTATTATAATGATTTCTAATGTTTATTATTATCATGATTTCTAATGCTTTATTACTATAATGATTTCTAATGTTTTATTTTGCTTTTATATAAGTTGTATTATTATAATGATTCTAATGTTTTATTATTATAATGATTTCTAATGTTTTATTATTATAATGATTTCTCATGTTTTATTATTATAATAATTTCAAATGTTTTATTATTAAAATGATTTCTAATGTTTTATTATGATAATGATTGTTAATTTTTTATTATGCTTTTATATAAGTTTTATTATTAAAATGATTTTTATGTTTTATTATTATAATGATTTCTAATGTGTTATTATTTGAATGATTTCTAATGTTTCTTATTATAATGATTTCTAATGTTTTATTACTATAATGATTTCTGATGTTGTATTATTACAATGATTTCTAATGTTTTATTATTATAATGATTTCTAATATTTTATTATATTAAGTATTTCTAATGTTTTATTTTTATAATGATTTCTAATGTTTTATTATTATAATGATTTCTAATGTTGTATTATTATAATGATTTCTAATGTTTTATTATTATAATGATTTCTAATGTTTTATTATTTCAATGATTCCTAATGTTTTATTATTACAATTATTTCTAATGGTTTATTGTTTTAATGATTTCTAATGTTTTATTATTATAATGATTTCTAATGTTTTATTTTGATAATGATTTCTAATGTTTTATTATTATATGGATTTCTAATGTTTTATTATGCTTTTATATATGTTTTTATATTATAATCATTTTTACTGTTTTATTATTATAATGATTTCTAATGTTTTATTATTATAATTATTTCTAATGTTTTATTACTAGAATGATTTCTAATGTTTTATTATTATAATGATCTCTAATTTTTAATTATGCTTTTATATAAGTTTATTATTATAATGATTTGTAATGTTTTATTATTATAATGATTTCTAATGTTTTATTATTTTAATGATTTCTAATGTTTTTTTATTATAATGATTTCTAATGTTTTATTATTATAAGGATTTCTAATCTTTTATTATTATACTGATGTCTAATGTTTTATTATTATAATGATTTCTAAACTTTTATTATGCTTTTATATAAGTTTGATGATTATAATGATTGCTCATGTTTTGATATTATAATGATTTCTCATACTTCATTATTATAATGATTTCTTATCTTTTATTATTATACTGATTTCTAATGTTTTATTTTTATAATTATATGTAATGTTTTATTATTATATTGATTTCTAATGTTGTATTGTTATAATGATTTCTAATGTTTTTTATTATAATGATTTCTAATGTTTTGTAATGCTTTTATATAAGTTTTATTATTATATTGATTTCTAATGTTTTATTATTATAATGATTTTTAATGTTTTATTATTATAATGATTTCTAATGTTTTTATATTACAATGATTTCTAATGTTTTATTATTATAATGATTTCTGATGTTTTATTTGTATAATGATTTCTAATGTTTTATTATTATAATGATTTTTAATGTTTTAATATTACAATGATTTCTAATGTTTTATTATTATCATGATATCTAATGATTTATTATTATATTGATTTCTAATGTTTTACTATTATAATGATTTCTAATGTTTATTATTATAATGATTTCTAATGCTTTAATAATATAATGATTTCTTATGTTTTATTTTGCTTTTATATAAGTTATAATGATTCTAATGTTTTATTATTATAATGATTTCTAATGTTTTATTATTATAATGATTTCTAATGTTTTATTATTATAATGATTTATAATGTTTATTATTATAATAATTTCAAATGTTTTATTATTAAAATGATTTCTAATGTTTTATTATTATAATGATTTCTAATGTTTTATTATTATAATGATTTCTAATCTTTTATTATTATACTGATGTCTAATGTTTTATTATTATAATGATTTCTAAACTTTTATTATGCTTTTATATAAGTTTGATTATTATATAGATTGCTAATGTTTTGATATTATAATGATTTCTAATACTTCATTATTATTATGATTTCTTATCTTTTATTATTATACTGATTTCTAATTTTTTATTATTATAATGATTTCTAATGTTTTTTATTATAATGATTTCTAATGTTTTATTATTATAATGATTTCTAATGTTTTTATATTACAATGATTTCTAATGTTTTATTATTATAATGATTTCTGATGTTTTATTTGTATAATGATTTCTAATGTTTTATTATTATAATGATTTTTAATGTTTTAATATTACAATGATTTCTAATGTTTTATTATTATCATGATATCTAATGATTTATTATTATATTGATTTCTAATGTTTTACTATTATAATGATTTCTAATGTTTATTATTATAATGATTTCTAATGCTTTAATAATATAATGATTTCTTATGTTTTATTTTGCTTTTATATAAGTTTTAATGATTCTAATGTTTTATTATTATAATGATTTCTAATGTTTTATTATTATAATGATTTCTAATGTTTTATTATTATAATGATTTATAATGTTTATTATTATAATAATTTCAAATGTTTTATTATTAAAATGATTTCTAATTTTTTATTATTATAATGATTTCTAATGTTTTATTATGTTAATGATTTCTAATCTTTTATTATTATACTGATGTCTAATGTTTTATTATTATAATGATTTCTAAACTTTTATTATGCTTTTATATAAGTTTGATTATTATATAGATTGCTAATGTTTTGATATTATAATGATTTCTAATACTTCATTATTATTATGATTTCTTATCTTTTATTATTTTTTTTTTTTTTTTTTTTTTTTTTACAAAGGCATCACCACATTATCAAGGCCCAGAGGCCACTCAAGGATAAGGGTTAAAGAGTGTACAGTAGAAGTTGGTCAATATAGTAATCATTAGTAATGAAAATTTGGTAAATTTAATAACTTATATGGAACGGCTCATCAAGAACTTATTTACTTTAGACTTGAACAAAACCATATTGTAGTCAGCCGGAAAGCAGGAAAACGGAAGACAATTCCACAGGCGTGCAGTTCTAAGAAAGAAGCTTTGTTCATGGAATCTACGTTTAGGTTTAGGCACAGATAAAGAGTGGGGGAAATTATTGATAGTGTTTACAGCTAGACGAGTGTTTCTTGTGAAAGTTTGGCGAGGGGGGACCATAGATTGAAGCTCAGTTGAACACTTTCCATGAAAATAACGATACATCAGAGACAAACTCGCAACATCTCTTCTGTGAGATAGAGGTTGCAAGGAGGAGAAAAGGACATCTCCTACGAGGCTACGAAGTCTATTTTGAACTCTATCAAGGCAGGACAAGTTCTTTCTAGCAGCTCCTGCCCAGATGTGGCAACAGTATTCCATCCTTGGACGTACCTGGCTCTTATATAGATAGAGAATAGCATCAGCAGTGAGATATCTACTGGATCGATAGAAAGATCCCACCATTTTTCCAGCGGCCTTGGCAACAGATTTGATATACGTGTTCCATTTAAGATCAGGAGTAATGGTCAAGCCCAGAAGCTTGTCAAAACTTGAGGCCTCCTGAAGACGAGAGCCATTCATTTCAATTGATGACAAATGTGGATTAGAATGTTGATGATATAAAGAGAGAAGCTTGGTTTTAGATGCATTAAAAGTAACCAGCCACTCCTTTCCCCATTGTACTACGTGCTCAAGATCAGAGGAGAGAGAATTGGAGAGAACTTGCTCGTTTACTGTCTTAGATGTGGTACCATAAATGGTAGTGTCGTCAGCATAAATGTCTACAAATGATGTAAGGATATGATTTGGAAGATCATTAATGTAGATCAGGAAAAGAGTTGGGCCCAGGATGGATCCCTGAGGGACACCGGCATTAATATTGTGAGCTTCTGATTTTTGCCCCTCAACTACTACTCTTATGAATCTATCAGAAAGAAATGATTTAATAATTGAGAAGACTTTTCCAGCTATACCATAGCTAGCGATCTTATGAAGTAAACCTTTATGCCATACCCTATCAAAGGCTTTAGATATGTCAAGAGCAATTGCCCTAGAAAGATTGCCACCGTCGAGAGATTTGCTAATCCTATGCGATATAACTGTAAGGACATCTGCTGTAGATCTAGCAGAACGGAAACCATATTGAGTGTCACTAAGAAGGTTATTTTTGTTGAGATGTTTGATTACTTCTGTATTTAATACAGATTCTAGCAACTTACTCATGACGCACAGGAGACTTATTGGCCTGTACTGAGAGGGGGATGAGCGATCACCTGAATTCTTAAATACAGGGCATACTGATGAGATTTTCCAGGGAGATGGGAAACTATTCTCCTTAAGACAACGTTTAAACAGTTTTGTAAGTATGGGCGCTAGTTCAGGTTGAAGTTTTTTGAGTACTATGATTGGAATACCATCAGGGCCAGTTGCTTTACTGGAATCAAGGTTTTTGATTAGTTTGGCAACATCACGTACAGATATACGTATATCACATAGCGTGTTTTCTGATACAAGAGGAAATATTGGGGGTTGGCGGTCTTGGTCGCAAAGGGTAGAATTAGCTGCAAAGTTCTTGACAAAGAGTTTGGCTTTGTCTGATGCTGACGAGATTACCTCAGATCCATTGATAATAGTTGGGATGGAGCACACGCTTCTGTTCAGGATTCTGTTTGCTATTTGCCAAAACTGGTGGGAACCAAGCCGCTGCTCAGCTACTTTGGACTTAACAGATTGAGCATACAACTTTCTTGCGTTCCTTATTACTTTCTTACAATGGTTGCTGGCAGTCCTGAAAACGGCTTTAGTTTCCATACATCTATTACGTTTGAAGCAGTGGAAAAAGTGATTTCTGTGCGCAATGGCAGCAGCACATTCTGGAGAGAACCATGGCTGGCTGTTAGGTTTTTGCTGAAACTTTTTAGAGGGTATGAAATGGTCAATACCTACAATTAACCATTCAGTTAGGTCTAATACTATAGAGGACACATCCTTTTTAAACATGGAATGCAGAGGTAGATCAGATATAAATGTACGGAAGCTATCCCAGTCAGCCTTAGTGTATCGATATACTGTACGATGAAGAGGTACGTCTGGGGACTTATTACATTTCATTTTTATCTTAATTGATACAACAGAGTGGTCGGAAGATCCAAGAGGCGACAGAACAGAAACTGAACATAGTTCAGGGCAAGTTGTGAGAAAAAGGTCTAGTAGGCTCGCATACTGGCCGTCATTATCGGGCACACGGGTAGGTTCCTGAACAATCTGAGTGAGGTCATAGGCAATGGAGAAATCATGACAGAACCTCCCCTCATCATCGGTCTTGTTTGAGTGGGTCAACCATTCGACGTTGTGAACATTGAAGTCTCCACATACGTGAATGTTAGCTGCAGGATAAGTAGAAAGGACTTGGTCAATTTTCTCAGATATGCTTTGAAAGATAGTAACTCCGCTGTTGTGGGGGCGATAGAGAGTAAATATAAATGCAGTAGTGTGAGCTAAAGCAACCCGGAAGCACATATAAGGTAAGTTAGGATCTTCCCTGGAGATGTCCCTCCCACATGGAAAGCTATCTTTAATATAGGCACATATTCCATGCCCATGGCGATCTTGGGGGTCAGATTTAGAAGTTAAGTTAGAGTATCCTGTAATTGCAAACTCATCAAGGGAAATAGCCTGTCCAATGCCAGTTTCACTTAAAAATAAAAGGTCTGGTTTAGTCTCCTGTAATTGGGTTTCAACCTCTGGAAGGTTAGAACGTAGACCCCTGATGTTGGAGAAGGAGACATGGTAGTAGGGGTCTACGTTGGAAGTTGGAGAACCGGGTTTAATCGTGTATTTTTTCTTGAAACTTGTCATGATGAAATTTTGGAATTTGTGGACTAGGTCGACAGATTTACTTAGAGCAGGACAGAGAGGGGAAACTAAGAGAGAAAAAGAAACGAAGAATTTTTTTTTTTTTTTTTTTTTTTTTTTTGTACCACATGATAAGGTAAAGCCGTAACAATTACCCACTAGTATGGCATCGAGAGGCCCCACCAGAAGCTACTGCATGGTCCAGATTCCATTCACCAAATGGCAATACAGCAGCCCCAGTACTTTGCACCTGCTGATAGGACAGCCTCCTTAGTGGTTAATCCAAGGTTCGGGTCCCTGACTATCAGGCGGATAACGTCAGCCCAGACAAAACGTTTACCTCCAGCACCCTTACTAGTGACATGGCTACAAGGATAGACATAGAAACAGAAAATTTCCACCAACTCTGCCAACTGTTCGCGCAAAAATACTGCCAACCTAGAAAACAGCTTTTTCTTCTCCCTTTGTCAGAAAAATCACTCATTTAAAAATGAGGACTGAGGGACAGATAAGAAGAAGCGAGAGTAACAGGAGCTGCCGATAACGCATCCACAATGCGTTTTCTACTCTCCATTAAAAAAAAAAAAAAAAAAAAAAAAAAAAAAAAAAAAATCAAAATAAAATAAAATAAAAAAATAACTATTAAGTATTGTACTTAATAAAAGTCCAACGGACCTGTTTAAGGGAAAGTATGGTGATAGATTCCCCTCCCACGAACTAAAAATGAGTACAATTAGGTAATCTATTTTTGCAATCAACTCGGTAGATAAATAAACATTTATGGACGAGAAAAAAAAAAAAAAAAAAAAAAAAAATTAAAGCTAGCATTTAATACAACAGAAATACATAAATTAAATACTGAAATAAAATGTAGTTATTAATATTTGAATCTTAAAATAAAAAGTGCGAATTAATAGAGAAAATCACTTATCACAACAACGCATTCCGTCTCCAAACTAGTGAAGAATTTAACTTTTAATAGCGTTCAGAAGATTTTTTTTTTTAAATTAACCGTTAAGAGAAAGCGTGATTTTATTCTGAACTTTAACTAATCACGTTTTAAGCAACTTATGATATAAAACAAAATCGGATGGGGGGGGGGGGTTCTTCCGAAGTTAGTTGGTGACGATTATAAGTAATTGCGAGATAAGATGGGAGCCAGAAATTAGGGGTGGGGGACTGAAAATGATAATATAATGGATTGATTATACAATATTTAAGATCAACTTGGTAGATAAACATTTATGGACAAGAAAAAAAAAAAAAAAAAAAAAAAAAAAAAAAAATTAAAGCTAGCATTTAATACAACAGAAATACATAAATTAAATACTGAAATAAAATGTAGTTATTAATATTTGAATCTTAAAATAAAAAGTGCGAATTAATAGAGAAAATCACTTATCACAACAACGCATTCCGTCTCCAAACTAGTGAAGAATTTAACTTTTAATAGCGTTCAGAAGATTTTTTTTTTTTAAATTAACCGTTAAGAGAAAGCGTGATTTTATTCTGAACTTTAACTAATCACGTTTTAAGCAACTTATGATATAAAACAAAATCGGATGGGGGGGGGGGGGTTCTTCCGAAGTTAGTTGGTGACGATTATAAGTAATTGCGAGATAAGATGGGAGCCAGAAATTAGGGGTGGGGGAGTCGGGGACTGAAAATGATAATATAATGGATTGATTATACAATATTTAAGATCAACTTGGTAGATAAATATTTATGGACGAGAAAAAAAAAAAAAAAAAAAAAAAAAAAAAATTAAAGCTAGCATTTAATACAACAGAAATACATAAATTAAATACTGAAATAAAATGTAGTTATTAATATTTGAATCTTAAAATAAAAAGTGCGAATTAATAGAGAAAATCACTTATCACAACAACGCATTCCGTCTCCAAACTAGTGAAGAATTTAACTTTTAATAGCGTTCAGAAGATTTTTTTTTTTAAATTAACCGTTAAGAGAAAGCGTGATTTTATTCTGAACTTTAACTAATCACGTTTTAAGCAACTTATGATATAAAACAAAATCGGATGGGGGGGGGGTTCTTCCGAAGTTAGTTGGTGACGATTATAAGTAATTGCGAGATAAGATGGGAGCCAGAAATTAGGGGTGGGGGACTGAAAATGATAATATAATGGATTGATTATACAATATTTAAGATCAACTTGGTAGATAAACATTTATGGACGAGAAAAAAAAAAAAAAAAAAAAAAAAAAATTAAAGCTAGCATTTAATACAACAGAAATACATAAATTAAATACTGAAATAAAATGTAGTTATTAATATTTGAATCTTAAAATAAAAAGTGCGAATTAATAGAGAAAATCACTTATCACAACAACGCATTCCGTCTCCAAACTAGATACTGATTTCTAATTTTTTATTATTATAATGATTTCTAATGTTTTTTATTATAATGATTTCTAATGTTTTATTATTATAATGATTTCTAATGTTTTGTAATGCTTCTATATAAGTTTTATTATTATATTGATTTCTAATGTTTTATTATTATTATGATTTTTAATGTTTTATTATTATAATGATTTCTAATGTTTTTATATTACAATGATTTCTAATGTTTTATTATTATAATGATTTCTGATGTTTTATTTGTATAATGATTTCTAATGTGTTATTATTATAATGATTTTTAATGTTTTAATATTACAATGATTTCTAATGTTTTATTATTATCATGATATCTAATGTTTTATTATTATATTGATTTTTAATGTTTTACTATTATAATGATTTCTAATGTTTATTATTATAATGATGTCTAATGCTTTAATAATATAATGATTTCTAATGTTTTATTTTGCTTTTATATAAGTTATAATGATTCTAATGTTTTATTATTATAATGATTTCTAATGTTTTATTATTATAATGATTTCTAATGTTTTATTATTATAATGATTTCTAATGTTTTATTATTATAATGATTGCTGATGTTTTATTATTATAATGATTTCTAATGTTTTATTATTATAATGATTTCTAATGTTTTATTATAATAATGATTTCTAATGTTTTATTATTATAATGATTTCTAAGGTTTTATTGTTATAATGATTTCTAATGTTTTTTTATTGTAATGATTTCTGATCTGTTATTATTATAATGATTTCTAATGTTTTCTTATTACAATGATTTCTAATTTTTTAATATTATAATGATTTCTAAGGTTGTATTATTATAAGTATATCTAATGTTTTATTATTATAATGATTTCTAATGTTTTATTATTAAAATAGTTTCTAATGTTTTATTATTATAATGATTTCTAATGTTTTATTATTATACTGATTTCTAATGTTGTATTATTATAATGATTTCTAATGTTTTAATATTATAATGATTTCTAATGTTTTTTTATTATAATATATTTCTAATGTTTTATAATTATAATGATTTCTAATGTTTTATTATTATAATGATTTCTAATCTTTTAATGTTATACTGATATCTAATGTTTTATTATTATCATGATTTCTTATCTTTTATTATGCTTTTATACAAGTTTTATTATTACAATGATTTCTAATGTTTTATTATTTTAATAATTTCTAATACTTTATTATTATAATGATTTCTAATCTTTTATTATTATACTGATCTCTAATGTTTTATTATTAAATTAATTTCTAATGTTTTATTATTCTTTTATATCAGTTTTATTATTATAATGATGTCTAATGTTTTATTATTATAATGATTTCTAACGTTTTATTATTATATTTATTTCTAGTGTTTTATTATTATAATGATTTCTAATGTTTTATTATAATAATTATTTCTAATGTTTTATTGTTATATTGATTTCTAATGTTTTATTATTATAATGATTTCTAATGTTTTATTATTATAATGATTTCTAATGTTTTATTATTATATTGATTTCTAATGTTTTATATTATAATTATTTATAATGTTTTCTTATTACAATGATTTCTAATGTTTTATTATTATAATGATTTCTAATGTTGTATTATTATAAGTATTTCGAATGTTTTATTATTATAATGATTTCTAATGTTTTATTATTAAAATAGTTTCTAATGTTTTATTATTATAATGATTTCTAATGTTTTATTAAATTTATAATGTTTTATTTGTTCAATGTTTTATTATAAGAATGTTTTATTATATTTATAATGTTTTATTATATTTATAAGTTTTATTATTACAATGATTTCTAATGTTTTATTATTATAATGATTTCTAATGTTTGTTTATTATAATGATTTCTACTGTTTTATTATTTTAATGATTTCTAATGTTTTATTATTAAAATAATTTCTAATGTTTTATTATTATATTGATTTCTAATGATTTATTATGCTTTTATATAAGTTTTATTATTATACTGATTTCTAATGCTTTATTATTATAATGATTTCTAATGTTTAATTATTATAATGATTTCTAATCTTTTATTATTATAATGATTTCTAATGTTTTATTTTTATAATGATTTCTAATCTTTTATTATGCTTTTTTATAAGTTTTATTATTATAATGATTTCTAATGTTTTATTATTATAATGATTTCTGATGTTTTATTATTATAATGATGTCTAATGTTTTATTATTATAATGATTTCTGATGTTTTATTATTATAATGATTTCTAATGTTTTATTATTACAATGATTTCTAATGTTTTATTATTATAATGATCTCTAATGTTTTATGTATACAATGATTTCTAATGGTGAATTATTATAATGATTTCTTATATTTATTATTATACTGATTTCTTATGTTTTATTATTATAATGATTTCTAATCTTTTATTATGCTTTTATATAAGTTTTATTATTTTAATGATTTCTAATGTTTTATTATTATAATGATTTCTAATTTTTTATGATTATAATAATTTCTAATGTTTTATTATTAAAATGATTTCTAATGTTTTATTATTTTAATGATTTTTATTTTTTTATTATGCTTTTATTTAAGTTTTAATATTATAATGATTTCTAATGTTTTTTTATTATAATGATTTCTTATGTGTTGTTATTATAATGATTTCTAATGTTTCTTATTATAATTATTTCTTATGTTTTATTATTTTAATGATGTCTAATGTTGTATCATTCGAATGATTTCTAATGTTTTATTATTATAATGATTTCTTATGTTTTATTATTGTAATGATTTCTAAGGTTGATTTTTATAATAATTTCTAATGTTTTATTATTATAATGATTTCTAATGTTCAATTATTATAATGATTTCTAATGTTGTATTATTATAATGATTTCTAATGTTTTATTATTATAATAATTTCTAATGTGTTATTATGATAATGATTTCTAATGTTTTATTATTATAATGATTTCTAATGATTTATTATTATAATGATTTCTAATGTTTTATTTTTATAATGATTTCTAATGTTTTATTATTATAATGATTTCTTATGTGTTATTATTCTTATGATTTCTAATGTTTTCTTATTACAATGATTTTTAATGTTTTATTATTATAATGGTTTCTAATGTTGTATTGTTATAAGTATTTCTAATGTTTTATTATTATAATGATTTCTAATGTTTTATTATTAAAATAGTTTCTAATGTTTTATTATTATAATGATTTCTAATGTATTATTTTATTTTCATGTTTTATGGTTATAATGTTTTATTATTATAATGTTTTATTATATTTGTAATGTTTTATTATAGTTATAAGTTTTATTATTATAATGATTTCTTATGTTTTATTATTATAATGATTTCTAATGTTTTATTATTATAATGATTTCTACTGTTTTATTATTATAATGATTTCTAATGTCTTATTATTATAATTATTTCTAATGTTTTATTGTGCGTTTCTATAGTTTATATCACTATAATAATTTCTAATGTTTTATTATTATAAAGATTTCTAATGTTTTATTTTTATATTGATTTCTAATGTTTTATTATTATAATGATTTCTTATGTGTTATTATTATAATGATTTCTAATTTTTTATTATTGTAATGATTTCTAATGTTTTATTATTATAAGGATTTCTGATGGTTTATTATTGTAATGATTTCTAATGTTTTATTATTATATTGATTTCTAATATTTTTTTCTGCTTTTATAAAAGTTTTATTATTAAAATTATTTCTAATGCTTTATTATTATAATGATTTCTAATGTTTTATTTTTATAATTATTTGGAATGTTTTATTATTAAAATGATTTCTAATGTGGTATTATTATATTGATTTGTAATGATTTATTATGCTTTTATATATGTTTTATTATTATAATGATTTCTAATCTTTTATTATGCTTTTATATAGGTTTTATTATTATAATAATTGCTAATGTTTTATTATAATGATTTCTAATGTTTTATTATTATAATAATTTCTAATGTTTTATTATTAAAATGATTTCTAATGTTTTATTGTTATAATGATTTTTTTTTATTATGCTTTTATATAAGTTTTATTAATGTAATGATTTCTAATGTTTTTTTATTATAATGATGTCTAATGTGTTATTATTATAATGATTACTAATGTTTCTTATTATAATTATTTCTAATGTTTTATTATTATAATTATTTCTAATGTTGTATCATTCGAATGATTTCTAATGTTTTATTATTATAATGATTTCTTATGTTTTATTATAATAATGATTTCTAATGTTTTATTATTATAATGATTTCTAATGTTTTATAATTATAATGATTTCTAATGTTTTATTAAATTTATAATGTTTTATTTGTTCAATGTTTTATTATAAGAATGTTTTATTATATTTATAATGTTTTATTATATTTATAAGTTTTATTATTACAATGATTTCTAATGTTTTATTATTATAATGATTTCTAATGTTTGTTTATTATAATGATTTCTACTGTTTTATTATTTTAATGATTTCTAATGTTTTATTATTAAAATAATTTCTAATGTTTTATTATTATATTGATTTCTAATGATTTATTATGCTTTTATATAAGTTTTATTATTATACTGATTTCTAATGCTTTATTATTATAATGATTTCTAATGTTTAATTATTATAATGATTTCTAATCTTTTATTATTATAATGATTTCTAATGTTTTATTTTTATAATGATTTCTAATCTTTTATTATGCTTTTTTATAAGTTTTATTATTATAATGATTTCTAATGTTTTATTATTATAATGATTTCTGATGTTTTATTATTATAATGATGTCTAATGTTTTATTATTATAATGATTTCTGATGTTTTATTATTATAATGATTTCTAATGTTTTATTATTACAATGATTTCTAATGTTTTATTATTATAATGATCTCTAATGTTTTATGTATACAATGATTTCTAATGGTGAATTATTATAATGATTTCTTATATTTATTATTATACTGATTTCTTATGTTTTATTATTATAATGATTTCTAATCTTTTATTATGCTTTTATATAAGTTTTATTATTTTAATGATTTCTAATGTTTTATTATTATAATGATTTCTAATTTTTTATGATTATAATAATTTCTAATGTTTTATTATTAAAATGATTTCTAATGTTTTATTATTTTAATGATTTTTATTTTTTTATTATGCTTTTATTTAAGTTTTAATATTATAATGATTTCTAATGTTTTTTTATTATAATGATTTCTTATGTGTTGTTATTATAATGATTTCGAATGTTTCTTATTATAATTATTTCTTATGTTTTATTATTTTAATGATGTCTAATGTTGTATCATTCGAATGATTTCTAATGTTTTATTATTATAATTATTTCTTATGTTTTATTATTGTAATGATTTCTAAGGTTGATTTTTATAATAATTTCTAATGTTTTATTATTATAATGATTTCTAATGTTCAATTATTATAATGATTTCTAATGTTGTATTATTATAATGATTTCTAATGTTTTATTATTATAATAATTTCTAATGTGTTATTATGATAATGATTTCTAATGTTTTATTATTATAATGATTTCTAATGATTTATTATTATAATGATTTCTAATGTTTTATTTTTATAATGATTTCTAATGTTTTATTATTATAATGATTTCTTATGTGTTATTATTCTTATGATTTCTAATGTTTTCTTATTACAATGATTTTTAATGTTTTATTATTATAATGGTTTCTAATGTTGTATTGTTATAAGTATTTCTAATGTTTTATTATTATAATGATTTCTAATGTTTTATTATTAAAATAGTTTCTAATGTTTTATTATTATAATGATTTCTAATGTATTATTTTATTTTCATGTTTTATGGTTATAATGTTTTATTATTATAATGTTTTATTATATTTGTAATGTTTTATTATAGTTATAAGTTTTATTATTATAATGATTTCTTATGTTTTATTATTATAATGATTTCTAATGTTTTATTATTATAATGATTTCTACTGTTTTATTATTATAATGATTTCTAATGTCTTATTATTATAATTATTTCTAATGTTTTATTGTGCGTTTCTATAGTTTATATCACTATAATAATTTCTAATGTTTTATTATTATAAAGATTTCTAATGTTTTATTTTTATATTGATTTCTAATGTTTTATTATTATAATGATTTCTTATGTGTTATTATTATAATGATTTCTAATTTTTTATTATTGTAATGATTTCTAATGTTTTATTATTATAAGGATTTCTGATGGTTTATTATTGTAATGATTTCTAATGTTTTATTATTATATTGATTTCTAATATTTTTTTCTGCTTTTATAAAAGTTTTATTATTAAAATTATTTCTAATGCTTTATTATTATAATGATTTCTAATGTTTTATTTTTATAATTATTTGGAATGTTTTATTATTAAAATGATTTCTAATGTGGTATTATTATATTGATTTGTAATGATTTATTATGCTTTTATATATGTTTTATTATTATAATGATTTCTAATCTTTTATTATGCTTTTATATAGGTTTTATTATTATAATAATTGCTAATGTTTTATTATAATGATTTCTAATGTTTTATTATTATAATAATTTCTAATGTTTTATTATTAAAATGATTTCTAATGTTTTATTGTTATAATGATTTTTTTTTATTATGCTTTTATATAAGTTTTATTAATGTAATGATTTCTAATGTTTTTTTATTATAATGATGTCTAATGTGTTATTATTATAATGATTTCTAATGTTTCTTATTATAATTATTTCTAATGTTTTATTATTATAATTATTTCTAATGTTGTATCATTCGAATGATTTCTAATGTTTTATTATTATAATGATTTCTTATGTTTTATTATAATAATGATTTCTAATGTTTTATTATTATAATGATTTCTAATGTTTTATTATTATAATGATTTCTAATGTTTTTTTTTATAATGATATCTGATATTTTATTATTATAATGATTTCTAATGTTTAATTATTATAATGATTTCTAATGTTGTATTATTATAATGATTTCTAATGTTTTATTTTTATAATGATTTCTACTGTGTTATTATGATAATGATTTCTAATGTTTTATTATTATAATGATTTCTAATGTTTTATTATTATAATAATTTCTAATGTTTTATTTTTATAATGATTTCTAATGTTTTATTATTATAATGATTTCTTATGTGTTATTATTATAATGATTTCTAATGTTTTCTTTTAACAATGATTTTTAATGTTTAATTATGATAATGATTTCTAATGTTGTATTATTATAAGTATTTCTAATGTTTTATTATTATATTGATTTCTAATGTTTTATTATTAAAACAGTGTCTAATGTTTTATTATTATAATGATTTCTACTGTATTATTTTATTTTCATGTTTTATTGTTATAATGTTTTATTATTATAATGTTTTATTATATTTGTAATGTTTTATTATAGCTATAAGTATTATTATTATAATGATTTCTAATGTTTTATTATTATAATGATTTCTAATGTTTTATTAATGTAATGATTTAAAATGTCTTATTATTATAATTATTTCTAATGTTTTATTGTGCGTTTCTATAGTTTATATCACTATGATGATTTCTAATGTTTTATTATTATAATGATTTCTAATGTTTTATTTTTATATTGATTTCTAATGTTTTATTATTATAATGATTTCTTATGTTTAATTATTATAATGATGTCTAATGTTTTATTATTATATTGATTTCTAATGTTTTATTATTATAATGATTTCTGATTCTTTATTATTGTAATGATTTCTAATGTTTTATTATTATATTGATTTCTAATGATTTATTATGCTTTTATATAATTTTATTATTATAATGATTTCTAATGTTTTATTATTACAATGATTTCTAATGTTTTATTATTATAATAGTTTCTAATGTTATACAATTACAATGATTTCTGACGTTTTATTATTATAATGATTTCTAATTTATTATTATGCTTTTATATAAGGTTAATTATTATACTTATTTCTAATGTTTTATTATTATAATGATTTCTAATGTTTTATTATTATAATAATTTCTAATGTTTTATTATTATAATGATTTCTAATGTTTTATTATTATAATCATTTCTAATTTTTTATTATTATAATGATATTTAATGTTTTATTATTTTTGTGATTTCTAATGTTTTATTCTTATAATGATTTCTTATGTTTTATTGTTACAATGATTTCTAATGTTTTATTATTATAGTGATTTCTAATTTTTTATTATGCTTTTATATAAGTTTTATTATTATACTGATTTCTAATGTTTTATTTTTATAATGATTTCTAATGTTTTATGTTTATCCTGATTTCTTATGTTGAATTATTATAATGATTTCTAATATTAATTATTGTACTGATTTCTTATGTTTTATTATTATAATGATTTCTAATCTTTTATTATGCTTTTATATAAGTTTTATTATTATAATGATTTCTGATGTTTTACTAATATAATGATTTCTAATGTTTTATTATTATAAAAATTTCTAATGTTTTATTATTAAAATTATTTCTAATGTTTAATATTATAATGATTTATTATTTTTTATTATCCTTTTATATAAGTTTTATTATTATAATGATTTTTAATGTTTTATTATTATAATGATTTCTAATGTGTTATTATTATAATGATTTCTAATGTTTCTTATTATAATGATTATTAATGTTTTATTATTATAATGATATCTAATGTGGTATCATTCGAATGATTTCTAATGTTTTATTATTATAATGCTTTCTAATGTTTTATTATAATAATGATTTCTAATGTTTTATTATTGTAATGATTTCTAAAATTTAATTTTTATAATGATTTCTTATGTTTTATTATTATAATGATTTCTAATGTTGTATTGTTAAAATAGTTTCTAATGTTTTTTATTATAATGATTTCTTATTTATTAATATGTTCATGTTTTATGGTTATAATGTTTTGTCATTATAATGTTTTATTATATTTGTAATGTTTTATTATATTTATAATTTTTATTATTATAATGATTTGTAATGTTTTATTATTATAATGATTTCTAATGTTTTATTATTATAATGATTTCTACTGTTTTATTTTTATAATGATTTCTAATGTCTTATTATTATAATGATTTCTAATGTTTTATTGTGCGTTTATATAGTTTATATCACTACAATGATTTCTAATGTTTTATTACTTTAATGATTTCTAATGTTTTATTATTATATTGATTTCTAATGTTTTATTATTATAACGATTTCTTATGTGTTATTATTACAATGATTCTAATGTTTTATTATTATAATGATTTCTAATGTTTTATTATTATAATGATTTCTTATGTGTTATTATTATAATGATTTCTAATTTTTTATTATTTAATGATTTCTAATGTTTTATTATTATAATGATTTCTGATGCTTTATTATTGTAATGATTTCTAATGTTTTATTATTATATTGATTTCTAATATTTTTTTCTGCTTTCATAAAAGTTTTATTATTAAAATGATTTCTAATGTTTTATTATTATAATGATTTCTAATGTTTTATTATTATAATGATTTCTAATGTTTTATTATTAAAATGATTTCTAATGTTTTATTATTATATTGATTTCTAATGATTTATTATTCTTTTATATAAGTTTTATTATTATAATGATTTCTAATCTTTTATTATGCTTTTATATAAGTTTTATTATTATAATGATTGCTAATGTTTTATTATAATGATTTCTAATGTTTTATTATTATAATAATTTCTAATGTTTTATTATTAAAATGATTTCTAATGTTTTATTGTTATAAGAATTTTTTTTTATTATGCTTTTATATAAGTATTATTTATGTAATGATTTCTAATGTTTTTTTTATTATAATAATTTCTAATGTGTTATTATTATAATGATTTCTAATGTTTCTTATTATAATTATTTCTAATGTTTTAATATTATAATGATTTCTAATGTTGTATCATTCGAATGTTTTCTAATATTTTATTATTATAATGATTTCTTTTGTTTTATTATAATAATGATTTCTAATGTTTTATTATTATAATGATTTCTAATGTTTTATTATTATAATGATTTCTAATGTTTTAATTTTATAATGATTTCTGATATTTTATTATTATAATGATTTCTAATGTTTAAATATTATAATGATTTCTAATGTTGTATTATTATAATTATTTCTAATGTTTTATTATTATAATGCTTTCTACTGTGTTATTATGATAATGATTTCTAATGTTTTATTATTATAATGATTTCTAATGTTTTATTATTATAATAATTTCTAATGTTTTATTTTTATAATGATTTCTAATGTTTTATTATTATAATGATTTCTTATGTGTTATTATTATAATGATTTCTAATGTTTTCTTATTACAATGATTTTTAATGTTTTATTATAATAATGATTTCTAATGTTGTATTATTATAAGTATTTCTAATGTTTTATTATTTTATTGATTTCTAATGTTTTATTATTAAAACAGTTTCTAATGTTTTATTATTATAATGATTTCTACTGTATTATTTGTTTTTCATGCTTTATTGTTATAATGTTTTATTATTATAATGTTTTATTATATTTGTAATGTTTTATTATAGCTATAAGTTTTATTATTATAATTATTTTGATGTTTTATTATTATAATTATTTCTAATGTTTTATGATTATAATGATTTCTAATGTTTTATTATTATAATGATTTCAAATGTCTTATTATTATAATTATTTCTAATGTTTTATTGTGCGTTTCTATAGTTTATATCACTATAATGATTTCTAATGTTTTATTATTATAATTATTTCTAATGTTTTATTTTTATATTGATTTCTAATGTTTTATTATTATAATGAGTTCCTTTGTTTAATTATTATAATGATTTCTAATGTTTTATTATTATATTGATTTCTAATGATTTATTATGCTTTTATATAAGTTTTATTATTATAATGATTTCTAATGTTTTATTATTACAATGATTTCTAATGTTTTATTATTATAATAGTTTCTAATGTTATACAATTACAATGATTTCTGACGTTTTATTATTATAATGATTTCTAATTTTTTATTATGCTTTTATATAAGTTTAATTATTATACTGATTTCTAATGTTTTATTATTGTAATGATTTCTAATGTTTTATTATTATAATAATTTCTAATGTTTTATTATTATAATGATTTCTAATGTTTTATTATTGTAATCATTTCTAATGTTTTTTATTATAATGATTTTTAATGTTTTATTATTTTTTTGATTTCTAATGTTTTATTCTTATAATGATTTCTTATGTTTTATTATTATACTGATTTCTAATGTTTTATTTTTATAATGATTTCTAATGTTTTATGTTTATCCTGATTTCTAATGTTGAATTATTATAATGATTTCTAATATTTATTATTGTACTGATTTCTTATGTTTTATTATTATAATGATTTCTTATTTTTTATTATGCTTTTATATAAGTTTTATTATTATAATGATTTCTTATGTTTTATTAATATAATGATTTCTAATGTTTTATTATTATAAAAATTTCTAATGTTTTATTATTAAAATTATTTCTAATGTTTAATATTATAATGATTTATTATTTTTTATTATCCTTTTATAAAAGTTTTATTATTATAATGATTTCTAATGTTTTATTATTATAATGATTTCTAATGTGTTATTATTATAATGATTTCTAATGTTTCTTAATGTAATGATTATTAATGTTTTGTTATTATAATGATTTCTAATGTGGTATCATTCGAATGATTTCTAATGTTTTATTATTATAATGCTTTCTAATGTTTTATTATAATAATGATTTATAATGTTTTATTATTGTAATGATTTCTAAAATTTAATTTTTATTATGATTTCTAATGTTTTATTATTATAATGATTTCTAATGTTGTATTGTTTAAATAGTTTCTAATGTTTTTTATTATAATGATTTCTTATTTATTATTATATGTTCATGTTTTATGGTTATAAGTTTTGTCATTATAATGTTTTATTATATATGTAATGTTTTATTATATTTATAATTTTTATTATTATAATGATTTCTAATGTTTTATTATTATAATGATTTCTAATGTTTTATTATTATAATGATTTCTACTGTTTTATTTTTATAATGATTTCTAATGTCTTATTATTATAATGATTTCTAATGTTTTATTGTGCGTTTATATAGTTTATATCACTACAATGATTTCTAATTTTTTATTAATTTAATGATTTCTAATGTTTTATTATTATAATTATTTCTAATGTTTTATTATTATAATGATTTCTAATGTTTAAATTATTTGTTATGTTTTATTATTATACTGATTTCTAATGTTCTATTATTATAATGTTGTCTAATGTTTTATTATTATAATGATTTCTAATGTTTTATTATTATAATGATTTCTAATGTTTTATTATTATAATGATTTCTAATGTTTTATTATGCTTTTATATAAATTTTAATCTTATAATGATTTCTAATGTTTTATTATACCAATGATTTCTAATGTTTTATTACTATAATGATTTCTAATGTTTTATTATTATAATTATGTCTAATATTTTATTATTATAATGATATCCAATCTTTTATTATTATACTGATATCTAATGTTTTATTATTATAATTATTTCTAAAGTTGTGTTATTCTTTTATATAAGTTTTATTATTATAATGATTTCTAATGTGTTATTATTATAATGATTTTGTTATGTTTTATTATTATAATGATTTCTAATGTTTTATTAATATAATGATTTCTAATGTTTTGGTATTATAATGATTTCTAATGTTTTAATATTAAAATGTTTTGTAATGTTTTATTATTATAATGATTTTTATGTTTTATTATTATAATTATTTATAATGTTTTATTATTATAATCATTTCTAATGTTTTATTATTATAATTATTTTCGATGTTTTATCATTGTAATGATTTCTAATGTTTTATTATTATAATGATTTGTAATGTTTTATTATAATTATGATTTCTTATGTTTTGTTATTATAATGATTTATAATGTTTTATTATTTTAATGATTTCTGATTTTTTATTATTATAATGATTTATGATGTTTTATTATTATAATAATGTCTACTCTTTTATTATTATACTGATTTCTAATGTTTTATTATTATAATGATTTCTAATTTTTTATTATGCTTTTATATATAAGTTTTATTATTATAATGATTTCTAATGTTTTATTATTATAATGATTTCTAATTTTTTATTATGCTTTTATATAAGTTTTATTATTATAATGATTTCTAATGTTTTATTATTATAATGATTTCATATGTTTTATTATTATAATCGTGTCTAATGTTTTATTATTATATTGATTTCTAATGTATTATTATTACAATGATTTCTTATGTTTATTATTATAATGATTTCTAATGTTTTATTATTATAATGATTTCTTATGTTTTATTATTCTTTTATATAAGTTTTATTATTATATTGATTTCCAATGTTTTATTCTTATAATCATTACTAATGTTTTATTATTACAATGATGTCTAATGTTTTATTATTACAATGATTTCTAATATTTTTTTTAATGTAATGATTTCTAATGTTTTATTATTATAATGATTCCTTATGTTTTATTATTATAATTATTTCTAATGTTTTATTATTATAATGATTTCTAATGTTTTATTATTATTATAATTTCTAATTATTTATTATTTAAATGATTTCTAATGTTTTATTATTATAATGATTTTATATTTTTTATTATGCTTTTATCTAAGTCTTATAATTATAATGATTTCTTGTGTTTTATTATTATAATGTTTTCTAATGTGTTATTATTATAAGGATTTCTAATGTGTTATTATTATAATGATTTCTAATGTTTTATTATTATAATGATTTCTAATGTTTTATTAATAAAATGATTTCTAATGTTTAATAATTTTAATCATTTCTAATGTTGTATTGTTATAATGATTTCTAATGTTTTCTTATTATAATTATTTCTAATGTGTTATTATGATAATGATTTCTAATGTTTTATTATTATACCGATTTCTAATGTTTTATTTTTCTAATGATTTCTAATGTTTTATTATTATAATGATTTCTAATGTTTTATTAATGTACCGATTTCTAATGTTTTATTATTATAATGATTTCTTATGTTTTATTATTATAATTATTTCTAATGTTTTATTATTATAATTATTTCTATTGTTTTATTTTTATAATGATTTCTAATGTGTATTGTTATAATCATTTCTAATGTTTTAGTTTTATAATGATTTCTAATGTTTAGTTATTACAAGTATTTCTAATGTTTTATTATTGTATTAATTTCTAATGTTTTATTATTATTATAATTTCTAATGTTTTATTATTATAATGATTTCTTATGTTTTATTATTATAATGATTTCTAATGTTTTATTATCATACTGATTTCTAATGTTTTACTTTTATAATGATTTCTAATGTTTATTATTATAATGGTTTCTAATGTTTTATTATTATAATTATTTCTAATGTTTTATTATTATTATGCTTTCTAATGTTTTGTTATGCTTTTATATAAGTTTTATAAATATACTGATTTCTAATGTTGTATTATTATAAATATTTCTAATGTTTTTTTATTAAAATGATTTCTAATGTTTTATTATTAAAATAGTTTCTAATGTAGTATTATTATAATAATTTCTAATGTTTCATTATTGCAATGATTTCTAATGTTGTATTATTATAATGATTCCTTATGTGTTCTTATTGTAGTGATTTCTAATGTGTTATTATAATAATGATTTCTCATGTGTATTTATTTCAATGATTTCTAAGGTGTTATTATTACAATGATTTCTAATGTTTTATTATTATAATGATTTCTAATGTTTTATTATTACAATTATTTCTAATGTTTTATGATTATAATGATTTCTAATTTTTTATTATAATAATGATTTCTAATGTTTTATTAATGTAATGATTTCTAATATTTTATTATTATACTGATATCCAATGTTAAATTATTATAATGATTTCTTATCTTTTATTATGCTTTTATACAAGTTTTATTATTACAATGATTTCAAATGTTTTATTAATGTAATGATTTCTAATACTTTATTAATGTAATGATTTCTAATCTTTTATTATCATACTGATTTCTAATGTTTTATTATTATAATAATTTCTCATTTTTTATTATGCTTTTATACAAGTTCTATTATTATAATGATTTCTAATGTTTTATTATTATAATGATTTCTAATGTTTTATTTTATTGATTTCTAATGTTTTATTATTATATTGATTTATAATGTTTTATTATTTTAATGATTTCTAATTTTTCTTATTATAAAGATTTCTAATATTTTATTCTTGTAATGATTTCTCATGTTTTATTATTATAATAATTTGTAATGTTTTATTATTATAGTGATTTCTTATGTTTTGTTATGCTTTTATATAAGTTTACTTATGTTTTATTATTATAATGATTTCGTATGTGTTATTTTTATAATGATTTCTAATGTTTTCTTATTACAATGATTTCTAATGTTTTATTATTTTAATGATTTCTAATCTTTTATTATTATACTGATGTCTAATGTTTTATTATTATAATTATTTCTAAACTTTTAATATGCTTTTATATAAGTTTGATTATTATAATGATTTCTAATGTTTTATTATTATAATGATTTCAACTGTTTTAGTATTATAATGATTTCTAATGTCTTATTATAACAAGTATGTCTAATGTTTTATTGTGCGTTTATATAGTTTATATAACTAAATTGATTTCTAATGTTTTATTTTTATAATGATTTCTAATGTTTTATTATTATATTGATTTCTAATGTTTTATTATTATAATGATTTCTTATGTGTTATTATTATAATGATTTTTAATTATTTATTATTATAATGATTTCTAATCTTTTATAATTATAATGATTTCTAATGTTTTATGTTGTAATGATTTCTAATGGTTTATTATTATATTGATTTCTAATGTTTTATTCTGCTTTTATAAAAGTTTTATTATTATAATTATTTATAATGTTTTATTGTTATAATGATTTCTAATGTTTTATTATTATAATGATTTCTAATGTTTTATTATTATATTGATTACTTATGATTTTTTATGCTTTTATATATGTTTTATTATTACAATTATTTCTAATGTTTTATAATTACAATGATTTCTAATGTTTTATTATTATAATGATTTCTAATGTTATATTATTATAATGATTTCTAATGTTTTATTATTATAATGATTTCTAATTTGTTATGATGCTTTTATATAAGTTTTATTATTATACTGATTTCTAATGTTTTATTATTATAATGATTTCTAATATTTTATTATTATAATGATTTCTAATGTTTAATTATTATAATGATTTCTAATCTTTTATTATTATTCTGATGTCTAATGTTTTATTATTATAATGATTTCTAATCTTTTAATGTGCTTTAATATATGTTTTATTTTTATAATGATTTCTAATGTTTTTTTAATATAATGATTTCTAATGTTTTTTATTATACTGATTTCTAATGTTTTATTATTATAATGATGTCTAATGTTGTATTATTATAATGATTTCTAATGTTTTATTACTATAATGATTTCTAATGTTGTATTATTTTAATGATTTCGCATGTTTTCTTTGTACAATGCTTTCTAATGTGTTATTATGATAATGATCTCTAATGTTTTATTATTATAATGGTTTCTAATGTTTTATTATTATAATGATTTCTAATGTTTTATTATTGTAATGATTTCTGATCTGTTATTATTATAATGATTTCTTATGTTTTCTTATTACAATGATTTCTAATGTTTTATTATTATAATGATTTCTAATGTTGTATTATTATAAGTATTTCTAATGTTTTATTATTATAATTATTTCTAATGTTTTATTATTAAAGTAGTTTCTAATGTTTTATTATTATTATGATTTCTAATGTTTTATTTTATTTATAATGTTTTATTATTTTAATGTTTATTATTATAATGTTTTATTATATTTATAATGTTTTATTTTATTTATAAGTTTTATTATTATAATGATTTCTAATGTTGTATTATTATAATGATTTCTAATGTTTTATTATTATAATGATTTCAACTGTTTTATTATTATAATGATTTCTAATGTCTTATTATAATAATGATGTCTAATGTTTTATTGTGCGTTTATATAGTTTATATTACTAAATTGATTTCTAATGTTTCATTATTATAATGATTTCTAATGTTTTATTATTATATTGATTTCTAATGTTTTATTATTATAATGATTTCTTATGTGTTATTATTATAATGATTTCTAATGTTTTTTATTTATAATGATTTCTAATGTTGTATATTGAAATGATTTCTAATGGTTTATTATTATATTGATTTCTAATGTTTTATTCTGCTTTTATAACAGTTTTATTATTATAATGATGTATAATGTTTTATTATTATAATGATTTCTAATGTTTTATTATTATAATGATTTCTAATGTTTTTTTATTATAGTGATTTCTAATGATTTATTATGCTTTTATATATGTTTTATTATTATAATTATTTCTAATGTTTTATAATTATAACGATTTCTAATGTTTTATTATTAGAATTATTTCCAATGTTATATTATTATAATGATTTCGAAGGTTTTATTATTATAATGATTTCTAATATTTTATTATGCTTTAATATATGTTTTATTTTTATAATGATTTCTAATGTTATATTATTATAATGATTTCTAATGTTTTATTATTATAATGATTTCTAATGTTTTATTATTATAATGATTTTTGATGTTTATTATTATAATGATTTCATATGTTTTATTCTTATAATGATTTCTAATGTTTTATTATTAGAATGATTTCTAATGTTGTATTATTATAATGATTTCTAATGTTTTATTATTATAATGATATCTAATGTTTAATTATTATAATTATTCCTAATGTTGTAATTTTTTAATGATTTCGCATGTTTTCTTATTACAATGACTTCTAATGTGTTATTATGATAATGATTTCTAATGTTTTATTATTATAATGATTTCTAATGTTTTATTATTATGATGATTTTTAATGTTTTATTATAATAATGATTTCTAATGTTTTATTATTAGAATGATTTCTAATGTTTAATTATTATAATGATTTCTAATGTTTTATTATTGTAATGATTTCTGATCTGTTATTATTATAATGATTTCTAATGTTTGCTTATTACAATGATTTCTAATGTTTTATTATTATAATGATTTCTAATGTTGTATTATTATAAGTATTTCTAATGTTTTATTATTATAATTATTTCTAATGTTTTATTATTAAAGTAGTTTCTAATGTTTTATAATTATAACGATTTCTAATGTTTTATTATTAGAATTATTTCCAATGTTATATTATTATAATGATTTCGAAGGTTTTATTATTATAATGATTTCTAATATTTTATTATGCTTTAATATATGTTTTATTTTTATAATGATTTCTAATGTTATATTATTATAATGATTTCTAATGTTTTATTATTATAATGATTTCTAATGTTTTATTATTATAATGATTTTTGATGTTTATTATTATAATGATTTCATATGTTTTATTCTTATAATGATTTCTAATGTTTTATTATTAGAATGATTTCTAATGTTGTATTATTATAATGATTTCTAATGTTTTATTATTATAATGATTTCTAATGTTTAATTATTATAATTATTCCTAATGTTGTAATTTTTTAATGATTTCGCATGTTTTCTTATTACAATGATTTCTAATGTGTTATTATGATAATGATTTCTAATGTTTTATTATTATAATGATTTCTAATGTTTTATTATTATGATGATTTTTAATGTTTTATTATAATAATGATTTCTAATGTTTTATTATTAGAATGATTTCTAATGTTTAATTATTATAATGATTTCTAATGTTTTATTATTGTAATGATTTCTGATCTGTTATTATTATAATGATTTCTAATGTTTTCTTATTACAATGATTTCTAATGTTTTATTATTATAATGATTTCTAATGTTGTATTATTATAAGTATTTCTAATGTTTTATTATTATAATTATTTCTAATGTTTTATTATTAAAGTAGTTTCTAATGTTTTATTATTATAATGATTTCTAATGTTTTATTTTATTTATAATGTTTTATTATTTTAATGTTTATTTTTATAATGTTTTATTATATTTACATTGTTTTATTATATTTATAAGTTTTATTATTACAATAATTTCTAATGTTGTATTATTATAATGATTTCTAATGTTTTATTATTATAATGATTTCCACTGTTTTATTATTATAATGATTTCTAATGTCTTATTATAATAATGATGTCTACTGCTTTTTTGTCTGTTTACCTAGTTTATATAACTAAGTTGATTTCTAATGTTTTATTATTATAATGATTTCTAATGTTTTATTATTATATTGATTTCTAATGTTTTATTATTATAATGATTTCTTATGTGTTTTTATTATAATTATTTCTAATGTTTTATTATTATAATGATTTCTAATGTTTTATATTTATAATGATTTCTAATTTTTTATTATTATAATGATTTCCAAAGTTTTAATATGACAATGATTTCCAATGTTTTATTATTATAATTATTTCTGATGTTTTATTATTATAATTATTTCTAATGTTTTATTAATTTAATGATTTCTAATGTTTTAATATTACAATGATTTCTAATGTTTTATTATTATAATGATTTCTAATGTTTTATTATTATATTGATTTCTAATGTTTTACTATTATAATGATTTCTAATGTTTATTATTATAATGATTTCTAATGCTTTATTAATATAATGATTTCTAATGTTCTTTTTTGCTTTTATATAAGTTTTATTATTACAATGATTCCAATGTTTTATTATTATAATGATTGCTTATGTTTTATTATTATAATGATTTCTAATGTTTTATTATTATAATAATTTCAAATGTTTTATTATTAAAATGATTTCTAATGTTTTATTATTATAATGATTGGTAATTTTTTATTATGCTTTTATATAAGTTTTATTATTAAAATGTTCTCTAATATTTTATTATTATAATGATTTCTAATGTGTTATTATTTGAATGATTTCTTATGTTTCTTATTTTAATGATTTCTAATGTTTTATTACTATAATGATTTCTGATGTTGTATTATTATAATCATTTCTAATGTTTTATTATTATAATGATTTCTAATGTTTTGTTATATTAATGATTTCTAATGTTTTATTTTTATAATGATTTCTTATGTTTTATTATTATAATGATTTCTAATGTTGTATTATTATAATGATTTCTAATGTTTTATTATTATAATGATTTCTAATGTTTAATTAATATAATGATTTCTAATGTTGTATTATTTTAATAGTTTCGCATGTTTTCTTATTACAATGATTTCTAATGTGTTATTATGATAATGATTTCTAATGTTTTATTATTATAATAATTTCTAATGTTTTATTATTATAATGATTTCTAATGTTTTATTATAATAATGATTTCTAATGTTTTATTATTATAATGATTTCTAATGTTTTATTATTGTAATGATTTCTAATCTGTTATTATTATAATGATTTCTAATGTTTTCTTATTACAATGATTTCTAATGTTTTATTATTATAATGATTTCTAATGTTGTATTATTATAAGTATTTCTAATGTTTTATTATTATAATTATTTCTAATGTTTTATTATTAAAGTAGTGTCTAATGTTTTATTATTATAATGATTTCTAATGTTTTATTTTATTTATAATGTTTTATTATTATAATGTTTATTATTATAATGTTTTATTATATTTACAATGTTTTATCATATTTATAAGTTTTATTATTATAATGATTTCTAATGTTGTATTATTGCAATGATTTCTAATGTTTTATTATTATAATGATTTCTACTGTTTTATTATTATAATGATTTCTAATGTCTTATTATAATAATGATGTATGATGTTTTATTGTGCGTTTATATAGTTTATATTACTAAATTGATGTCTAATGTTTTATTATTATAATCATTTCTAATGTTTTATTATTATATTGATTTCTTATGTTTTATTATTATAATTATTTCTTTTATGTTATTATTATAATGATTTCTAATGTTTTATTATTATAATGATTTCTAATGTTTTATAATTATAATGATTTCTAATGGTTTATATTGTAATGATTTCTAATGGTTTATTATTATATTGATTTCTAATGGTGTATTCTGCTTTTATAAAAGTTTTATTATTATAATGATTTCTAATGTTTTATTATTATTGTGATTTCTAATGTTTTATTATTATAATGATTGCTGATGTTTTATTATTATAATGATTTCTAATGATTTATTATCCTTTTATATATGTTTTATTATTATAATTATTTCTAATGTTTTATTATTATAATGATTTCTAATGTTTTATTATTATAATGATTTCTAATGTTTTATTATTATAATGATTGCTGATGTTTTATTATTATAATGATTTCTAATGTTTTATTATTATAATGATTTCTAATGTTTTATTATAATAATGATTTCTAATGTTTTATTATTATAATGATTTCTAAGGTTTTATTGTTATAATGATTTCTAATGTTTTTTTATTGTAATGATTTCTGATCTGTTATTATTATAATGATTTCTAATGTTTTCTTATTACAATGATTTCTAATTTTTTAATATTATAATGATTTCTAAGGTTGTATTATTATAAGTATTTCTAATGTTTTATTATTATAATGATTTCTAATGTTTTATTATTAAAATAGTTTCTAATGTTTTATTATTGTAATGATTTCTAATGTTTCATTATTATAATGATTTCTAATGTTGTATTATTATAATGATTTCTAATGTTTTCTTATTGTAATGATTTCTAATGTGTTATTATGATAATGAGTGCTCATGTTTTATTATTATAATGATTTCTAATGTTTTATTATTATACTGATTTCTAATGTTTTATTATTATAATGATTTCTAATCTTTTAATATTATAATGATTTCTAATGTTTTTTTATTATAATATATTTCTAATGTTTTATTATTATAATGATTTCTAATCTTTTATTATTATAATGATTTCTAATCTTTTAATGTTATACTGATATCTAATGTTTTATTATTATCATGATTTCTTATCTTTTATTATGCTTTTATACAGGTTTTATTATTAAAATGATTTCTAATGTTTTATTATTTTAATAATTTCTCATACTTTATTATTATAATGATTTCTTATCTTTTATTATTATACTGATCTCTAATGTTTTATAATTAAATTAATTTATAATGTTTTATTATTCTTTTATATCAGTTTTATTATTATAATGATGTCTAATGTTTTATTATTATAATGATTTCTAACGTTTTATTATTATATTTATTTCTAGTGTTTTATTATTATAATTATTTCTAATGTTTTATTATTATAATTATTTCTAATGTTTTATTGTTATATTGATTTCTAATGTTTTATTAATATAATGATTTCTAATGTTTTATTATTATAATGATTTCTAATGTTTTATTATTATATTGATTTCTAATGTTTTATATTATAATTATTTATAATGTTTTATTATTATAATGATTTCTAATGTTTTATTATTATAATGAATTCTAATGTTATATTATTATAATGATTTCTTATGTTTTATTATTACAATGATTTTAAAGTTTTATTATTATAATGATTTCTAATGTTTAATTATTATAATGATTTCTTATCTTTTATTATTATAATGATTTCTAATGTTTTATTATTATAATGATTTCTAATGTTTTATTATTATAATGATTTCTATAGTTTTATTATTATACTGATTTCTAATGTTTTATTATTATGATTATTTCTAATGTTTTATTATTATAATGATTTCTAATGTTTTATTATTATAATGATTTCTTATGTGTTATTATTATAATGATTTCTTACGTTTTCTTATTACAATGATTTCTAATGTTTTATTATTATAATGATTTCTAATGTTGTATTATTATAAGTATTTCGAATGTTTTATTATTATAATGATTTCTAATGTTTTATTATTAAAATAGTTTCTAATGTTTTATTATTATAATGATTTCTAATGTTTTATTTAATTTATAATGTTTTATTTGTTCAATGTTTTATTATAAGAATGTTTTATTATATTTATAATGTTTTATTATATTTATAAGTTTTATTATTACAATGATTTCTAATGTTTTATTATTATAATGATTTCTAATGTTTGTTTATTATAATGATTTCTACTGTTTTATTATTATAATGATTTCTAATGTTTTATTATTAAAATAATTTCTAATGTTCTATTATTATATTGATTTCTAATGATTTATTATGCTTTTATATAAGTTTTATTATTATACTGATTTCTAATGTTTTATTATTATAATGATTTCTAATGTTTAATTATTATAATGATTTCTAATCTTTTATCATTATAATGATTTCTAATGTTTTATTTTTATAATGATTTCTAATCTTTTATTATGCTTTTTTATAAGTTTTATTATTATAATGATTTCTAATGTTTTATTATTATAATGATTTCTGATGTTATTTTATTATAATGATTTCTAATGTTTTATTATTATAATGATTTCTGATGATTTATTATTATAATGATTTCTAATGTTTTATTATTACAATGATTTCTAATGTTTTATTATTATAATGATTTCTAATGATTTATGTATACAATGTTTTCTAATGGTGAAGTATTATAATGATTTCTTATATTTATTATTATACTGATTTCTTATGTTTTATTATTATAATGATTTCTAATCTTTTATTATGCTTTTATATAAGTTTTATTATTTTAATGATTTCTAATGTTTTATTATTATAATGATTTCTAATTTTTTATGATTATAATAATTTCTTATGTTTTATTATTAAAATGATTTCTAATGTTTTATTATTTTAATGATTTTTATTTTTTTATTATGCTTTTATTTAAGTTTTAATATTATAATGATTTCTAATGTTTTTTTATTATACTGATTTCTTATGTGTTGTTATTATAATGATTTCTAATGTTTCTTATTATAATTATTTCTCATGTTTTATTATTATAATGATGTCTAATGTTGTATCATTCGAATGATTTCTAATGTTTTATTATTATAATGATTTCTTATGTTTTATTATAATAATGATTTCTAATGTTTTATTATTATAATGATTTCTAATGTTTTATTATTATAATGATTTCTAAGGTTGATTTTTATAATAATTTCTAATGTTTTATTATTATAATGATTTCTAATGTTCAATTATTATAATGATTTCTAATGTTGTATTATTATAATGATTTCTAATGTTGTATTATTATAATAATTTCTAATGTGTTATTATGATAATGATTTCTAATGTTTATTATTATAATGATTTCTAATGATTTATTATTATAATGATTTCTAATGTTTTATTTTTGTAATAATTTCTAATGTTTTATTATTATAATGATTTCTTATGTGTTATTATTCTTATGATTTCTAATGTTTTCTTATTACAATGATTTTTAATGTTTTATTATTATAATGGTTTCTAATGTTGTATTGTTATAAGTATTTCCAATGTTTTATTATTATAATGATTTCTAATGTTTTATTATTAAAATAGTTTCTAATGTTTTATTATTATAATGATTTCTAATGTATTATTGTATTTTCATTTTTTATTGTTATAATGTTTTATTATTATAATGTTTTATTATATTTGTAATGTTTTATTATAGTTATAAGTTTTATTATTATAATGATTTCTAATGTTTTATTATTATAATGATTTCTAATGTTTTATTATTATAATGATTTCTACTGTTTTATTATTATAATGATTTCTAATGTCTTATTATTATAATTATTTCTAATGTTTTATTGTGCGTTTCTATAGTTTATATCACTATAATAATTTCTAATGTTTTATTATTATAAAGATTTCTAATGTTTTATTTTTATATTGATTTCTAATGTTTTATTATTATAATGATTTCTTATGTGTTATTATTATAATGATTTCTAATTTTTTATTATTGTAATGATTTCTAATGTTTTATTATTGTAAGGATTTCTGATGCTTTATTATTGTAATGATTTCTAATGTTTTATTATTATATTGATTTCTAATATTTTTTTCTGCTTTTATAAAAGTTTTATTATTAAAATTATTTCTAATGCTTTATTATTATAATGATTTCTAATGTTTTATTTTTATAATGATTTGGAATGTTTTATTATTAAAATGATTTCTAATGTGTTATTATTATATTGATTTGTAATGATTTATTATGCTTTTATATATGTTTTATTATTATAATGATTTCTAATCTTTTAGTATGCTTTTATATAAGTTTTATTATTATAATGATTGCTAATGTTTTATTATAATGTTTTCTAATGTTTTATTATTATAATAATTTCTAATGTTTTATTATTAAAATGATATCTAATGTTTTATTGTTATAATGATTTTTTTTTATTATGCTTGTATATAAGTTTTATTAATGTAATGATTTCTAATGTTTTTTTATTATAATGATGTCTAATGTGTTATTATTATAATGATTTCTAATGTTTCTTATTATAATTATTTCTAATGTTTATTATTATAATTTTTTCTAATGTTGTATAATTCGAATGATTTCTAATGTTTTATTATTATAATGATTTCTTATGTTTTATTATAATAATGATTTCTAATGTTTTATTATTATAATGATTTCTAATGTTTTATTATTATAATGATTTCTAATGTTTTATTTTTATAATGATATCTGATATTTTATTATTATAATGATTTCTAATATTTAATTATTATAATGATTTCTAATGTTGTATTATTATAATTATTTCTAATGTTTTATTTTTATAATGATTTCTACTGTGTTATTATGATAATGATTTCTAATGTTTTATTATTATAATGATTTCTAATGTTTTATTATTATAATAATTTCTAATGTTTTATTTTTATAATGATTTCTAATGTTTTATTTTTATAATGATTTCTTATGTGTCATTATTATAATGATTTCTAATGTTTTCTTATTACAATGATTTTTAATGTTTAATTATAATAATGATTTCTAATGTTGTATTATTATAAGTATTTCTAATGTTTTATTATTATATTGATTTCTAATGTTTTATTATTAAAACAGTTTCTAATGTTTTATTATTATAATGATTTCTACTGTATTATTTTATTTTCATGTTTTATTGTTATAATGTTTTATTATTATAATGTTTTATTATATTTGTAATGTTTTATTATAGCTATAAGTATTATTATTATAATTATTTCTAATGTTTCATTATTATAATGATTTCTAATGTTTTATTATTATAATGATTTCTAATGTTTTATTATTATAATGATTTCAAATGTCTTCTTTTTATAATTATTTCTAATGTTTTATTGTGCGTTTCTATAGTTTATATCACTATAATGATTTCTAATGTTTTATTATTATAATGATTTCTAATGTTTTATTTTTATATTGATTTCTAATGTTTTATTATTATAATGATTTCTTATGTTTAATTATTATAATGATGTCTAATGTTTTATTATTATATTGATTTCTAATGTTTTATTATTATAATGATTTCTGATTCTTTATTATTGTAATGATTTCTAATGTTTTATTATTATATTGATTTCTAATGATTTATTATGCTTTTATATAATTTTTTTATTATAATGATTTCTAATGTTTTATTATTACAATGATTTCTAATGTTTTATTATTATAATAGTTTCTAATGTTATATAATTACAATGATTTCTGACGTTTTATTATTATAATGATTTCTAATTTATTATTATGCTTTTATATAAGGATATTATTATACTGATTTCTAATGTTTTATTATTATAATGATTTCTAATGTTTTATTATTATAATAATTTCTAATGTTTTATTATTATAATGATTTCTAATGTTTTATTATTATAATCATTTCTAATGTTTTATTATTATAATGATTTTTAATGTTTTATTATTTTTATGATTTCCAATGTTTTATTCTTATAATTATTTCTTATGTTTTATTGTTATAATGATTTCTAATGTTTTATTATTATAGTGATTTCTAATTTTTTATTATGCTTTTATATAAGTTTTATTATTATACTGATTTCTAATGTTTTATTTTTATAATGATTTCTAATGTTTTATGTTTATCCTGATTTCTTATGTTGAATTATTATAATGATTTCTAATATTAATTATTGTACTGATTTCTTATGTTTTATTATTATAATGATTTCTAATCTTTTATTATGCTTTTATATAAGTTTTATTATTATAATGATTTCTGATGTTTTACTAATATAATGATTTCTAAGATTTTATTATTATAAAAATTTCTAATGTTTTATTATTAAAATTATTTCTAATGTTTAATATTATAATGATTTATTATTTTTCATTATCCTTTTATATAAGTTTTATTATTATAATGATTTTTATGTTTTATTATTATAATGATTTCTAATGTGTTATTATTATAATGATTTCTAATGTTTCTTATTATAATGATTATTAATATTTTATTATTATAATGATTTCTAATGTGGTATCATTCGAATGATTTCTAATGTTTTATTATTATAATGATTTCTAATGTTTTATTATAATAATGATTTCTAATGTTTTATTATTATAATGATTTCTAAAATTTAATGTTTTATTATTATAATGATTTCTAATGTTTTATTATTACAATTATTTCTAATGTTTTATGATTATAATGATTTCTAATTTTTTATTATAATAATGATTTCTAATGTTTTATTAATGTAATGATTTCTAATATTTTATTATTATACTGATATCCAATGTTAAATTATTATAATGATTTCTTATCTTTTATTATGCTTTTATACAAGTTTTATTATTACAATGATTTCAAATGTTTTATTGATGTAATGATTTCTAATACTTTATTAATGTAATGATTTCTAATCTTTTATTATCATACTGATTTCTAATGTTTTATTATTATAATAATTTCTCATTTTTTATTATGCTTTTATACAAGTTCTATTATTATAATGATTTCTAATGTTTTATTATTATAATGATTTCTAATGTTTTATTTTATTGATTTCTAATGTTTTATTATTATATTGATTTATAATGTTTTATTATTTTAATGATTTCTAATTTTTCTTATTATAAAGATTTCTAATATTTTATTCTTGTAATGATTTCTCATGTTTTATTATTATAATAATTTGTAATGTTTTATTATTATAGTGATTTCTTATGTTTTGTTATTATATTGATTTCTCATGTTTTATTATTATAATGATTTCGTATGTGTTATTTTTATAATGATTTCTAATGTTTTCTTATTACAATGATTTCTAATGTTTTATTATTTTAATGATTTCTAATCTTTTATTATTATACTGATGTCTAATGTTTTATTATTATAATTATTTCTAAACTTTTAATATGCTTTTATATAAGTTTGATTATTATAATGATTTCTAATGTTTTATTATTATAATGATTTCTACTGTTTTAGTATTATAATGATTTCTAATGTCTTATTATAATAAGTATGTCTAATGTTTGATTGTGCGTTTATATAGTTTATATAACTAAATTGATTTCTAATGTTTTATTATTATAATGATTTCTAATGTTTTATTATTATATTGATTTCTAATGTTTTATTATTATAATGATTTCTTATGTGTTATTATTATAATGATTTCTAATTATTTATTATTATAATGATTTCTAATGTTTTATAATTATAATGATTTCTAATGTTTTATGTTGTAATGATTTCTAATGGTTTATTATTATATTGATTTCTAATGTTTTATTCTGCTTTTATAAAAGTTTTATTATTATAATGATTTATAATGTTTTATTGTTATAATGATTTCTAATGTTTTATTATTATAATGATTTCTAATGTTTTATTATTATATTGATTACTTATGATTTTTTATGCTTTTATATATGTTTTATTATTACAATTATTTCTAATGTTTTATAATTACAATGATTTCTAATGTTTTATTATTATAATGATTTCTAATGTTATATTATTATAATGATTTCTAATGTTTTATTATTATAATGATTTCTAATTTGTTATGATGCTTTTATATAAGTTTTATTATTATACTGATTTCTTATGTTTTATTATTATAATGATTTCTAATATTTTATTATTATAATGATTTCTTATGTTTAATTATTATAATGATTTCTAATCTTTTATTATTATTCTGATGTCTAATGTTTTATTATTATAATGATTTCTAATCTTTTGTTATGCTTTAATATATGTTTTATTTTTATAATGATTTCTAATGTTTTTTTATTATAATGATTTCTAATGTTTTTTATTATACTGATTTCTAATGTTTTATTATTATAATGATGTCTAATGTTGTATTATTATAATGATTTCTAATGTTTTATTACTATAATGATTTCTAATGTTTAATTATTATAATGATTTCTAATGTTGTATTATTTTAATGATTTCGCATGTTTTCTTTGTACAATGATTTCTAATGTGTTATTATGATAATGATGTCTAATGTTGTATTATTATAATGATTTCTAATGTTTTATTATAATAATGATTTCTAATGTTTTGTTATTATAATGGTTTCTAATGTTTTATTATTATAATGATTTCTAATGTTTTATTATTGTAATGATTTCTGATCTGTTATTATTATAATGATTTCTTATGTTTTCTTATTACAATGATTTCTAATGTTTTATTATTATAATGATTTCTAATGTTGTATTATTATAAGTATTTTTAATGTTTTATTATTATAATTATTTCTAATGTTTTATTATTAAAGTAGTTTCTAATGTTTTATTATTATTATGATTTCTAATGTTGTATTTTATTTATAATGTTTTATTATTTTAATGTTTATTATTATAATGTTTTATTATATTTATAATGTTTTATTTTATTTATAAGTTTTATTATTATAATGATTTCTAATGTTGTATTATTATAATGATTTCTAATGTTTTATTATTATAATGATTTCAACTGTTTTATTATTATAATGATTTCTAATGTCTTATTATAATAATGATGTCTAATGTTTTATTGTGCGTTTATATAGTTTATATTACTAAATTGATTTCTAATGTTTCATTATTATAATGATTTCTAATGTTTTATTATTATATTGATTTCTAATGTTTTATTATTATAATGATTTCTAATGTGTTATTATTATAATGATTTCTAATGTTTTATTATTATAATAATTTCTAACGTTTTTTATTTATAATGATTTCTAATGTTGTATATTGAAATGATTTCTAATGGTTTATTATTATATTGATTTCTAATGTTTTGTTCTGCTTTTATAAAAGTTTTATTATTATAATGATGTATAATGTTTTATTATTATAATGATTTCTAATGTTTTATTATTATAATGATTTCTAATGTTTTATTATTATAGTGATTTCTAATGATTTATTATGCTTTTATATATGTTTTATTATTATAATTATTTCTAATGTTTTATAATTATAACGATTTCTAATGTTTTATTATTAGAATTATTTCTAATGTTATATTATTATAATGATTTCTAAGGTTTTATTATTATAATGATTTTTAATATTTTATTATGCTTTAATATATGTTTTATTTTTATAATGATTTCTAATGTTATATTATTATAATGATTTCTAATGTTTTATTATTATAATGATTTCTAATGTTTTATTATTATAATGATTTTTGATGTTTATTATTATAATGATTTCATATGTTTTATTCTTATAATGATTTCTAATGTTTTATTATTAGAATGATTTCTAATGTTTAATTATTATAATGATTTCTAATCTTTTATTATTATTCTGATTTCTAATGTTTTATTATTATAATGATTTCTAATCTTTTATTATGCTTTAATATATGTTTTATTTTTATAATGATTTCTAATGTTTTATTATTATAATGTTGTCTGATGTTTTATTATTATACTGATTTCTAATGTTTTATTATTATAATGATTTTTAATGTTTATTATTATAATGATTTCATATGTTTTATTCTTATACTGATTTCTAATGTTTTATTATTATAATGATTTCTAATGTTGTATTATTATAATGATTTCTAATGTTTTATTATTATAATGATTTCTAATGTTTAATTATTATAATTATTCCTAATGTTGTAATTTTTTAATGATTTCGCATGTTTTCTTATTACAATGATTTCTAATGTGTTATTATGATAATGATTTCTAATGTTTTATTATTATAATGATTTCTAATGTTTTATTATTATGATGATTTTTAATGTTTTATTATAATAATGATTTCTAATGTTTTATTATTAGAATGATTTCTAATGTTTAATGATTATAATGATTTCTAATGTTTTATTATTGTAATGATTTCTGATCTGTTATTATTATAATGATTTCTAATGTTTTCTTATTACAATGATTTCTAATGTTTTATTATTATAATGATTTCTAATGTTGTATTATTATAAGTATTTCTAATGTTTTATTATTATAATTATTTCTAATGTTTTATTATTAAAGTAGTTTCTAATGTTTTATTATTATAATGATTTCTAATGTTTTATTTTATTTATAATGTTTTATTATTTTAATGTTTATTTTTATAATGTTTTATTATATTTACATTGTTTTATTATATTTATAAGTTTTATTATTACAATAATTTCTAATGTTGTATTATTATAATGATTTCTAATGTTTTATTATTATAATGATTTCTACTGTTTTATTATTATAATGATTTCTAATGTCTTATTATAATAATGATGTCTACTGCTTTTTTGTCTGTTTACCTAGTTTATATAACTAAGTTGATTTCTAATGTTTTATTATTATAATGATTTCTAATGTTTTATTATTATATTGATTTCTAATGTTTTATTATTATAATGATTTCTTATGTGTTATTATTATAATTATTTCTAATGTTTTATTATTATAATGATTTCTAATGTTTTATATTTATAATGATTTCTAATGTTTTATTATTATAATGATTTCCAAAGTTTTAATATGACAATGATTTCCAATGTTTTATTATTATAATTATTTCTGATGTTTTATTATTATAATTATTTCTAATGTTTTATTAATTTAATGATTTATAATGTTTTAATATTACAATGATTTCTAATGTTTTAATATTATAATGATTTCTAATGTTTTATTATTATATTGATTTCTAATGTTTTACTATTATAATGATTTCTAATGTTTATTATTATAATGATTTCTAATGCTTTATTAATATAATGATTTCTAATGTTTTTTTTTGCTTTTATATAAGTTTTATTACAATGATTCCAATGTTTTATTATTATAATGATTGCTTATGTTTTATTATTATAATGATTTCTAATGTTTTATTATTATAATAATTTCAAATGTTTTATTATTAAAATGATTTCTAATGTTTTATTATTATAATGATTTCTAATGTGTTATTATTTGAATGATTTCTAATGTTTCTTATTTTAATGATTTCTAATGTTTTATTACTATAATGATTTCTGATGTTGTATTATTATAATCATTTCTAATGTTTTATTATTATAATGATTTCTAATGTTTTGTTATATTAATGATTTCTAATGTTTTATTTTTATAATGATTTCTTATGTTTTATTATTATAATGATTTCTAATGTTGTATTTTTATAATGATTTCTAATGTTTTATTATTATAATGATTTCTAATGTTTTATTAATATAATGATTTCTAATGTTGTATTATTTTAATAGTTTCGCATGTTTTCTTATTACAATGATTTCTAATGTGTTATTATGATAATGATTTCTAATGTTTTATTATTATAATAATTTCTAATGTTTTATTATTATAATGATTTCTAATGTTTTATTATAATAATGATTTCTAATGTTTTATTATTATAATGATTTCTAATGTTTTATTATTGTAATGATTTCTAATCTGTTATTATTATAATGATTTCTAATGTTTTCTTATTACAATGAATTCTAATGTTTTATTATTATAATGATTTCTAATGTTGTATTATTATAAGTATTTCTAATGTTTTATTATTATAATTATTTCTAATGTTTTATTATTAAAGTAGTGTCTAATGTTTTATTATTATAATGATTTCTAATGTTTTATTTTATTTATAATGTTTTATTTTTATAATGTTTATTATTATAATGTTTTATTATATTTACAATGTTTTATCATATTTATAAGTTTTATTATTATAATGATTTCTAATGTTGTATTATTGCAATGATTTCTAATGTTTTATTATTATAATGATTTCTACTGTTTTATTATTATAATGATTTCTAATGTCTTATTATAATAATGATGTATGATGTTTTATTGTGCGTTTATATAGTTTATATTACTAAATTGATGTCTAATGTTTTATTATTATAATGATTTCTAATGTTTTATTATTATATTGATTTCTAATGTTTTATTATTATAATTATTTCTTTTATGTTATTATTATAATGATTTCTAATGTTTTATTATTATAATGATTTCTAATGTTTTATATTTATAATGATTTCTAATGGTTTATATTGTAATGATTTCTAATGGTTTATTATTATATTGATTTCTAATGGTGTATTCTGCTTTTATAAAAGTTTTATTATTATAATGATTTCTAATGTTTTATTATTATAATGATTTCTAATGTTTTATTATTATAATGATTGCTGATGTTTTATTATTATAATGATTTCTAATGATTTATTATCCTTTTATATATGTTTTATTATTATAATTATTTCTAATGTTTTATTATTATAATGATTTCTAATGTTTTATTATTATAATGATTTCTAATGTTTTATTATTATAATGATTGCTGATGTTTTATTATTATAATGATTTCTAATGTTTTATTATTATAATGATTTCTAATGTTTTATTATAATAATGATTTCTAATGTTTTATTATTATAATGATTTCTAAGGTTTTATTGTTATAATGATTTCTAATGTTTTTTTATTGTAATGATTTCTGATCTGTTATTATTGTAATGATTTCTAATGTTTTCTTATTACAATGATTTCTAATTTTTTAATATTATAATGATTTCTAAGGTTGTATTTTTATAAGTATTTCTAATGTTTTATTATTATAATGATTTCTAATGTTTTATTATTAAAATAGTTTCTAATGTTTTATTATTGTAATGATTTCTAATGTTTCATTATTATAATGATTTCTAATGTTTTCTTATTGTAATGATTTCTAATGTGTTATTATTATACTGATTTCTAATGTTTTATTATTATAATGATTTCTAATCTTTTAATATTGTAATGATTTCTAATGTTTTTTTTATTATAATATATTTCTAATGTTTTATTATTATAATGATTTCTAATGTTTTATTATTATAATGATTTCTAATCTTTTAATGTTATACTGATATCTAATGTTTTATTATCATGATTTCTTATCTTTTATTATGCTTTTATACAAGTTTTATTATTACAATGATTTCTAATGTTTTATTATTTTAATAATTTCTAATACTTTATTATTATAATGATTTCTAATCTTTTATTATTATACTGATCTCTAATGTTTTATTATTAAATTAATTTATAATGGTTTATTATTCTTTTATATCAGTTTTATTATTATAATGATGTCTAATGTTTTATTATTATAATGATTTCTAACGTTTTATTATTATATTTATTTCTAGTGTTTTATTATTATAATTATTTCTAATGTTTTATTATTATAATTATTTCTAATGTTTTATTGTTATATTGATTTCTAATGTTTTATTAATATAATGATTTCTAATGTTTTATTATTATAATGATTTCTAATGTTTTATTATTATATTGATTTCTAATGTTTTATATTATAATTATTTATAATGTTTTATTATTATAATGATTTCTAATGTTTTATTATTATAATGAATTCTAATGTTATATTATTATAATGATTTCTTATGTTTTATTATTACTATGATTTTAAAGTTTTATTATTATAATGATTTCTAATGTTTAATTATTATAATGATTTCTTATCTTTTATTATTATAATGATTTCTAATGTTTTATTATTATAATGATTTCTAATGTTTTATTATTATAATGATTTCTATTGTTTTATTATTATACTGATTTCTAATGTTTTATTATTATGATGATTTCTAATGTTTTATTATTATAATGATTTCTAATGTTTTATTATTATAATGATTGCTTATGTGTTATTATTATAATGATTTCTTACGTTTTCTTATTACAATGATTTCTACTGTTTTATTATTATAATGATTTCTAATGTTGTATTATTATAAGTATTTCGAATGTTTTATTATTATAATGATTTGTAATGTTTTATTATTAAAATAGTTTCTAATGTTTTATTATTATAATGATTTCTAATGTTTTATTTAAGTTATAATGTTTTATTTGTTCAATGTTTTATTATAAGAATGTTTTATTATATTTATAATGTTTTATTATATTTATAAGTTTTATTATTACAATGATTTCTAATGTTTTATTATTATAATGATTTCTAATGTTTGTTTATTATAATGATTTCTACTGTTTTATTATTATAATGATTTCTAATGTTATATTATTAAAATAATTTCTAATGTTCTATTATTATATTGATTTCTAATGATTTATTATGCTTTTATATAAGTTTTATTATTATACTGATTTCTAATGTTTTATTAATCTAATGATTTCTAATGTTTAATTATTATAATGATTTCTAATCTTTTATCATTATAATGATTTCTAATGTTTTATTTTTATAATGATTTCTAATCTTTTATTATGCTTTTTTATAAGTTTTATTATTATAATTATTTCTAATGTTTTATTATTATAATGATTTCTGATGTTTTATTATTATAATGATTTCTAATGTTTTATTATTATAATGATTTCTGATGTTTTATTATTATGATTTCTAATGTTTTATTATTACAATGATTTCTAATGTTTTATTATTATAATGATTTCTAATGTTTTATGTATACAATGTTTTCTAATGGTGAATTATTATAATGATTTCTTATATTTATTATTATACTGATTTCTTATGTTTTATTATTATAATGATTTCTAATCTTTTATTATGCTTTTATATAAGTTTTATTATTTTAATGATTTCTAATGTTTTATTATTATAATGATTTCTAATTTTTTATGATTATAATAATTTCTAATGTTTTATTATTAAAATGATTTCTAATGTTTTATTATTTTAATGATTTTTATTTTTTTATTATGCTTTTATTTAAGGTTTAATATTATGATGATTTCTAATGTTTTTTTATTATACTGATTTCTTATGTGTTGTTATTATAATGATTTCTAATGTTTCTTATAATTATTTCTTATGTTTTATTATTATAATGATGTCTAATGTTGTATCATTCGAATGATTTCTAATGTTTTATTATTATAATGATTTCTTATGTTTTATTATAATAATGATTTCTAATGTTTTATTATTATAATGATTTCTAATGTTTTATTATTATAATGATTTCTAAGGTTGATTTTTATAATAATTTCTAATGTTTTATTATTATAATGATTTCTAATGTTCAATTATTATAATGATTTCTAATGTTGTATTATTATAATGATTTCTAATGTTTTATTATTATAATAATTTCTACTGTGTTATTATGATAATGATTTCTAATGTTTTATTATTATAATGATTTCTAATGATTTATTATTATAATGATTTCTAATGTTTTATTTTTATAATAATTTCTAATGTTTTATTATTATAATGATTTCTTATGTGTTATTATTCTTATGATTTCTAATGTTTTCTTATTACAATGATTTTTAATGTTTTATTATTATAATGGTTTCTAATGTTGTATTTTTATAAGTATTTCTAATGTTTTATTATTATAATGATTTCTAATGTTTTATTATTAAAATAGTTTCTAATGTTTTATTATTATAATGATTTCTAATGTATTATTTTATTTTCATTTTTTATTGTTATAATGTTTTATTATTATAATGTTTTATTATATTTGTAATGTTTTATTATAGTTATAAGTTTTATTATTATAATGATTTCTAATGTTTTATTATTATAATGATTTCTAATGTTTTATTATTATAATGATTTCTACTGTTTTATTTTTATAAATATTTCTAATGTCTTATTATTATAATTATTTCTAATGTTTATTATGCTTTTATATAAGTTGTATTATTATAATGATTTCTAATGTAATATTATTATAATGATTTCTGATGTTTTATTTGTATAATGATTTCTAATGTTTTATTATTATCATGATTTCTAATGTTTTATTATGCTTTCATACAAGTTTTATTATTGTCATGATTTCTAATGTTTTATTATTATAATGATTTCCATTGTTTTGTTATTACAATGATTCCTAATGTTTTATTATTATAATGATTTCTAATGTTTTGGTAAAATGAATTCTAATGTTTTATTATTATATTGATTTCTAATGTTTTATTATGCTTTTATATAAGTTTTATTATTATAATGATTTCGAATGTTTTATTAATGTAATGATTTCTAATGTTTTATTATTATAATGATTTCTAATGTTTTATTATTATAATTATTTCTAATGTTTTATTATTATAATTATTTCTAATGTTTTATTATTATAATGATATCTTGTGTTTTATTATTATAATTATTTTTAATGTTTTATTATTCTTTTATACAAGTTTTATATTATAATGATTTTCATGTTTTATTATTACAATGTCTTCTTATGTTTTGTTATTATAATTATTTCAAATGTTTTATTTTTATAATTCTTTCTAATGTTTTATTATTAGAATTATTTCTAATGTTGTATAATTGTAATGATCCTTATGTTTTATTATCACAATAGTTTCTTATGTTTTATTTTTATAATGATTTCTAATGTTTTATTAGGCTTTTATATAAGTTCTATTATTATATTTATGTCTAATATTTATTATTATAATGATTTCTTATGTTTTATTATTATAATGATTCTAATGTTGAATTATGCTTTTAGATAAGTTTTTTAATTATTATGATCTCTAATGTTTTATTATTATAATGATGTCTCATGTTTTATTATTATTTTGTTGATTTCTAATGTTTTTTATGCTTTTATATATGTTTTATTGTTATAATTATTTCTAATGTTTTATTAATGTAATGATTTCTAGTGTTTTATCAATACAATGATTTCTAATGTTTTGATGTTATAATGATTTCTAATGTTTTATTTTTATAATTATATCTAATGTTTTATTATTATCATTATTTATAATGTTTGTTTATGCTTTTATACAAGTTTTGTTATTATAAAGATTTCCAATGTTTTATTATTATAATGATTTCTAATGTTTTATTTTTATACTGATTTCTAATGTTTTATTATGCTTTTATATAAGTGTTATTATTATAATGATTTCTGATGTTTTATTTGTACAATGATTTCACAATTTACAATGTTTTGTTATTATAATGATTTCAAATGTTTTATTTTTATAATTATTTTTAATTTTGTTATTAGAATGATTTCTAATGTTGTATTATTGTAATGATTCTAATGTTTTATTATCATAATGGTTTCTAATGTTTTATTAGGCTTTTTTATAAGTTCTATTATTATATTCATTTCTAATGTTTTATTATTATAATGATTTATTGTGTTTTATTGTTATAATGATTTTAATGTTTAATTGTGCTTTTAGATATGTTTTTTTATTATAATGATTTCTAATGTATTTTTATTATAATGATTTCTAATGTTTTATTATTATAATGATTTTTAATGGTTTATTATCATGATTATTTCTTATGTTTTTTTGCTATAATGATTTCTAATGTTTTATTGTTATAATAATATCTACTGTTTTATTAATTTATTGATTTCCTATGTTTTGTACTGCTTTTATATAAGTTTTATTATTATAATGATTTCTAATGTTTTAGTATTATAATGATTTCTAATGTTTTATTATTATAATGATTTCTAATGTTTTATTATTACATTGATTTCTAATGTTTTTTATGCTTTTATATAAGTTTTATTATTACAATGATTTCTAATGTTTTATTATTATCATTATTTCTAATGTGTTATGATGCTTTTATATAAGTTTTATTATTATCATGATTTCTAATGTTTTATTATTATAATGCTTTCTAATGTTTTTTTATTATAATGATTCCTAAGTTTTTATTATTATATTTATTTCTAATGTTTTATTATGCTTTTATATGAGTTTTTTTATTATAATGATGTCTAATGTTTTTTTATAGGGAGTTCTAATGTATTATTATTTTAATGATTTATAATGTTTTGTTATTATAATTATTTCTAATGTTTTATTAGTATATTTATTTCTAATGTTTTATTATGCTTTTATATAAGTTTTATTAATTTAATGATTTCTAATGTTTTATTATTACAATGATTTCAAATGTTTTATTATTATAATTATTTCTAAAATTTTATTATTGTAATGCTTTCAAATGATTTATTATTATATTGATTTCTTATGTTTTATTTTGCTTTTATATGAGTTCTGTTTTTATAATGATTTCTAATGTTTTATTATTATAATGATTTCTAATTTTTTATAATTATAATGATTTCTAATGTTTATTATTATAATGATTGCTAATGTTTTATTGTGCTTTTATACAAGTTTTATTATTACAATGATTTCTAATGTTTTATTACTATAATTATATCTAATGTTTTATTATTATAATGATTTCAAATGTTTTATTTTCATAATTATTTCTAATGTTTTATTATCAGAATGATTTCTAATGTTGTATTATTGTAATAATTCTAATGGTTTTTTTCATAATGGTTTCCAATGTTTTATTATTATAATGATTTCTAATGTTTTATTATGCTTTTATATAAGTTCTATTATTATATTGATTTCTAATGTTTTATTATTATAATGATGTCTTATGTTTTATTATTATAATGATGCTAATGTTTAATTATGCAATTAGATAAGTTTTTTTAATATTATGATTTCTACTGTTTTCTTATTATACTGATTTCTGATGGTTTATTATTATATTGATTTCTACTGTTTTATTCTTATATTGATTGCTAATGTTTTATTATGCTTTTATATAAGTTTTATTATTGTAATGGTTTCTAATGTTTTATAATTGTAATGATATTCTTATGTATTATTATTTAATTGATTCGTAATGTTTTATTATGCTTTTATATAAGTTGTATTATTATAATGATTTCTAATTTTATATTATTTTAATGATTTCTGATGTTTTATGTTTATAATGATGTCTAATGTTTTATTATTATCATGATTTCTTATGTTTTATTATGCTTTTATATAAGTTTTATTATTATCATGATTTCTAATGTGTTATTATATAAATGATGTCTTATGTTTAATTTTGCTTTTATATAAGTTTTCTCATTATAATGATTTCTAATGTTTTATTATTACAATGATATCTTATGTTTTGTTTTAATGATTTCTAATCTTTTATAATTATATTAATTTCTAATGTTTTATTATGCTTTTATATAAGTTTTTTTATTATATAGATTTCTAATGTTTTATTATTATAATCTTTCTCATGGTGTATTATTATAATGATTCCTAATGTTTTATGATTATAATGATTTCTAATGTTTTATTATGCTTTTATACAAGTTTTATTATTATAATAATTTCTAATGTATTATTATTATTATGATTTCTAGTGTTTTATTTTTAGAATGATCTCTAATGTTTTATTATTATAATGATTTTTAATGTTTTATTATTATAATGATTTCTCATGTTTTATTGTTATTATATTGATTTCTAATGTTTTTTTATGCTTTTATATATGTTTTATTATTATAATGATTTCTAATGTTTTATTATTAGAATGATTTCAAATGTTTTATTATTATAATGATTTCTAATGTTTTTTAATTCAATGATATCTAATGTTTTATTATTAGAATGATTTCTAATGTTTTATTATGCTTTTATATAATTTTTATTAATATAATGATTTCTAATGTTTAATTATTATAAAGATTTCAAATGTTTTATTATTATAATGATTTCTAATGTTTTTTTTTCATAATGATTTCTAATGTTTTATTATGCTTTCATATAAGTTTTATTATCATATTGATTTCTAATGTTTTATAATTACAATGATTTCTAATGTTTTTTTATTATACAGATTTTAAATGTTTTATTTTTATAATGATTTCAAATGTTTTATTATTAGAATGATTTCTAATGTTGTAATGTTGTAAGGATTCCAATGTTTTATTATCATATTGGTTTCTTATATTTTATTATTATAATGATTTCTAATGTATTTATTATGTATATAAGTTTTATTATTAAAATGTTTTCTAATGTTTTAATATTATAATGATTTCAAATGTTCTATTATTCAAATGATTTCTAATGTTTTATTATGTATTTTTATAAGTTTTGTTATTATAATGATTTCTAATGTTTTATTATTATAATGGTTTCTAATGTGTTATTTGTATCACAGTTTCTTATGTTTTATTTTTTTTATTGATTACTTATGTTTTATTATGCTTTTATATAAGGTTTATTATGACAATGATTTATAATACTTTATTATTATAATGATTTCTAATGTTTAATTTTTATTATTTTTTCTATGTTTTATTATGCTTTTATATAAGTTCGATTAATACAATGATGTCTAATGTTTTATAATTATAATGATTTCTAATGTTTTATTATTATAATGATGTCTAATGTTTTATTATTATATTGATTTCTTATGTTTTATTATGCTTTTATATAAGTTTTGTTATTAAAATGTTTTCTTATGTTTTATTATTATAATGATTTCTAATGTTATATTATTATAATAATTTCTAATGTTTTATTTTTATTATGATTTCTAATGTTTTATTATAATAATGATTTCTAATGTTTTATTATGCTTTCATGTAAGTTTTATTCTTATCATTATTTCTAATGTTTTGTTATTATAATGAGTTCTAATGTTTTTTTATCATAAAGATTCCTAATGCTTTATCATTATAATGATTTCTAATGTTTTGTTATAATAATTTCTAATGTTTTATTATGATATTGATTTCTTTTGTTTTATTATGCTTTTATAAAAGTTTTATTATTATAATGATTTCTAATGATTTATTATTATAATGATTACTGATGTTTTATTATTATAATGATTTCTAATAATTTATTATTATATTGATTTCTAATGTTTTAGTATGCTTTTACATAAGTTTTTTTTAGTTTAATGATTTCTAATGTTTTATTATTACAATGATTTCTATTGTTTTATTCTTATAATTATTTCAAATGTTTTATTTTTATAATTTTTTCTAATGTTTTATTGTGCTTTTATATAAGTTGTATTATTATAATGATTTCTAATGTTATATTATTATATTTTTTTCAGATGTTTTATTTTTATAATGATTTCTAATGTTTTATTATTATCATGATTTCTAATGTGTTATGATGCTTTTATATAAGTTTTATTATTATCATGATTTCTAATGTTTTATTATTATAATGCTTTCTAATGTTTTTTTATTATAATGATTCCTAATTTTTTATTATTATATTGATTTCTAATGTTTTATTATGCTTTTATATAAGTTTTTTTATTATAATGATGTCTAATGTTTTTTTATAGGGAGTTCTAATGTATTATTATTTTAATGATTTATAATGTTTTGTTATTATAATTATTTCTAATGTTTTATTAGTATATTTATTTCTAATGTTTTATTATGCTTTTATATAAGTTTTATTAATTTAATGATTTCTAATGTTTTATTATTACAATGATTTCAAATGTTTTATTATTATAATTATTTCTAAAATTTTATTATTGTAATGCTTTCAAATGATTTATTATTATATTGATTTCTTATGTTTTATTTTGCTTTTATATGAGTTCTGTTTTTATAATGATTTCTTATGTTTTATTATTATAATGATTTCTAATTTTTTATAATTATAATGATTTCTAATGTTTATTATTATAATGATTGCTAATGTTTTATTGTGCTTTTATACAAGTTTTATTATTACAATGATTTCTAATGTTTTATTACTATAATTATATCTAATGTTTTATTATTATAATGATTTCAAATGTTTTATTTTCATAATTATTTCTAATGTTTTATTATCAGAATGATTTCTAATGTTGTATTATTGTAATAATTCTAATGGTTTTTTTCATAATGGTTTCCAATGTTTTATTATTATAATGATTTCTAATGTTTTATTATGCTTTTATATAAGTTCTATTATTATATTGATTTCTAATGTTTTATTATTATAATGATGTCTTATGTTTTATTATTATAATGATGCTAATGTTTAATTATGCAATTAGATAAGTTTTTTTAATATTATGATTTCTACTGTTTTCTTATTATACTGATTTCTGATGGTTTATTATTATATTGATTTCTACTGTTTTATTCTTATATTGATTGCTAATGTTTTATTATGCTTTTATATAAGTTTTATTATTGTAATGGTTTCTAATGTTTTATAATTGTAATGATATTCTTATGTATTATTATTTAATTGATTCGTAATGTTTTATTATGCTTTTATATAAGTTGTATTATTATAATGATTTCTAATTTTATATTATTTTAATGATTTCTGATGTTTTATGTTTATAATGATGTCTAATGTTTTATTATTATCATGATTTCTTATGTTTTATTATGCTTTTATATAAGTTTTATTTTTATCATGATTTCTAATGTGTTATTATATAAATGATGTCTTATGTTTAATTTTGCTTTTATATAAGTTTTCTCATTATAATGATTTCTAATGTTTTATTATTACAATGATATCTTATGTTTTGTTTTAATGATTTCTAATCTTTTATAATTATATTAATTTCTAATGTTTTATTATGCTTTTATATAAGTTTTTTTATTATATAGATTTCTAATGTTTTATTATTATAATCTTTCTCATGGTGTATTATTATAATGATTCCTAATGTTTTATGATTATAATGATTTCTAATGTTTTATTATGCTTTTATACAAGTTTTATTATTATAATAATTTCTAATGTATTATTATTAATCTGATTTCTAGTGTTTTATTTATAGAATGATCTCTAATGTTTTATTATTATAATGATTTTTAATGTTTTATTATTATAATGATTTCTCATGTTTTATTGTTATTATATTGATTTCTAATGTTTTTTTATGCTTTTATATATGTTTTATTATTATAATGATTTCTAATGTTTTATTATTAGAATGATTTCAAATGTTTTATTATTATAATGATTTCTAATGTTTTTTAATTCAATGATATCTAATGTTTTATTATTAGAATGATTTCTAATGTTTTATTATGCTTTTATATAATTTTTATTAATATAATGATTTCTAATGTTTAATTATTATAAAGATTTCTAATGTTTTATTATTATAATGATTTCTAATGTTTTATTTTCATAATGATTTCTAATGTTTTATTATGCTTTCATATAAGTTTTATTATCATATTGATTTCTAATGTTTTATAATTACAATGATTTCTAATGTTTTTTTATTATACAGATTTCAAATGTTTTATTTTTATAATGATTTCAAATGTTTTATTATTAGAATGATTTCTAATGTTGTAATGTTGTAAGGATTCTAATGTTTTATTATCATATTGGTTTCTTATATTTTATTATTATAATGATTTCTAATGTATTTATTATGTATATATAAGTTTTATTATTAAAATGTTTTCTAATGTTTTAATATTATAATGATTTCAAATGTTCTATTATTCAAATGATTTCTAATGTTTTATTATGTATTTTTATAAGTTTTGTTATTATAATGATTTCTAATGTTTTATTATTATAATGGTTTCTAATGTGTTATTTGTATTACAGTTTCTTATGTTTTATTTTTTTTATTGATTACTTATGTTTTATTATGCTTTTATATAAGGTTTATTATGACAATGATTTATAATACTTTATTATTATAATGATTTCTAATGTTTAATTTTTATTATTTTTTCTATGTTTTATTATGCTTTTATATAAGTTCGATTAATACAATGATTTCTAATGATTTTTTATTATAATGATCTCTAATGTTTTTTTATTATAATGATTTCTAATGTTTTATTTTTATAATGGTTTCTAATGTTTTATTATGACAATAATTTCTAATGTTTTATTATGCTTTTATACAAGTTTTATTATTATATTGATTTCTGATGTTTTTTTATTTTAATGATTTCTTATATTTTATTATTAGAATGATTCTAATGTTTTATTATTATAATGATTTCTAATGTCTTATTATTATTATATTGATTTCTAATGTTTTTTTGTGCTTTTTTTATTTTTGATTATTATAATGATTCTAATGTTTTATTATTATAATGATTTCTAATGTTTTATTATTATAATTATTTCTAATGTTTTATTATTTTATTTTTTTCTAATGTTTTATTATGCTTTTGTATAACTTTTATTATTTTGATTATTTCTAATGTTTTATTATTATAATGATTTCTAATGTTTTATTAAATAAATGATTTCTAATTTTTTATTATGCTTTTGTATAACTTTTATTTTTATAATGATTTCTAATGTTTTATTATTATAATGATTTCTAATGTTTTATTATTATATTGATTTCTTATGTTTTATTATGCTTTTATATTAGTTTTATTATTAAAATGTTTTCTAATGTTTTATTATTATAATGATGTCTAATGTTATATTATTATAATAATTTCTGATGTTTTATTTTTATTATGATTTCTAATGTTTTATTATAATAATGATTTCTAATGTTTTATTATGCTTTCATATAAGTTTTATTATTATCATTATGTCTAATGTTTTGTTATTATGATGAGTTCTAATGTTTTTTTATCATAAAGATTCCTATTGCTTTATCATTATAATGATTTCTAATGTTTTGTTATAATGATTTCTAATGTTTTATTATGATATTGATTTCTTTTGTTTTATTATGCTTTTATAAAAGTTTTATTATTATAATGATGTCTAATTATTTATTATTATAACGATTTCTAATGTTTTATTATTATAATGATTTCTAATGTTTTATTATTATATTGATTTCTAATGTTTTAGTATGCTTTTACATATGTTTTTTTTATTATAATGATTTCTAATGTTTTATTATTACAATGATTTCTAATGTTTTTTTATTATAATGATTTCTAATGTTTTATTATTATAATTCTTTCTAATGATTTATTATTATATTGATTTCTAATGTTTTATTATGCTTTTATATAAATTTTATTATTTATTGTTTCTAATGTTTTATTATTATAATGATTTCTTATGTTTTATTATTACAATAATTTCTAATGTTTTATTAATATAATGATTTGTAATGTTTTTTTTGCTTTTGTACAAGTGTTTTTATTTTAATGATTTCAAATGTTTTATCATTATAATGATCTCTAATGTTTTATTATTAGAATGATATCTAATGTTTATGTTTTATAATGATTTCTAATGTTTCATTATTATAATGTTTTCTAATGTTTTTTTATTATTATATTGATTTCTAATGTTTTTTATGCTTGTATAAATGTTTTATTGTTACAATGATTTCTAATGTTTTGTTATTATAATGATTTCTAATGTTTTAATATTATAATTATATCTAATGTTTTATTATTATCATTATTTCTAACGTTTTATTATGCTTTTTTAGAATTTTTATTATTATAATGATTTCTAATGTTTTAATTTTATAAAGATTTCTGATGTTTTATTATTATAATGATTTCTAATGTTATATTTTTATGATTATTTCTAATGTTTTGTTATTCTTTTATATAAGTGTTATTATTATGATGATTTATAATGTTTTATTATTACTATGATTTCTAATGTTTTGTTATTATAATGATTTAAAATGTTTTATTAAATAAATGATTTCTAATGTGTTATTATGCTTTTATAAAAGTTTTATTATTATAATGATTTCTAATGTTGTATTATTATAATGATTTCCAATGTGTTATTATTATAATGATTTCTAATATTTTGTTATTATAATGATTTCTAATGTTTTATTATTATAATGATTTTTATGTTTTATTATTATAATGATTTCTAATATTGTTTTATTATAATGCTTTCTAATTTTTTATTATTATAATACTTTCTAATGATTTATTATTGTATTGATTTCTAATGTTTTATTATGCTTTTATATAAGATTTGTTATTATACTGGTTTCTAATGTTTTATTATTATAATGATTTCTAATGTTTTATTTTTATAATTGTTTCTAATGTTTTATTATGACAATAATTTCTAATGTTTTATTATGCTTTTATACAAGTTTTATTATTATATTGATTTCTGATGTTTTTTTATTTTAATGATTTCTTATATTTTATTATTAGAATGATTCTAATGTTTTATTATTATAATGATTTCTAATGTCTTATTATTATTATATTGATTTCTAATGTTTTTTTGTGCTTTTTTTATTTTTGATTATTATAATGATTCTAATGTTTTATTATTATAATGATTTCTAATGTTTTATTATTATAATTATTTCTAATGTTTTATTATTTTATTTTTTTCTAATGTTTTATTATGCTTTTGTATAACTTTTATTATTTTGATTATTTCTAATGTTTTATTATTATAATGATTTCTAATGTTTTATTAAATAAATGATTTCTAATTTTTTATTATGCTTTTGTATAACTTTTATTTTTATAATGATTTCTAATGTTTTATTATTATAATGATTTCTAATGTTTTTTTATTATAATGATATCAGATTTTTTATTATTGTAACGATTTCTAATGTTTTATTAAATAAATGATTTCTAATGTTTTATTATGCTTTTGTATGAGTTTTATTATTATAATGATTTCTAATGTTTTATTATTACAATTATTTCTAATGTTTTGTAATTATAATGATTTCAAATGGTTTATTTTTTCATTTGTTATAATAATGATTCCTAATGTTTTATTATTTTATTGATTTCTAATGTTTTATTATGCTTTTATGTAAGTTTTATTAATGTAATGATGTCTAATGTTTTATTATTATAATGATTTCTAATGTTTTATTATTATAATTTTTTCTAACGTTTTGTTAATATAATGCTTTCTAATGATTTATTATTATTTTGATTTCTTATGTTTTATTATGCTTTTATATATGTTTTATTATTATAATTGTTTCTGATGTTTTATTATTATAATGATTTCTAATATTTTATTATTATAATTGTTTCTAATGTTTTATTATTATAATGATTTCTAATGTTTTATTATACTTTTGTATAAGTTTTATTATTATAATGATATTTAATGTTTTATTATTATAATGATTTCTAATGTTTTATTATCTGTTGATTTCTTATGTTTTATTACGCTTTTATATAAGTTTTATTATTATAATTATTTGTAATGTTTTATTATTACAATTATTTCTAATATTTTATTATTATAATGATTCTAACGTTTTATTATTATATTGATTTCAAATTTTTTATTATCATAATGATTTCTAATGTTTTATTTTTATGTTGATTTCTAATGTTTTATTCTGCTTTTAATAAGGTTTTTTTATTATAATGATTTCTAATGTTTTATTATTGTAATGATTTCGAATGTTTTATTAATACTATAATTTCTAATTTTTTATTATTATATTGATGTCTGATGTTTTATTATGCTTTTATATAAGTTTTATTGTTATAATGATTTCTAACGTTTGAGTATTATAATGATTTCTAATGTTTTATTATTAGAATGATTTCTTATGTTTTATGATTATAATGATTTCTAATGTTTTATTATTAAAATGAGATCTAATGTTTTATTATTATATTGGTTTCTAATGTCTTATTATAATAATGATTTCTAATGTTTTATTACTGTAATGATGTCTAACGTTTTGTTTTTATAATGATTTCTAATGTTTTTTTAATGTAACTATATTTAATGTTTTATTATTATAATGATTTCTAATGTTTGATTATTAAAATTATTTCTAATGTTGTATTGTTATAATGATTCTAATGTGTTATTACTATAATTATTTCTAATGTTTTGTTCTTATAATGATTTCTTATCTTTATTATTATAATGATTTCTTATGTTTTATAATGCTTTTATATATGTTTTATTATTATACTGATTTCTTATGTTTTATTATTATAATGATTTCTAATGTTTTATTCTTATAATGATTTCTAATGTTTTATTAATGTAATGATTTCTAATGTTTTGTTATAATGATTTCTAATGTTTTTTTATTATAATGATATCTAATTTTTTATTATTATAATGATTTCTAATGTTTTATTAAATAAATGATTTCTAATTTTTTATTATGCTTTTGTATAACTTTTATTATTATAATGATTTCTAATGTTTTATTATTATAATGATTTCTAATGTTTTTTTTATTATAATGATATCTAATTTTTTATTATTGTAACGATTTCTAATGTTTTATTAAATAAATAATTCTAATGTTTTATTATGCTTTTGTATGAGTTTTATTATTATAATGATTTCTAATGTTTTATTATTACAATTATTTCTAATGTTTTGTAATTATAATGATTTCAAATGTTTTATTTTTTCATTTGTTATCATAATGATTCCTAATGTTTTATTATTTTATTGATTTCTAATGTTTTATTATGCTTTTATGTAAGTTTTATTAATGTAATGATGTCTAATGTTTTATTATTATAATGATTTCTAATGTTGTATTATTATAATGATTTCTAACGTTTTGTTAATATAATGCTTTCTAATGATTTATTATTATTTTTATTTCTAATGTTTTATTATGCTTTTATATATGTTTTATTATTATAATTGTTTCTAATGTTTTATTATTATAATGATTTCTAATATTTTATTATTATAATGGTTTCTAATGTTTTATTATTATAATGATTTCTAATGTTTTATTATACTTTTGTATAAGTTTTATTATTATAATGATATTTAATGTTTTATTATTATAATGATTTCTAATGTTTTATTATCTGTTGATTTCTTATGTTTTATTACGCTTTTATATAAGTTTTATTATTATAATTATTTTTAATGTTTTATTATTACAATTATTTCTAATATTTTATTATTATAATGATTCTAACGTTTTATTATTATATTGATTTCAAATTATTTATTATCATAATGATTTCTAATGTTTTATTTTTATGTTGATTTCTAATGTTTTATTCTGCTTTTAATAAGGTTTTATTATTATAATGATTTCTTATGTTTTATTATTGTAATGATTTCTAATGTTTTATTAATACTATAATTTCTTATTTTTTATTATTATATTGATGTCTAATGTTTTATTATGCTTTTATATAAGTTTTATTGTTATAATGATTTCTAACGTTTGAGTATTATAATCATTTCTAATGTTTTATTATTAGAATGATTTCTAATGTTTTATGATTATAATGATTTCTAATGTTTTATTATTAAAATGAGATCTAATGTTTTATTATTATATTGGTTTCTAATGTCTTATTATAATAATGATTTCTAATGTTTTATTACTGTAATGATGTCTAACGTTTTATTTTTATAATGATTTCTAATGTTTTTTTAATGTAACTATATTCAATGTTTTATTATTATAATGATTTCTAATGTTTGATTATTAAAATTATTTCTAATTTTGTATTGTTATAATGATTCTAATGTGTTATTACTATAATGATTTCTAATGTTTTGTTCTTATAATGATTTCTAATGTTTATTATTATAATGATTTCTTATGTTTTATAATGCTTTTATATATGTTTTATTATTATACTGATTTCTTATGTTTTATTATTATAATGATTTCTAATGTTTTATTATTATAATGATTTCTAATGTTTTATTAATGTAATGATTTCTAATGTTTTGTTATAATGATTTCTAATGTTTTATTTTTATATTGATTTCTAATATTTTATTATTATAATTATTTCTAATGGTTTATTATTACAATGCTTTCTAATGATTTATTATTGTATTGATATCTAATGTTTTTAATGCTTTTATATGAGTTTTATTATTATAATGGTTCCTAATGTTATATTATTTTCATTATCTCTTATGTTTTATTATTATAATGATATCTTATTTTTTATCTTTTATACAAGTTTTATTATTATAATGATTTCTAATGTTTAATGTTATAATGATTTCTAATGTTTTATTTTTATAATGATTTCTAATGTTTTATTATTATAATGATGTCTGATGTTTTATTATTATATTAATTTTATATGTTTTATTATGCTTTTATATAAGTTTTATTGTTATATTGATTTCTTATGTTTTATTATTTTAATGATTTCTTATGTCTTATTATTATAATGATTTTTAATGTTTTATTATTATAATAATTTCTTTTTTTTTATTATTATAATGATTTCTAATGTGTTATTAATTTAATTATTTCTAATGTTTTATTATTATAATGATTTCTAATGTTTTATTATTATAATGAGATCTAACCTTTTATTATTATATTGATTTCTAATGTTTTGTTTATTACAATGATATCCAGGTTTTATTATAAGAATGATTTCTAATGGTTTATTATTTTATTGATTTCTAATATGTTATTATGCTTTTATATGAGTTTTATTATTATAATGATTTCTAATGTTGTATTACTGTAAATATTTTTTATGTTTTATTATTATAATGATTTCTAATGTTTTATTATTATAATGATTTCTAATGTTTTATTATTATAATGATTTCTAATGTTTAATTGTTGTAATGATTTCTAAGTTTTTATTATTAAAATGATTTCTAATGTTTTATTGTGCTTTTATATAAGTTTTATTATTATAATGATTTCTAATGTGTTATTATTATAATGATTTCTAATGTTTTATTAATATAATTATTTCTAATGTTTTATTTGTATAACGATTTCTTATGTTTTATCATTGTATTGATTTCTAATGTTTTTTATGCTTTTATACAAGTTTTATTATTATAATGATTTCTAATGTTTTATTATTATAATGATTTCTCATGTTCTATTATTATAATGTTTTCTAATGTTTTATTATTATATTAATTTTTTATGTTTTATTATGCTTTTATATAAGTTTTTTATTATAATGATTTCTAATGTTTTATTTTTATACTGATTTCTAATGTTTTATTTTTATTATAATGATTTCTATTTTTATATTATCATAATGATTTCTAATGTTTTTTGGTGTAAAATTATCTAATGTTTTATTATTATAATTAGTTCTAATGTTTTATTATATTTTTGTATAAGTTTTATTCTTATAGTGATTTCTAATGTTTGTTTATTATAAAGATTTCTAATGTTTTATTATTAAAATAATTTCTAATATTTTTTTTTTAATGATTTCTAATGGTTTAATTATGCTTTTATATAAGTTTTATTATTATAATGATTTCTTATGTTTTATTATTACAATTATTTCTAATGGTGTGTTATTATAATGATTTAAAATGTTTTATTTTTATAATGATTTCTAATGTTTTATTATTAGAATGATTTCTAATGTTGTATTATTGTAATGATTCTAATGTTTTATTATTATATTGATTTCTAATGTTTTATTGTGCTTTTTTAAAGGTTTTATTATTAAAATGATTTCTAATGTTTTATTATTATATGATGATTTCTAATGTTTTATTATGCTTTTATATAAGTTCTATTATTATAATTATTTCTAATGGTGTATTAATTTAATGATGTCTAATGTTTTATTATTATAATGATTTCTAATGTTTTATTATTATATTGATTTCTTATGTGTTATTACGCTTTTATACAAGTTTTATTATTATAATGATTTGTAATGTTTTATTATTATTATTATTTCTTATGTTTTATTATTATAATGATTCTAATGTTTTATTATTATATTGATTTCTAATGTTTTATTATCATCATGAATTCTAATGTTTTATTTTTATATTGATTGCTAATGTTTTATTCTGCTTTTGTAAAGGTTTTATTATTATTATGATTGCTGATGTTTTATTATTGTAATGATTTCTAATGTTTTATTAATATAATAATTTCTAATGTTTTATTATTATATTGATTTCCAATGTTTTATTATGCTTTTATATAAGTTTTATGATGATTTCTTTTGTTTTAGTATTATTATGATTTCGAATGTGTTTTTAATATAATTATTTGTAATGTTTTATTAGGTAACAATTTCAAATGTTTTATTATTATAATGAGATCTTATGTTTTATTATTATATTGGTTTCTAACGTTTGATTAATATAATGATTTCTAATGTTTTTTTAATGTAATAATTTCTAATGTTTTATTACTATAATGATTTCTAATGTTTTATTATTATAATTAGTTCTAATGTTATATTATTAAAATGATTTCTGATGTTTTATTATTATAATGATTTCTAATTTTTTATTGTTATAATGATTTCTAATGTTGTATTGTTATAATGATTTCTAATGTGTTATTATTATAATGATTTATAATGTTTTATTTTTATAATGATTTCTACTGTTTAATGTTATAATGATTTTTATGTTTAATAATTCTTTTATATGAGTTTTATTATTATAATGATTTCTAATGTTTTATAAATATAATGATTTCTATTGTTTTATTATTATAATGATTTCTAATGTCTTATTATTATAATATTTCTTATGTTTTATTATCATAATGAGATCTAATGTTTTATTATTATATTGATTTCTAATGTTTTAATTATGTAATGATTTTTTATGTTTCGTTATTATAATTATTTCTAATGTTTTATTATTAAAATTATTTCTAATGTTTTATTATTATAATGATTTCTAATGTTTTATTATTATATTGATTTCTAAAGTTTTATTAATAAAATGATTTCTAATGTTTTGTTATCATAATGGTTTCTACTGTTTTATTATTATAATTATTTCTAATGTTTTTTTTTTGCTTTTATATAAGTTTTATTAATATAATGATTTCTAATGTTTTATTATTATAATGATTTCTAAGGTTTTATAAATATAATGATTTCTAATGTTTTATTATTGTAATTATTCCTTATGTGTTATTAATATAATGATTTCTAATGTTTTATTGTTATTATGATGTCTAATGTTTTATTGTTATAATGATTTCTAATGTTTTATTATTATAATGATTTCTAATTTTTTATTATTATAATGATTTCTAATGTTTTGTTATATTATGATTTTTTTGTTGAATTGTTATAATGATGTCTAATGCTTTATTATTAAAATTGTTTTTAATGTTTTTTTATTAAAATTATTTCTAATGTTTTGTTATGCTTTTATATATGTTTTATTATTGTAATGATTTCTAATGGGTTCTGTTTAATATTATTTCTAATGTTTAATTATATAATGATTTCTAATGTTTTATTAGTATAACGATTACCTGTCTTTTATTATTATTTTGATTGCTAATTTTTTTATGCTTTTATACAAGTTTTATTATTATAATGATTTCTAATATTTTATTATTATTATATGGATTTCTAATGTTTTTTTATGCTTTTATATAAGTGTTTTTATTACAATGATTTTTATGTTTTTATTATTATAATGATTTCTAATGTTTTATTATCATAATGATTTCTAATATTTTATTATTCTAACAATTTCTAATGTTTTATTATGCTTTTATATAAGTTTTATTATTAAAATGATTTCTAATGTTTTATTATTGTAATATTTCTAATGTTTTATTATTATAATGATTTCTTATGTTTTATTGTTATAATGGATTCTAATGTTTTATTTATCTAATGATATCTGATGTTTTATTATTATAATTTTTTCAAATGTTTTATTATGCTTTTATATAAGTTTTGTGATTATAATGATTTCTAATGTTTTCTTATTACATTGATTTCTAATGGTTTATTATTATAATGATTTTTTATGTTTTATTATTACAATTATTTCTAATGTTTTGTTATTATTTTTTTTACGCTTCTATAGAAGTTTTTTATTATAATGATTTCTAATGTTTTATTATTATAATGATTTCTAATGTTTTGTTATTATAATGATTTCAAATCTTTTATTATTATAATGATTTCTAATGTTTTATTTTTATAATGATTCCTTATGTTTTATTATTGTAATCATTTCTAAGTTTTTTTTATCATAATGGTTTCTAATGCTTTGTTTTTATATATTATAATGATTTCTAATTTATTATTATTTTAATGATTTCTAATGTTTTATTATGCTTTTATAAACGTTATATTATTATAATGATTTCTAATGTTTTATTATTATTATGATATAGAATGTTTTATTATTATATTGATTTCTAATGTGTTGTCATTACAATGATTTCTAATGTTTTATTATTATAATGATTTCTAATGTTTTATTATTATAATGATTTCTTATGGTTTATCATTATAATGATTTCTTATGTTGTATTGTTATAATTATTTCTAATGTGTTATTATTATAATTATTTCTAATGCTTTACTATAATAATAATATCTAATGTTCTATTATTATAATGATTGATAATGGTTTATTATGCTTTTATACAAGTTTTATTATTATAATGATTTCTAATGTTTTATTATTATAATGATTTCTAATGTTATTTTATTAAAATGATTTCTAATGTTTTATTATTATAATGATTTCTAATTTATTATTTTTAAAATGATTTCTAATGTGTATTATACTTTTATATAAGATACAATATTTTAATGATTTCTAATGTTTTATTAATTTATTGATTTCTAATGTTTTATTATTTTAATGATTTTTAATGTAATATTATTATAAGGATTTCTAATGTGTTATAATTGTAATGATTTCTAATGTTTTTTTATAATATTGATTTCTAATGTTTTATAATCCTTTTATATAAGTTTTATTATAATAATGATTTCTAATTTTTGTGTTATTATAATGATTTCTAATGTTTTATTATTAAAATGTTTTCTAATGTTTTATTATTATATTGATTTTGTATGTTTTATTAAATAATGATTTCTAATGTTTTATTATTATAATATTTCTAATGTTTTTATATTATATTGATGTCTAATGTTTTATTTTGCTTTTCATATAAGTTTATTAAAATAATTATTTCTCATGTTTTATAATTATAATGATTTTTTATGTTTTAATGTTAAAATGATTTCAAATATTTTTTAATTATAAAAATTATTAATTGTTTATTGAGCTTTAATATAATTTTTATTATTGTAATGATTTCTAAAGTTTTATTGTTATAATGATTTCTAATGTTTTATTCTTGTAATGATTTCTAATGTTTTATTATCATAATGAGATCTAATGTTTTATTCTAAAATTTATATCTAAAGTTTTTTATTATAATGATTTCTAATGTTTATTATGCTTTTATATAAGTTTTATTATTATAATTATTTCTAATGTTTTATTATTATAATGATTTCTAATGTTTTATTTTTATAATGATTCCTTATGTTTTATTATTGTAATCATTTCTAAGTTTTTTTATCATAATGGTTTCTAATGCTTTGTTTTTATAATGATTTCAAATGTTTTATTTTGCTTCTATATAAATTCTATTATTATAATAATTTCTAATGTGTTATTATTATAATTATTTCTTATGTTTATTTTATAATAATTTCTAATGTTTTATTAATGTAATGATCTCTAATGTTTTATTATGCTGTTATATAAGGTTTCATGTAATAATGATTTCTTGTGTTTTATTATTATAATGATGTCTAATGTTTTATTATTTTAATGATTTCTAATGTTTTATTATTACAATTATTTCAAATGTTTTATTATTATAATGATTTCTAATTTTTTTTTATTAAAATGATTTCTAATGTTTTATTATTATAATGATTTCTAATTTATTATTTTTATAATGATTTCTAATGTGTATTATACTTTTATATAAGTTACAATATTTTAATGATTTCTAATGTTTTATTAATTTATTGATTTCTAATGTTTTATTAATATAATGCTTTTTAATGTATTATTATTATAAGGATTTCTAATGTGTTATAATTGTAATGATTTCTAATGTTTTTTTATAATATTGATTTCTAATGTTTTATAATCCTTTTATATATGTTTTATTATAATAATGATTTCTAATTTTTGTGTTATTATAATGATTTCTGATATTTTATTATTACAATGTTTTCTAATGTTTTATTATTATATTGATTTTTTATGTTTTATTAAATAATGATTTCTAATGTTTTATTATTATAATATTTCTAATGTTTTTATATTATATTGATGTCTAATGTTTTATTTTGCTTTTCATATAAGTTTATTATAATAATTATTTCTCACGTTTTATAATTATAATGATTTTTTATGTTTTATTATTAAAATGATTTCAAATATTTTTTAATCATAAAATTATCAATGTTTTATTGAGCTTTAATATAAGTTTTATTATTGTAATGATTTCTAAAGTTTTATTATTATTATGATTTCTAATGTTTTATTCTTATAATGATTTCTAATGTTTTATTATCATAATGAGATCTAATGTTTTATTCTTAAATTCATATCTAAAGTTTATTATTATAATGATTTCTAATGTTTTATTATGCCTTTATATAAGTTTTATTATTATAATTATTTCTAATGTTTTATTATTATAATGATTTCTAATGTTTTATTTTTATTATGATTTCTAATGTTTTATTATTATAATGATGTCTAATGTTTTATTATTATAATGATTTCTGGTGTTTTATTATTATAATTATTTCTAATGAATTATAATTATAATGATTTCTAATGTTTTATTAATATATTGATTTCTAATGTTTTATTAGGCTTTTATATAAGTTTTACTATTTTAATGATTTCTAATGTTTTATTATTATAATGATTCTAATGTTTTATTATTATAATGATGTCTAATGTTTTATTACTATAATGATTTCTAATGTTTGATTATGCTTTTGTATAAGTTTTATTATTATTATGATTTCTAATGTTTTCTTATTTTAATGATATCTTATGTTTTATTGTTAGAATAATTTCTAATGTTTTATTATGCTGTTATATAAGTTTTAGTATTATAATGATTTCTAATGTTATATTTTTATAATGATTTCTAAGGTTTTCTTATTATATTGATTTCTAATGTTTTATTATTATAATGATTTCTAATGTTTTATTATTATAATAATTTCTAATGTTTTATTATTACAATGATTTCTTATTTTTTTGTTATTATAAGTATTTCGAACGTTGTATTATTATAATGATTTCTAATGTTTTATTATTATAAAAATTTCTAAGGTTTTATTATTATAATGATTGCTAATGTTTTTTTATTATACTGATGTCCAATGTTTTATTATGCTTTTATATAAGTTTTATTATTATAATGATTTCTTATATTTTATTATTATAATGATGGCTAATGTTTTATTAATATAATGATTTCTAATGTTTTATTGTCTATTGAGTTACAATGTTTGTTTTGCTGTTATATAAACTTTATTATTATAATGATTTCTAATGTTTTATTATTATAAGGATTTCTAATGTTTTATTATTATATTGATTTCTAATGTTTTATTATTATAATGATTTCTAATGTTTTATTATTATAATGATTGCTAATGTTTTATTATTATAATGATTTCTAATGTTTTGTTATTATAATTATTTCACATGTTTTATTATTATAATGATATCTTATGTTTTATTTTTTTCATGATTTCTAATGTTGCATTATTGTAATGATCTCTAATGTTTTATTATCATAATGGTTTCTAATGTTTTATTATTATAATTGTTTCTAATGTTTTTTTTGCTTTTATATAAGTTTTATTAATATAATTATTTCTAATGTTTTATTATTATAATGATTTTTGACGTTTTATAAATATAATGATTTCTAATGTTTTATTATTGTATTGATTCCTTATGTTTTATTAATATAATGATGTCTAATGTGTTATTATTATTATGATGTCTTTTGTTCTATTATTATGATGATTTCTAATGTTTTAGTATTATAATGATTTCTAATGTTTTATTATTATAATTAGTTCTTATGTTGTATTGTTATAATGATGTCTAATGTCTTATTATTAAAATTATTTCTAATGTTTTATTATTAAAATGATTTCTAATGTTTTGTTATGCTTTTATATAAGTTTTATGATTATAATGATTTCTAATGTTTTATTATAAATATGATTTCTAATGTTTTATTAATATAATGATTTCTAATGTTTTATTAGTATAACGATTACTTATTTTTTATTATTATATTTATTTCTAATTTTTCTATGCTTTTATACAAGTTTTATTATTGTAATGATTTCTAATATTTTATTATTATAATGATTTCTAATGTTTTATTATTATTGTATGGATTTCTAATGTTGTTTTATGCTTTTATCTAAATGTTATTATTACAATGATGTCTATTTTTTTATTATTATAATGATTTCTAATGTTTTATTATTATAATGATTTCTAATGTTTTATTATTCTAACAATTTCTAATGTTTTATTATGCTTTTATATAAGTTTTATTATTATAATGATTTCTAATTTTTTATTATTATAATGATTTCTAATGTTTTATTATTATAATGATTTCTAAAGTTTTATTAATATAATGAATTCTAATGTTTTATTTATCTAATGATATCTGATGTTTTATTATTATAATTTTTTCTAATGTTTTATTATGCTTTTATATAAGATTTGTTATTATAATGATTTCTAATGTTTTCTTATTATAATGATTTCTAATGTTTTATTATTATATTGATTTTTTATGTTTTATTATTATAATTATTTCTAATGTTTTTTTTATGCTTTTGTAGAAGTTTCTTGTTATAATGATTTCTAATGTTTTATAATTATACTAATTTCTAATGTTTTGTTATTATAATGAATTCAAATGTTTAATAATTATAATTATTTCTAATGGTGTATTTTTATAATGATTCCTTATGTTTTATTATTGTAATCATTTCTTATGTTTTTTTATAATAATGGTTTCTAATTCTTTGTTTTTATAATTATTTCTAATTTTTTGTTTTGCTTTTATATAAATTCTATTATTATTATTATTGCTAATGTTTTATTATTATAATGATTTCTTATGTTCATTATTATACTAATTTCTAATGTTTTATTAATGTAATGATCTCTAATGTTTTATTATGCTGTTCTATAAGTTTTATTATAATAATGATTTCTTGTGTTTTATTATTATAATGATGTCTAATGTTTTATTATTATAATGATTTCTAATGTTTTATTATTACAATTATTTCAAATGTTTTATTATTATAATGATTTCTAATGTTTTATTATTATAATGATTTCTGATTTATTATTATTTTAATGATTTCTTATGTTTTGTTATGCTTTTACAAAAGTTATATTATTAAAATGATGTCCAATGTTTTATTATTATTATGATTTAGAATGTTTTATTATTATATTGATTTCTAATGTCTTGTCATTACAATGATTTCTAATGTTTTATTATTATAATGATTTCTAATGTTTTATTAATGTTATGATTTCTAATGTTTTATTATGCGTTTACATCAGTTTTGTATTATAATGATTTAAATGTTTTATTATTACTATGATTTCTAACGTTTTATTAATATAATGATTTCTAATGTGTTATTATTATAATGATTTCTAATGTTTTATAATTATATTTATTTTCTAATGTTTTATTTTGCTTTTATAAAAGTTTAATTATTATAATGATTTCTAATGTTTTATTATTATAATGATTTCTAATGTTTTATTAATATAATGATTTTTAATGTTTTATTACTATATTGATTTCTAAGGTTTTATTATTGTAAAGATTTCTAATGTTTTATTATTATTATAATGCTTTTTAATGTTGGATTATTATAATGAGATCTAATGTTTTATTATTATATTTATTTCTAAGGCTTTATTATTTTAATTATTTCTCATATTTTATTGTTAGAATGATTTCTAATGGTTTATTTTTATATTGATTTCTCATGTTTTATTATGCTTTTATATAAGTTTTATTGTTATATATATTTCTAATGTTTTATTTTTATAATGATTTCTAACGTTTTATTATTATAATGATTTCTTATGTTTTATTATTGTAATTATTTCTAATGTTTTTGTAATGAAATAATTTCTAATGTTTTATTATTATAATGATTTCTTATGTTTTAGTATTATAATGATTTCTAATGTGTAATTATTATAATGATTTCTTATGTTTTTTATTATAATGATTTCTGATGTTTTATTATTATAATGATTTCTAATGTTGTATTGTTATCATTATTTCTAATGTGTTATTATTATAATGATTTCTAATGCTTTATTATTATAATAATATCTTATGTTCTATTATTATAATGATTGATAATGTTTTATTATGCTTTTATAGCAGTTTTATTGTTATAATGATTTCTAATGTTTTATTATTATAATGATTTCTAATGTTTTATTATAAAAATGATTTCTAATGTTTTATTATTATAATGATTGCCTCTGTTTTATTATTATAATGATTGCTAATGTTTATTATTATATTGATTTCTAATGTTTTATTATGCTTTTGTATAAGTTTTATTATTATAATGATTTCTAATGTTTTCCTCTTTTAATGATATCTAATGTTTTATTGGTAGAATGATTTCTAATGTTTTATTATGCTTTTATATAAGTTTTAGTATTATAATGATTTCTAATGTTATATTTTTATCATGATTTCTAAGGTTTGCTTATTTTATTGATTTCTAATGTTTTATTATTATAATGATTTCTAATGTTTTATTATTATAATTATTTTTCATGTGTTGTTATTACAATGATTTCTTATTTTTTGTTATCATAATGATTTCTAACGTTGTATTATAATAATGATTTCTAATGTTTTATTAATGTAATGATTTCTAATGTTTTATTATTATACTAATGTCCAATGTTTTATTATGCTTTTATATAAGTTTTATTATTATAATGATTTCTTATATTTTATTATTACAATGATTGCTAATGTTTTATTAATATAATGATTTCTAATGTTTTATTGTCTATTTATTTTTAATGTTTATTTTGCTGTTATATAAATTTTATTATTATAATGATTGCTAATGTTTTTTTATTATAAGGATTTCTAATGTTTTATTATTATATTGATTTCTAATGTTTTATTATTATAATGATTTCTAATGTTTTATTATTGTAATGATTTCTAATGTTTTATTATTATAATGATTTCTAATGTTTTATTATTTTAATGATTTCTAATGTTGTATTATTGTAATTATTTCTAATGTTTTATTATCATAATGGTTTCTAATGTTGTATTATTATAATTGTTTCTAATGTTTTTTTTTGCTTTTATATAAGTTTTATTAATATAATTATTTCTAATGTTTTATTATTATAATGATTTCTTACGTTTTATAATTATAATGATTTCTAATGTTTTATTATTGTATTGATTCCTTATGTTTTATTAATATAATGATGTCTAATGTTTTATTATTATTTAATTTGTAATGTTTGTTTATTATAATGATTTCTAATGTTTTACTATTATAATGATTTCTAATGTTTTATTATTATTATGATGTCTTATGTTGTTAGGTTATAATGATGTCTGATGTCTTATTATTAAAATGATTTCTAATGTTTTATTATTAACATGATTTCTAATGTTTTGTTATGCTTTTATATAAGTTTTATTATTATAATGATTTCTAATTTGTTATTATTAATATGATTTCTAATGTTTTATTAATATAATGATTTCTAATGTGTTATTAGTATAACGATTACTTATGTTTTATTATTATATTGATTTCTAATTGTTTTATTCTCTTATACAATTTTATTATTATAATGATTTCTAATATTTTATTATTATAATGATTTCTAATGTTTTATTATTAATATATGGATTTCTAATGTTTTTTATGCTTTTATCTAAGTGTTATTATTACAATAATGTCTATTTTTTTTATTATTATAATGATTTCTTATGTTTTGATTATTATAATGATTTCTAATGTTTTATTATTCTAACAATTTCTAATCTTTTATTATGCTTTTATATAAGTTTTATTATTATAATGATTTCTATTTTTTTATAATTATAATGATTTCTAATGTTTTATTATTATAACGATTTCTAATGTTTTATTAATATAATGAATTCTAATGTTTTATTTATCTAATGATATCTGATGTTTTATTATTATAATTTTTTCTAATGTTTTATTATGCTTTTATATAAGATTTGTTATTATAATGATTTCTAATGTTTTCTTATTATAATGATTTCTAATGTTTTATTATTATAATGATTTTTTATGTTTTGTTAATATAATTATTTCTAATGTTTTTTTATGCTTTTGTAGAAGTTTCTTTTTAAAATGATTTCTAATGTTTTATTATTATAATAATTTCTAATGTTTTGTTATTATAATAAATTCAAATGTTTTATTATTATAATGATTTCTAATGGTGTATTTTTATAATGATTCCTTATGTTTTATTATTGTAATCATTTCTAAAGTTTTTTTATCATAATGGTTTCTAATGCTTTGTTTTTATAATTATTTCTAATGTTTTGTTTTGCTTTTATATAAATTCTATTATTATTATTATTTCTAATGTTTTATTATTATAATAATTTCTTATGTTTATTATTATAATAATTTCTAATGTTTTATTAATGTAATGATCTCTAATGTTTTATTATGCTGTTCTATAAGTTTTATTATAATAATGATTTCTTGTGTTTTATTATTATAATGATGTCTAATATTTTATTATTATAATGATTTCTAATGTTTTATTATTACAATTGTTTCAAATGTTTTATTGTTATAATGATTTCTAATGTTTTATTATTATAATGATTTCTAATTTATTATTATTTTAATGATTTCTTATGTTTTATTATGCTTTTATAAAAGTTATATTATTATAATGATTTCTAATGTTTTATTATTATTATGATTTAGAATGTTTTATTATTATATTGATTTCTAATGTGTTGTCATTACAATGATTTCTAATGTATGATTATTATAATTATTTCAAATGTTTTATTAATGTTATGATTTCTAATGTTTTATTATGCGTTTACATCAGTTTTGTATTATAATCATTAAAATGTTTTATTATTACCATGATTTCTAATGTTTTATTATTATAATGATTTCTAATGTGTTTTTATTATAATGATTTCTAATTTTTTATAATTATATTTATTTTCTAATGTTTTATTTTGCTTTTATAAAGGTTTAATTATTATAATGATTTCCAATGTTTTATTAGTATAAAGATATCTAATGTTTTATTATTATAATGCTTTCTAATGTTGGATTATTATAATGAGATCTAATGTTGTATTATTATATTTATTTCTAAGGCTTTATTATTTTAATTATTTCTCATATTTTATTATTAGAATTATTTCTTATGGTTTATTTTTATATTGATTTCTTATGTTTTATTATGCTTTTATATAAGTTTTGTTGTTATATATATTTCTAATGTTTTATTTTTATAATGATTTCTAACGTTTTATTATTATAATGATTTCTTATGTTTTATTATTGTAATGATTTCTAATGTTTTATTAATGAAATGATTTCTAATGTTTTATTATTATAATGATTTCTTATGTTTTAGTATTATAATGATTTCTAATGTGTAATTATTATAATGATTTCTAATGTTTTTTATTATAATGATTTCTTATGTTTTATTATTATAATGATTTCTAATGTTGTATTGTTATAATTATTTCTAATGTGTTATTATTATAATGATTTCTAATGCTTTATTATTATAATAATATCTAATGTTCAATTATTATAATGATTGATAATGTTTTATTATGCTTTTATAGCAGTTTTATTGTTATAATGATTTCTAATGTTTTATTATAAAAATGATTTCTAATGTTTTATTATTATAATGATTGCCTCTGTTTTATTATTATAATGATTGCTAATGTTTATTATTATATTGATTTCTAATGTTTTATTATGCTTTTATATAAATTTTATTATTATAATGATTTCTAATGTTTTCTTATTTTAATGATATCTAATGTTATCTAATATCTAATTGTTAGAATGATTTCTAATGTTTTATTATGCTTTTATATAAGTTTTAGTATTATAATGATTTCTAATGTTATATTTTTATAATGATTTCTAAGGTTTTCTTATTATATTGATTTATAATGTTTTATTATTATAATGATTTCTAATGTTTTATTATTACAATTATTTTTCATGTTTTATTATTACAATGATTTCTTATTTGTTTTTATTATAATGATTTCTAACGTTGTATTATTATAATGATTTCTAATGTTTTATTATTATAAAAATTTCTAAGGTCTTATTATTACAATGATTTGTAATGTTTTGTTATTATACTGATGTCCAATGTTTTATTATGCTTTCATATAAGTTTTATTACTATAATGATTTCTTATATTTTATTATTATAATGATTGCTTATGTTTTATTTATATAATGATTTCTAATGTTTTATTGTCTATTGATTTCTAATGTTTGTTTTGCTTTTATATAAATTTTATTATTGTAATGATTTCTAATGTTTTATTATTATAAGGATTTCTAATGTTTTATTATTATATTAGTTTCTAATGTTTTATTATTATAATGATTTCTAATGTTTTATTATTATAATGATTTCTAATGTTTTATTATTATAATGATTTCTAATGTTTTGTTATTATAATTATGTCAAATGTTTTATTAATGTAATGATTTCTAATGTTTTATTATTTTAATGATTTTTAATGATGTATTATTATAATGATTTCTAATGTTTTATTATCATAATTGTTTCTAATGTTTTATTATTAGAATTGTTTCTAATGTTTTTTTGCCCTTTATATAAGTTTTATTAATATAATGATTTCTAATGTTTTATTATTATAATGATTTCTAACGTTTTATAAATATAATGATTTCTAATGTTTTATTATTGTAATGATTCCGTATGTTTTATTAATATAATGATGTCTAATGTTTTATTATTATTATGATTTCTAATGTTTTATTATGTGATGATTTCTAATGTTTTATTATTATAATGACTTCTTATGTTGTATTGTTATAATGATGTCTAATGTCTTATTATTAAAATGATTTCTAATATTTTATTATTAAAATGATTTCTAATGTTTTGTTATGCTTTTATATAAGTTTTATTATTATAATGATTACTAATGTGTTGTTATTAATATGATTTCTAATGTTTTATTAATATAATGATTTCTAAGTTTTTATTAGTATAACGATTACTTATGTTTTATTATTATATTGATTTCTAATTTTTTTATGCCTTTATACAAGTTTTATTATTGTAATGATTTCTAATATTTTATTATTATAATGACTTCTAATGTGTTATTATTAATATGATTTCTAATGTTTTATTAATATAATGATTTTTTATGTTTTATTAGTATAACGATTACTTATGTTGTATTATTATATTGATTTCTAATTTTTTATGCTTTTATACAAGTTTTATTATTATAATGATTTCTAATATTTTATTATTATAATGATTTCTAATGTTTTATTATAAAAATGATTTCTAATGTTCTATTATTATAATGATTGCCTATGTTTTATTATTATAATGATTGCTAATGTTTATGATTATATTGATTTCTAATGTTTTATTATGCTTTTATATAAATTTTATTATTATAATGATTTCTAATGTTTTCTTATATTAATGATATCTAATGTTTTATTGTTAGAATGATTTCTAATGTTTTATTATGCTTTTATATAAGTTTTAGTATTAAAATGATTTCTAATGTTATATTTTTATAATGATTTCTAAGGTTTTCTTATATTGATTTCTAATGTTTTATTATTATAATGATTTCTAATGTTTTATTATTATAATGATTTCTAACGTTGTATTATTATAATGATTTCTAATGTTTTATTATTGTAAAAATTTCTAAGGTTTTATTATTACAAGTATTTGTAATGTTTTATTATTATACTGATGTCCAATGTTTTATTATGCTTTTATATAAGTTTTATTATTACAATGATTTCTTATATTTTATTATTATAATGATTGCTAATGTTTTATTAATATAATGGTTTCTAATGTTTTATTATCTATTGATTTCATATGTTTGTTTTGCTGTTTTATAAATTTTATTATTATAATGATTTCTAATGTTTTATTATTATAAGGATTTCTAATGTCTTATTATTATATTGATTTCAAATGTTTTATTATTATAATGATTTCTAATGTTTTATTATTATAATGATTTCTAATGTTTTATTATTATAATGATTTCTAATGTTTTGTTATTATAATTATTTCAAATGTTTTATTATTATAATGATTACTAATGTTTTATTATTTTAATGATTTCTAATTATGTATTATTGTAATGATTTCTTATGTTTTATTATCATAATGGTTTCTAATGTTTTATTATTATAATTGTTTCTAATGTTGTTTTTGCTTTTATATAAGTTTTATTAATATAATGATTTCTAATGTTTTATTATTATAATGATTTCTAACGTTTTATAAATATAATGATTTCTAATGTTTTATTATTGTAATCATTCCTTATGTTTTATTAATGTAATGATGTCTAATGTTTTATTTTTATTATGATTTCTTATGTTGTATTATTATGATGATTTCTAATGTTTTATTATTACAATTATGTCTAATGTTTTATTATTATAATGATTTCTTATGTTGTATTGTTATAATGATGTCTAATATCTTATTATTAAAATGATTTCTAATGTTTTATTATTAAAATGATTTCTAATGTTTGTTATGCTTTTATATAAGGTTTATTATTATAATGATTTCTAATGTGTTATTATTAATATGATTGCTAATGTTTTATTAATATAATCATTTCTAATGTTTTATTAGTATAACGATTACTTATGTTTTATTATTATATTGATTTCTAATTTTTTATGCTTTTATACAAGTTTTATTATTACAATGATTTCTATTTTTTTGATTATTATAATGATTTCTAATGTTTTATTATTATAATGATTTCTAATGTTTTATTATTCTTACAATTTCTAATGTTTTATTGTGCTTTTATATAAGTTTTATTATTATAATGATTTCTAATTTTTTTATTATAATGATTTCTAATGTTTTGTTATTATAATGATTTCTAATGTTTTATTATTATAATGAATTCTAATGTTTTATTTATCTAATGATATCTGATTCTATATTATTACAATTTTTTCTAATGTTTTATTATTCTTTAATATAAGTTTTGTTATTATAATGATTTCTAATGATGTCTTATTATAATGATATCTAATGTTTTATTATTATAATGATTTTTTATATTTTATTATTATAATTATTTCTAATGTTTTTTATGCTTTTGTAGCAGTTTTTTATTATAATGATTTCTAATGTTTTATTATTATAATGATTTCTAATGTTTTGTTATTATTATGATTTCAAATGTTTTATTATTATAATGATTTCTAATGTTTTATTTTTATAATGATTCCTTATGTTTTATTATTGTAATCATTTCTCATGTTTTTTTTACCATAATGGCTTCTAATGCTTTGTTTTTATATTTGTTTCTAATGTTTTATTTTGCTTTTATATAAATTCTATTATTATAATTATTTCTAATGTTTTATTATTATAATGATTTCTTATGTTTATTATTATAATAATTTCTGATGTTTTATTAATGTAATGATCTCTAATGTTTTATTATGCTGTTATATAAGTTTTATTATATTAATGATTTCTTATGTTTTTATTATTATAATGATGTCTAATGTTTTATTATTATAATGATTTCTAATGTTTTATTATTACAATTTTTTCAAATTTTTTATTATTATAATGATTTCTAATGTTTTATTATTATAATTATTTCTAATTTATTATTATTTTAATGATTTCTTATGCTTTATTATGCTTTTATAAAAGTTATATTATTATAATGATTTCTAATGTTTTATTGTTATTATGATCTAGAATGTTTTATTATTATATTGATTTCTAATGTGTTGTCATTACAATGATTTCTAATGTTTTATTATTATAATGATTTCTAATGTTTTATTAATGTTATGATTTATAATGTTTGATTATGCGTTTACATCAGTTTTGTATTATAATTATTTTTTATGTTTTATTATTATAATGATTTCTAATGTTTTATCATTAAAATGATTTCTAATGTTTTATTATTATAATGATTTCTAATTTATTATATTTATAATGATTTATAATGTTGTATTATACTTTTGTATAAGTTATAATATTTTAATGATTTCTAATGTTTTATTATTATATTGATTTCTAATGTTTTATTATTATAATGATTTCTAATGTATTATTATTATAAGGATTTCTAATGTGTTATTATTGTAATGATTTCTAATGTTTTATTATAATATTGATTTCTAATGTTTTATAATCCTTTTATATAAGTTTTTATAATAATGATTTCTAATTTTTTGTTATTATAATGATTTCTAATGTTTTATTATTAAATGTTTTCTAATGTTTTATTATTATATTGATTTTTAATGTTTTATTAAATAATGATTTCTTATGTTTTATTATTATAATGTTTCTAATGTGTTAATAATATACTGATGTGTAATGTTTTATTATGCTTTTTATATAAGTTTATTATTATAATGATTTCTCATGTTTTATAATCATAATGATTTTTTATGGTTTATTATTAAAATTATTTCTAATATTTTTTAATTATAATGATTTTTAATGTTTTATTAAGTTTTAATATAAGTTATATTATTGTAATGATTTCTAAAGTTTTATTATTATAATGATTTCTAATGTTTTATTCTTATAATGATTTCTAATGTTTTATTATTATAATGAGATCTAATGTTTTATTATTTTATTGATTTCCAAAGTTTTATTATTATAATGATTTCTAATGTTTTATTATGCTTTTATATAAGTTTTATTATTATAATGATTTCTAATGTATTATTATTATAAGGATTTCTAATGTGTTATTATTGTAATGATTTCTAATGTTTTATTATAATATTGATTTCTAATGTTTTATAATCCTTTTATATAAGTTTTTATAATAATGATTTCTAATTTTTTGTTATTATAATGATTTCTAATGTTTTATTATTAAATGTTTTCTAATGTTTTATTATTATATTGATTTTTAATGTTTTATTAAATAATGATTTCTTATGTTTTATTATTATAATGTTTCTAATGTGTTAATAATATACTGATGTGTAATGTTTTATTATGCTTTTTATATAAGTTTATTATTATAATGATTTCTCATGTTTTATAATCATAATGATTTTTTATGGTTTATTATTAAAATTATTTCTAATATTTTTTAATTATAATGATTTTTAATGTTTTATTAAGTTTTAATATAAGTTATATTATTGTAATGATTTCTAAAGTTTTATTATTATAATGATTTCTAATGTTTTATTCTTATAATGATTTCTAATGTTTTATTATTATAATGAGATCTAATGTTTTATTATTTTATTGATTTCCAAAGTTTTATTATTATAATGATTTCTAATGTTTTATTATGCTTTTATATAAGTTTTATTATTATAATTATTTCTAATGTTTTATTATTATAATGATTTCTAATGTTTTATTTTTATAATGATTGCTAATGTTTTATTATTATAATGATTTCTAATGTTTTATTAATGATTTCTGATGTTTTATCATTATAATTATTTCTAATGAATTATAATTATAATGATTTCTAATGTTTTATTAATATATTGATTTCTGATGTTTTATTAGGCTTTTATATAAGTTTTACTATTTTAATGATTTCTAATGTTTTATTATTATAATGATTCTAATGTTTTATTATTATAATGATTTCTAATGTTTTATTACTATAATGATTTCTAATGTGTTATTATGCTTTTATATGAGTTTTATTATTATAATGATTTCTTATGTTTTCTTATTATAATGATTTCTAATGTTTTATTGTTTTAATGATTTCTAATGTTTTATTATGCTTTTATATAAGTTTTAGTATTATAATGATATCTAATGTTATATTTTTATAATGATTTCTAAGGTTCTCTTATTATATTGATTTCTAATGTTTTATTATTATAATGATTTCTAATGTTTTTTTTTATAATTATTTCTAATGTTTTATTATTACAATTATTTCTTTTTTTAATTATTATAATGATTTCTAACGTTGTATTTTTATAATGATTTCTAATGTTTTATTATTATAAAAATTTCTAAGGTTTTATTATTGTGATGATTTCTAAAGTGTTTTTTATTATACTGATGTCCAATGTTTTATTATGCTTTTATATAAGTTTTATTATTATAATGATTTCTTATATTTTATTATTATAATGATTGCTAATGAGGTATTTATATAATGATTTCTAATGTTTTATTGTCTATTGATTTCTAATGTTTGTTTTGCTGTTATATAAAATTTATTATTATAATGATGTCTAATGTTTTATTATTATAAGGATTTCTAATGTTTTATTATTATATTGATTTCTAATGTTTATTATTATAATGTTCTAATGTTTTATTATTATAATGATTTCTAATGTTTTATTATTATAATGATTTCTAATGTTTTGTTATTATAATTATTTCAAATGTTTTATTATTATTGTAATGATGTCTTATGTTTTATTATCATAATGGTTTTTTTTGCTTTTATATAAGTTTTATTTATATAATGATTTCTAATGTTTTATTATTATAATGATTTCTAACGTTTTATAAATATAATGATTTCTAATGTTTTATTATTGTAATGATTCCCTATGTTTTATTAATATAATGATGTCTAATGTTTTATTATTATTATGATTTCTAATGTTTTATTATTGTGATGATTTCTAATGTTTTACTATTATAATGATTTCTAATGTTTTATTATTATAATGATTTCTTATGTTGTATTGTTATAATGATGTCTAATGTCTTATTATTAAAATGATTTCTAATGTTTTATTATTAAAAATATTTCTAATGTTTAGTTATGCTTTTATATAAGGTTTATTATTATAATGATGTCTAATGTGTTATTATTAATATGATTTCTAATGTTTTATTAATATAATGATTTCTAATGTTTTATTAGTATAACGATTACTGATGTTTTATTATTATATTGATTTCTAATTTTTTATGCTTTTATACAAGTTTTATTATTAAAATGATTTCTATTTTTTTATTATTATAATGATTTCTAATGTTTTATTATTATAATGATTTCTAATGTTTTATTTTTCTAACAATTTCTAATGTTTTATTATTCTTTTATATAAGTTTTACTATTATAATGATTTCTAATTTTTTTGATTATAATGATTTCTTATGTATTGTTATTATAATGATTTCTAATGTTTTATTATTATAATGAATTCTAATGTTTTATTTATCTAATGATATCTGATGTTTTATTATTACATTTTTTTCTAATGTTTTATTATTCTTTTATATAAGTTTTGTCATTATAATGATTTCTAATGATGTCTTATTATAATGATTTCTAATGTTTTATTTTTATAATGATTTCTAATGTTTTGTTATTATAATGATTTCAAATGTTTTATTATTATAATGATTTCTAATGTTTTATTTTTATAATGTTTTATTTTGCTTTTATAATGTTTTATTTTGCTTTTATATAAATTCTATTATTATAATGACGTCTAATGTTTTATTATTATAATGATTTCTTATGTTTATTATTATAATAATTTCCAATGTTTTATTAATGTAATGATCTCTAATGTTTTATTATGCTGTTATACAAGTTTATTTATATTAATGATTTCTTCTGTTTTTATTATTATAATGATGTTAATGTTTTAATTATTATAATGATTTCTAATGTTTTATTATTACAATTATTTCAAATGTTTTATTATTATAATGATTTCTAATGTTTTATTATTATAATGATTTCTAATGTTTTATTAATGTTATGATTTCTTGTGTTTTATAATGCGTTTACATCAGTTTTGTATTATAATGATTTCTAATGTTTTATTATTATAATGATTTCTAATGTTTTATTAGCAAAATGATTTCTAATGTTTTATTATTATAATGATTTCTAATTTATTATATTTATAATGATTTCTAATGTTGTATTATACTTTTGTATAAGTTATAATATTTTTATGATTTCTAATGTTTTATTATTATAATTATTTCTAATGTATTATGATTATAAGGATTTCTAATGTGTTATTATTTTAATGATTTCTAATGTTTTATTATAATATTGATTTCTAATGTTTTATAATCCCTTTATATAAGTTTTGATTCTGATGTTTCATTATTATAATTATTTCTAATGAATTATAATTATAATGATTTCTAATGTTTTATTAATATATTGATTTCTAATGTTTTATAAGGCTTTTATATAAGTTTTACTATTTTAATGATTTCTAATGTTTTATTATTATAATGATTCTAATGTTTTATTATTATAATGATTTCTAATGTTTTATTAATATCATGATTTCTAATGTTTTATTATGCTTTTATATAAGTTTTATTATTATAATGATTTCTAATGTTTTCTTATTATAATGATTTCTAATGTTTTATTGTTTTATGATTTCTAATGTTTTATTATGCTTTTATATTAGTTTTAGTATTATAATGATTTTTAATGTTATATTTTTGTAATGATTTCTAAGGTTTTCTTATTATATTGATTTTTATGTTTTATTATTATAATGATTTCTAATGTTTTTTTTATAATTATTTCTAATGTTTTATTATTACAATGATTTCTTTTTTTTATTATTATAATGATTTCTAACGTTGTATTATTATAATTATTTCTAATGTTTTATTGTTATAAAAATTTCTAAGGTTTTATTATTATAATGATTTCTAATGTTTTTTATTATACTGATTTCCAATGTTTGTTATGCTTTTATATAAGTTTTATTATTATAATGATTTCTTATATTTTATTATTATAATTATTGCTAATGTTTTATTAATATAATGATTTCTAATGTTTTATTGTCTATTGATTTCTAATGTTGGTTTTGCTGTTATATAAAATTTATTATTATAATGATTTCTAATGTTTTATTATTATAAGGATTTCTAATGTTTTATTATTATATTGCTTTCTAATGTTTCTAATTATAATGATTTCTAATGTTTTTTTATTGTAATGATTTCTAATGTTTTACTGTTATAATGATTTCTAATGTTGTATTATTATAATTATTTCTAATGTTTTATTATACTTTTATACAAATGTTATTATTATAATGATTTCTAATGTATTATTATTATAATTATTTTTATGTTGTATTATTATAATGATTTCTAATGTTTTGTTATTATAATTATTTTTAATGTTTTATTCTGCTTTTATACAATTTTTATTATAATGATTTTGATGTTTTATTATTATAATTGTAATGTTTTATAATTATAATGATTTCTGATGTTTTATTATTATAATTATTTCTAATGTTTTATTTTTATAATGATTTCCTATGTTTTTTTATTACAATGATTCCTTTTTTATTATTGTAATGATTCTTATGTTTTATTTTGCTTTTATATAAGTTTTATTTTTATAATGATTTCTAATGTTGTATTATTATACTGATTTCTAATGTTGCATTATTATAATGATGTCTAATGTTTCATAATTATAATGATTTCTAATGTTTTATTTTTATATTGATTCCTAATGTTTTATAATTATAATGATTTCTTATGTTTTATCATGCTTTTATATAAGTTTTATTATTATAATGAGTTCTGATGTTTCATTATTATAATGATTTCTAATGTTTTATTATTGTAAGTATTTCTAATGTTTTATCATGCTTTTATATAAGTTTTATTATTATAATGATTTCTAATGTTTCATTAATGTTATGTTTTCTAATGTTTTATTATTATAATTATTTCTAATGTTTTATTTTTATAATGATTTCTAATGTTTTAATATTATAATGATTTCTAATGTTTTTTTATGCGTTTATATAAGTGTTATTAATATAATGATTTCTAATGTTTTATTATTATAATGATTTCTAATGTTTTTTTATTATAATGATTTCTAATGTTAAATTATTATAATGATTTCTAATTTTTGGATGTTATAATGATTTCTAATGTTTTATTATTATAATGATTTCTAATGTGTTATTATTCTTTTATATAAGGTTTATTATTTTAATGATATCTAATGTTTTATTGTTAGAATGATGTCTAATGTTTTTTTATTATAATGATTCTAATGTTTTATTATTATAATGATTTCTAATGTTTTAATGTTACAATAATTTCTAATGTTTTATTATCATAATGATTTCTAATGTTGTTTATGCTTTTATATAAGTTTTATCATTATAATTATTTCTAATGTTTTATTATTATACTGATTTCTAATGTTGTATTATTATTATGATTTCTAATGTTTTATTGTTATAGTGATTTTTAATGTTGTATTATTATAATGATTTCTTATGTTTTATTATTATAATGATTTCCAATGTTTTATTATTATAATGATTTCCAATGTTTTATTTTGCTTTGATACAAGTTTTATTAATGTAATGCTTTTTTATGTTTTTTTATTATATGGGTTTCTAATGTTTTTTATTATAATGATGTCTAATGTTTTACTATTATAATGATTTCTTATGTTTTATTCTTATAATAATTTCTAATGTTGTATTATTATAATGATATTTAATGTTTTGTTTTGCTTTTATACCAGTTTTACTATTATAATGATTTCTAATGTTTTATTATTATAATGATATCTAATGTTGTATTAATGTAATGATTTCTAATGTTTTATTATTATAATGATTTTTAATGTTTTATAATTATAATGATTTCTAATGTTTTTTTCTTATAATGATTTCTAATGTTTTATTATTATAATGATTTCTAATGTTTTATTATTATAATGATATCTAATATTTTATTATTATAATGATTTCTAATATTTATAATTATATTAATTTCTAATGTTTTATTATGCTTTTATATAAGTTTTATTATTATAATAATTTCTAATGTTTAGTTAATATAATGATTTCTAATGTTTTATTATTATATTTATTTCTAAGGTTTTTATGCTTTTGTATACGTTTTATTTTCATAATGATTTTTTTTGTTTTGTTTTTTTATTATTTCTAATGTTTTGATATTATAATGATTTCTAATGTTTGATTATTATAATGATTTCTAATGTTTTATTATTATAATGATTTCTTATGTTTTTTTAATGTAATGATTTTTAATGTTTTATTATTATAATGATTTCTTATGTTTTATTATTATTTTATATAAGTTTTATTATTATAATTATTTCTAATGTTTGATTAATATAATGATTTCTAATGTTTTATTATTATAATGATTCTTAATGTTTTATTATTATAATGATTTCTTTTGTTTTATTATTATAATTATTTCTAATGTATTATTTTTATAATGATTTCCTATGTTTTATTATTACAATGATTCCTTTTTTTATTATTGTAATGATTTCCTTTGTTTTTTTTTGCTTTTATATAAGTTTTATTTTTATAATGATTTCTTATGTTTTATTATTATACTGATTTCTAATGTTGCATTATTATAATGATTTCTAATGTTTAATAATTATAATGATTTCTAATGTTTTATTTTTATATTGATTCCTCATGTTTTATAATTATAATGATTTCTAATGTTTTATCATGCTTTTATATAAGTTTTATTATTATAATGAGTTCTAATGTTTCATTATTATAATGATTTCTAATGTTTTATTATTGTAAGTATTTCTAATGTTTTATCATGCTTATATATAAGTTTTATTATTATAATGATTTCTAATGTTTCATTAATGTTATGTTTTCTAATGTTTTATTATTATAATTATTTCAAATGTTTTATTTTTATAATGATTTCTAATGTTTTAATATTATAATGATTTCTAATGTTTTTTTATGCTTTTATATAAGTGTTATTAATATAATGATTTCTAATGTTGTATTATTATAATGATTTCTAATGTTTTTTTATTATAATGATTTCTAATGTTTAATTATTATAATGATTTCTAATTTTTGGATGTTATAATGATTTCTAATGTTTTATTATTATAATGATTTCTAATGTGTTATTATTCTTTTAAATAAGGTTTATTATTTTAATGATATCTAATGTTTTATTATTATAATGATTTCTAATGTTTTATTATTATAATGATTTCTAATGTTGTATTATTATAATGATTTCTTATGTTTTATTATTATAATGATTTCTTATGTTTTATTATTATAATGATTTCCAATGTTTTTTTTATAATTATTTCTAATGTTTTATTATTACAATGATTTCTTTTTTTTATTATTATAATGATTTCTAACGTTGTATTATTATAATTATTTCTAATGTTTTATTGTTATAAAAATTTCTAAGGTTTTATTATTATTATGATTTCTAATGTTTTTTTATTATACTGATGTCCAATGTTTTATTATGCTTTTATATAAGTTTTATTATTATAATGATTTCTTATATTTTATTATTATAATTATTGCTAATGTTTTATTAATATAATGATTTCTAATGTTTTATTGTCTATTGATTTCTAATGTTGGTTTTGCTGTTATATAAAATTTATTATTATAATGATTTCTAATGTTTTATTATTATAAGGATTTCTAATGTTTTATTATTATAATGATTTCTAATGTTTTATTGTTATAATGATTTCTAATTTTTTATTATTATAATGATTTCTAATGTTTTGTTTTGCTTTTATATGAGTTTTATTAATTTAATGATGTCTAATGTTTGATTATTATAATGATGTCTCATGTTTAATTTTTATAATGATTTCTAATGTTTTTTTCAGATAATGATTTCTAATGTTTTATTTTTGTAATGATTTCTGATGTTTTTTTTTATAATGATTACTACTGTTTTATTATTATAATGATTTCTCATGTTTTATTATACTTTTATACAAAGGTTATTATTATAATGATTTATAATGTTTCATTATTATCATGATTTCTAATGTTTTATTATTATAATTATTTTTATGTTGTATTATTATAATGATTTCTAATATTTTGTTATTATAATTATTTTTAATGTTTTATTCTGCTTTTATACAAGTTTGATTATAATGATTTCTAATGTTTTATTATTATAATTCTTATGTTTTATAATTATAATGATTTCTGATGTTTTATTATTATAATTATTTCTAATGTTTTATTTTTATAATGATTTCCTATGTTTTATTATTACAATGATTCCTTTTTTTATTATTGTAATGATTTCTTATGTTTTATTTTGCTTTTATATAAGTTTTATTTTTATAATGATTTCTAATGTTTTATTATTATACTGATTTCTAATGTTGCATTATTATAATGATGTCTAATGTTTCATAATTATAATGATTTCTAATGTTTTATTTTTATATTGATTCCTAATGTTTTATAATTATAATGATTTCTAATGTTTTATCATGCTTTTATATAAGTTTTATTATTATAATGAGTTCTGATGTTTCATTATTATAATGATTTCTAATGTTTTATTATTGTAAGTATTTCTAATGTTTTATCATGCTTTTATATAAGTTTTATTATTATAATGATTTCTAATGTTTCATTAATGTTATGTTTTCTAATGTTTTATTATTATAATTATTTCTAATGTTTTATTTTTATAATGATTTCTAATGTTTTAATATTATAATGATTTCTAATGTTTTTTATGCTTTTATATAAGTGTTATTAATATAATGATTTCTAATGTTTTATTATTATAATGATTTCTAATGTTTTTTTATTATAATGATTTCTAATGTTTTATTATTATAATGATTTCTAATTTTTTGATGTTATAATGATTTCTAATGTTTTATTATTATAATGATTTCTAATGTGTTATTATTCTTTTATATAAGGTTTATTATTTTAATGATATCTAATGTTTTATTATTATAATGATTTCTAATGTTTTATGATTATAATGATTTCTAATGTTGTATTATTATAATGATTTCTTATGTTTTATTATTATAATGATTTCTTATGTTTTATTATTATAATGATTTCCAACGTTTTATTTTGCTTTTATACAAGTTTTATCAATGTAATGATTTTTTATGTTTTTTTATTATAAGGGTTTCTAATGTTTTTTTTATTATAATGATGTCTAATGTTTTACTATTATAATGATTTCTTATGTTTTATTCTTATAATAATTTCTTATGTTGTATTATTATAATGATTTTTAATGTTTTGTTTTGCTTTTATACCAGTTTTACTATTATAATGATTTCTAATGTTTTATTATTATAATGATATCTAATGTTGTATTTATGTAATGATTTCTAATGTTTTATTATTATAATGATTTTTAATGTTTTATTTATATAATGATTTCTTATGTTTTTTTCTTATAATGATTTCTAATGTTTTATTATTATAATGATTTCTAATGTTTTATTATTATAATGATATCTAATATTTTATTATTATAATGATTTCTAATGTTTATAATTATATTAATTTCTTTTGTTTAATTATGCTTTTATATAAGTTTTATTATTATAATAATTTCTAATGTTTAGTTAATATAATGATTTCTAATGTTTTATTATTATATTTATTTCTAATGTTTTTATGCTTTTGTATACGTTTTATTTTTATAATGATTTTTTTTTGTTATTTTAATGATTTCTAATGTTTTATTATTATAATAATTTCTAATGTTTGATTATTATAATGATTTCTAATGTTTTATTATTATAATGATTTCTTATGTTTTATTATTATTTTATATAAGTTTTATTATTATAATTATTTCTAATGTTTGATTAATATAATGATTTCTAATGTTTTATTATTATAATGATTCTTAATGTTTTATTATTATAATGATTTCTTTTGTTTTATTATTATAATTATTTCTAATGTTTTATGATTATACTGATTTCTAATGTTTTATTATGCTTTTATATAATTTTTATTATTATAATGATTGCTAATGTTTTATTATTATAATGATTTCTTATGTTTTATTATGCTTTTATATAAGTTTTATGAAAAAAATGATTTCTAATGTTTTATTATTATAATGATTTCTAATGTTTTATTCTCATAATTATTTCTAATGTTTATTATTATAATGATTTCTAACGTTTTATGGTTGATTTCTAATGTTTTATTATGCTTTTAGATACGTTTTTTTATTATAATGATTTCTAATGTTTGATTATTATAATGATTTCTAATGTTTTATTATTAAAATGATTGTTAATGTTTTTTCATTATGATGATTTCTTATGTTTTATTTTTATAATTTTTCCATGTTTTTTATTATTATATTGATTTCTAATGTTTTATTATGCTTTAATATAAGTTTATTATTATAATGATTGCTAATGTATTATTATTATAATGATTTCTAATCTTTTATTATTATAATGATTTCTAATGTTTTATTATTACAATGATTTCTAATGTTTATTAGTATATTGATTTCTGATGTTTTATTTTGCTTTTATATAAGTTATATTATTATAATGATTTCTTATGTTTTCTTATTATAATGATTTCAAATGTTTTATTATTATAATCATTTCTAATATTTTATTATTATAATGATTTCTAATGTTTTATTATTATAATGATTTCTTATGTTTTATTATTATTATTATTTCTAATGTATTGTTATAATGATTTCTAATGTTTCTTAATTTATTGATTTCTAATGTTTTTTATGCTTTTATATAAGATTTATTCTTATAATGATTTCTAATGTTCTATAATTATAACGATGTTTTATTAATCTATTGATTTCTAATGTTTTATTATTATAATGATTTTTAATGTTTTATTTTTCTATTGATTTCAAATGTTTTCTATGCTTTTATATAAGTTTTATCATTATAATTGTTTCTGATGTTTTATTATTATAATGATATCTAATTTTTATTTTTTTTGTTCTTTTATATAAGTTTTATTATTATAATGATTTTTTATGTTTTGTTGTTTTTTTATTTCTAATGTTTTATTATTATAATGATTTCTTATGTTTTATTATTATAATTTTTTCTTATGTTTTATTATTATAATGATTTTGATGTTTTATTATTATATTGATTTCTAATGTTTCATTATGCTTGCATATAAGTTTTATTATAATGATTTCTAATGTTTTATTAATATAATGATTTCTAATGTTTTATGTTTGTAATGATTTCTGATGTTTTATTATTATAATGATTTCTAATCGTTATTATTATAATGATTTTTAAGTTTGTTATTATTATAATGATTTCTAATGTTTGATTATTCTTTTATATAAATTTTATTATTATAATGATTTCTAATATTTTATTATTATAATGATGTCTAATGTTTTATTTTTTTAATGATTGTTAACTTTTTATTATTATAATGATTGCCTCTGTTTTATTATTATAATGATTGCTAATGTTTATTATTATATTGATTTCTAATGTTTTATTATGCTTTTATATAAGTTTTATTATTATAATGATGTCTAATGTTTTATTATTACATTGATTTATAAGGTTTCAATGTGCTTTTATTTAAGTTTTTTTTATTATAATTATTTCTAATATTTTATTATTATAATGATTTCTAATGTTTATTATTATATTGATTTCTAATGTTTTTTATGCTTTTATATAAGTTTTGTTAATATAATAATTTCTAATGTTTTATTATTATAATTATTTCTAATGTTTTATTATTATATTTATTTCTAACGTTTTTTTATTCTTTTATTTAAGTTTTATTATTATAATGATTTTTTTTGTTTTGTTATTATAATGATGTTAATGTTTTATTATTATAATGATTTCTAATGTTTTATTATTATAATGATTTCTAATGTTTTAATTTTTATTGATTTCTAATGTTTTGTATGCTTTCATAAATGTTTTATTATTATAATGATTTCTAATGTTTTATTATTATAATGATTTCTAATGTTTTATTATTATAATGACTTCTAATGTTTTATTAATATATTGTGTTATAAGTTTTTAATGTGCTTTTATATAAGTTTTATTATTATAATGATTTCTAATGTTTTATTATTATAATGATTTCTAATGTTTTATTATTATATTGATTTCTAATGTTTTATTATTATAATGATTTCTAATGTTTTATTATTATAATTATTTCCAACGTTTATTATTATAATGCTTTCTAATTTTTTATTATTATAATTATTTCTAACGTTTATTATTATAATGATTTCTTATGTTTTATTATTATAATGATGACTAATGTTTTTTTATGGTTTTATATAAGTTGTATTATTATAATGATTTCTAATGTTTTATTATTATAATGATTTCTAATGTTTTATTTTTTTAATGATTGTTTATGTTTTATTATTATAGTGATTTCTTATGTTTTATTATTATAATGATTGCTAATGTGTATTATTATATTGAATTCTTATGTTTTATTATGCTTTTATATAAGTTTTATTAATGTAATAATTTCTTATGTTTTATTATTATAATGATTTCTAATGTTTTATTATTATATTGATTTCTAATGTTTTATTATTATAATGATTTCTAATGTTTTATTATTATTATTATTTCCAACGTTTATTGTTATAATGCTTTGTAATGTTTTATTATTATAATTATTTCTAACGTTTATTAATGTAATGATTTCTTATGTTTTATTATTATAATGATGACTAATGTTTTATTATGCTTTTATATAAGTTTTATTATTATAATGATTTCTAATGTTTTATTATTATAATGATTTCTAATGTTTTTTTATTATTATTATTATTATTATTATTATGTGCTAGACTTTACATTAAACATAATATATAAAGAATTATATGCTTTAGAGTTAACATGCAACATATCATATAAAGTATTATATCCTTTAGACTTAACATTCAACATAGCATATAAAGCATTATTTGCTTTGAACGTAACATGCAACATAACATATAAATCATTATGTGCTTTATACTTACCATGCAACATAACTAATTAAGTATTACGTCCTTTAAAGTTAACTTTAGACTTAATATGCATCATAGCATATAAAGCATTGTGTGCTTTAGACTTTACATGCAACATAAATTATAAAGCATTATGTGATTTAGACTTTTCAGGCAACACAACATATAAGCATTATTTACTTTAGACATAACATGTATCATAACATATAAAGTATTATTTGCTTTAGACATAACATGCAACATAACATATAAAGCATTATGTGCTTTAGACTTTACAGGCAACATAACATATAAAGCATTATGTGATTTAGACTTCGCAAGCAACATAACATATAAAGCATTATGTGCTTTAGACTTTACATGCAACATAACATATAAGACTTTATATGCTTTAAGTAATCATGCAACATAACATATAAAGCATTATGTGCTTTAGACATAGCATGCAATATAAGATATAAAGAATTTACTGCATTAGATTTAACATTCAACATAACATATGAAGCATTATGTGCTTTCGACTTAACATTCAACATAAATACAAATGTGCTTTGGACTTAACATTCAACATAACATATAAAGAATTACGTCCTTTTAAGATTACATCCATCATAACATATAAAGCACTATTATGTGCTTTAGACGTAACATGCAGCATAACATCAAAATCATTATGTGCTTTAGACTTAACATTCAACATAACATATAAATCATTATGTGCTTTAGACTTTACATGCAACATAAAATATAAAGTATTATGTACTTTAGACTTAACATGCAACATAACATATAAAGCATTATGTGCTTTAGACTTTACATGCAGCATAACATATAAAGCATTATGTGCTTTAGACTTTACATGGAACATAAGATATAAAGCATTATGTGCTTTAGACTTTACATTGAACATAAGATATAAAGCATTATGTGCTTTAGACTTAACATGCAACATAAAATATAAAGTATTATGTGCTTTAGACTTAACATGCAACATAACATATAAATCATTATGTGCTTTAGACTTTACATGGAACATAAGATATAAAGCATTATGTGCTTTAGACTTAACATGCAACATAAAATATAAAGCATTATGTGCTTTAGACTTTACATGGAACATAAGATATAAATCATTATGTGCTTTAGACTTAACATGCAACATAACATATAAATCATTATGTGATTTAGACTTTACATGGAACATAAGATATAAAGCATTCTGTACTTTAGATTTAACATGCAACATAACATATAAAGTATTATGTGTTTTAGACTTAGCATGAAACATAACATATAAGGCATTTTGTGATTTAGACTTTACATTAAACATAATATATAAAGAATTATATGCTTTAGAGTTAACATACAACATATCATATAAAGTATTATATCCTTTAGACTTAACATGCATAATAGCATATAAAGCATTATTTGCTTTGAACGTAACATGCAACATAACATATAAATCATAATGTGCTTTATACTTAGCATGCAACATAACTAATAAAGTATTACGTCCTTTAAAGTTAACTTTAGACTTAACATGCATCATAGCATATAAAGCATTGTGTGCTTTAGACTTTACATGCAACATAACATATAAACTATTATATGCTTCAGACGTAACATGCAACATTACATACAAAGCATTATGTGCTTTAGACTTAACATGCAACATACCGAACAAATATTATGGGCTTTAGACTTTGTATGCAACATAATATATAAAGCATTATGTGCTTCAGAATTACGATGCAACATAACATATAAAGCATATAAGGCATAACATATATATGCTTTAGACTTAACATGTAACATTACATATAAAGCATTATCAGCTTTAGACTTAAAATGCAACATAACATATAAAGTGTTATGTGCTTAAGACTTAACATGCAACATAACATATAAAACATTAAGTGCTTTAGATTTAACATGCAACATAACATATAAAGTATTATGTGTTTTAGACTTAGCATGAAACATAACATATAAGGCATTTTGTGATTTAGACTTTACATTAAACATAATATATAAAGAATTAAATGCTTTAGAGTTAACATGCAACATAATATATAAAGAATTATATCCTTTAGACTTAACATGCAACATAGCATAAAAGCATTATTTGCTTTGAACGTAACATGCAACATAACATATAAATCATAATGTGCTTTATACTTAGCATGCAACATAACTAATAAAGTATTACGTCCTTTAAAGTTAACTTTAGACTTAACATGCATCATAGCATATAAAGCATTGTGTACTTTAGACTTAACATGCAACATAACATATAAAGTATTATGGTCTTTAGACGTTACATGCAACATCACATAAAAAGTATTATGTGCGTGAGACTTAACATGCAAAATAACATGAAAGCATTAACTGCTTTAGACTTAGCATGCAACATAACATATGAAGCATTGTGTGCTGCAGATATAACATGCAACCTAACATATAAATCATTATGTGCGTAGGCTTTACATTAAACATAACATGTAAAGCATTATAAGCTTTAGAATTAACATGCAACATAACATATTAAGCATTATCTGCTTTAGACTTAAGATTCCACAGAACATATAAAGCATTATGTGCTTTAGACTTAAAATGCATCATAACATATAAAGCATTATGAGGTTTGGACTTAAAATACAACATGACATATAAAGCATCATGTGCTTTTGTCTTTACATGCAACACAACATATAAAGCATTATGTGATTGAGACTTTACATGAAACATATTATATAAAGAATTATGTGGTTTAGACTTAAAATGCAACATAACAGATGAAGTATTACGTGCTTTCAAGTTAACATACATCATAACATATAAGGCATTTTGTGCTTTAGATGTAACATGCAACATAACATATTGAGCATTATGTGATTTAGACTTTACATGCCACATAACATATAAAGTATTATGCGTTGTAGATTGATAGTCAACATTACATATAAAGCTTTATGTGCTTTAGACTTAACATGCAACATAACCTGTGAAGCATTATGTGCTTTAGACTTTTTTTTTTACATGGAATTCACTACTTATCAAAGCCCAATGGCCACTCAGGGATAACGGCCATTGTGTGTACAGTAATCAAAGGGATAGTGAAGTAATAGTATTGGAGAATTGGTAAGGTGTAATTACTTAGGGGGGGGCCGTTCATCAGGAATTTGTTTGTGTTGGACTTGAAGACATCCAGGTTGAAGTCGGGAGGGAAACAGGCAAGCGGAACAGAGTTCCACAGGCATGCAGTTCTAAGAAAGAAGCTTTGTTCATGGAATCCGCGTTTTGATTTAGGCACAGATAGGAGTGGGGAAAATTATTGACGGTGGTTTCAGCTAGTCGGGTGTTTTTTGAGAAAGATCGACGAGGGCGACCAGGGAATTGAGCTCAGACGAGCACCTGCCATGGAAATAACGATATAACAATGACAGGATCGCTACGTCTCTTCTGTGGGAAAGAGGTTGCAGGCTAGAGAAAAGGGCATCCCCCACCAAGCCACAGAGTCTATTTTGTACTCTGTCAAGGCAGGATAGGCTTTTTTTTGCAGCCTCCACCCAGATGTTGCAGCAGTACTTGGCTCTTATATAGATAGAGAATTGCATCATTAGTGAGATATCTTCTGGAGCGGTAGAAGGATCCCACAATTTTCCCAGCGACCTTGGCCACAGACTTGATATATGTGTTCCATTTAAGATCAGGTGTAAAGGTCAAACCCAGGAGCTTATCAAATCCTGGAGCCTCCCTTAGACGAGAGCCATCCATTTCAATTGATTCCAGATGGGGATCAGAGTGTTTATGATGTAGAGATAGGAGCTTGGTCTTAGATGCATTAAAGGTAACCAGCCACCTCTTTCCCCACTGTACCACGCGCTCAAGATCAGAGAAAAGAGAATCAGAGAGAACATCATCATTAACGGGATTTGATGTGTTGCCATAGATGGTCGTGTCATCAGCATAGATGTCAACGAAAAATTTTAGTATGTGTTTTGGGAGATCATTGATGTAGATCAGGAAGAGAGTTGGGCCCAGTATGGACCCCTGAGGGACTCCAGCGTAAATACTGTGGGCCACTGATTTCTGCCCATCAACCACTACTCTTATGAGCCTATCAGATAGAAATGATTTAATGATAGAGAAAACATTTCCAGTTATACCGTAGCTGGAAATCTTGTGTAGTAGGCCTTTATGGCAAACCTTATTGAAGGCCTTTGATATGTCGAGAGCAATTGTCCTAGAAATGAAGCCTTTGTCGAGAGATTCGCTAATCCTTTGAGATATAACCGTTAGCACATCTGCTGTAGATCTAGCAGAGCGGAAACCATATTGCATGTCGCTAAGAAGGTTATTTCTGCTGAGGTGATTGACTACTTCTCTATTTATTGTGGATTCCAGCAACTTACTCATGACACACAGGAGACTTATTGGTCTGTACTGAGAGGGGGATGACTTATCACCTGAATTCTTAAATACAGGGCATACTGATGAGGTTTTCCAGGGTGTTGGAAAGCACTTCTCCTTAAGGCAATGCTTAAATTAAATGTTTGGAAAGTATGGGGGCAAGTTCTGGTTGTAATTTTTTTAACACTATAATTGGAATACCGTCGGGACCAGTTGCTTTACTGGAGTCAAGGTTCTTGATTAGCTTGGTGACCTCACGCACAGATATTTGTATGTTGCATAGCGTGTTGTCTGTTATAGGAGGGAATATGGGGAGTTGATGGCCTTCATCACACAGGGTAGAATTTGCCGCAAAGTTTTTGGAAAATAGTTTGACCTTGTTTGATGCTGTCGAGATGACCTCTGGTCCATTGATAATGGTTGGCATAGCGCACATGTTTCTGTTAAAGATCCAATTTGCTATTTACCAGAACTGGTGGGAACCAAGCCGCTGCTCAGCTACTTTGGACTTAACGGATTGCGCATATAGTTCTCTTGCATTTTTTATTACTCTTTTACAATGGTTACTGGCGGTTCTGAAAGCAGCTTTAGTTTTAGTGCATCTACTACGTTGGTAGCAATGGAAAAAACGATTTCTGTGTGCGATGGCAGCAGCACATTCTGGGGAGAACCATGGCTGGCTGTAAGGTTTTTGTTGGAATTTTTTGGATGGTATGAATTGGCCTATGCCTACAAGTAACCATTCGGTCAGATCTGATACTTTACATGCAACATAACATATAAAGTATTATGTGCTTTAGACTTAACATGCAACATAACATATAAAGTATTATGTGGTTTAGACTTAATATTAAACATAATATATAAAGCATTATGTTGTTTAGACTTCACATGCAACCTAACATACAAAGCATTATGTGTTTTAGACTTAACATGCAACATAAATTATAATGCATTATGTGTTTTAGACTTAACATGCAACATAAATTATAATGCATTATGTGCTTTAGACTTAAAATGCAACATAACATATAAAGCATTATGTGATTTAGACTTAATATGCAACATAACGTATAAACATTATGTGCTTTAGACTTAACATTGCAACATAACATATAAAGCATCATGTTCTTTAGACTTAATATGCAACATAACATATAAAACATTATGCGATGTAGACTTTATATGAAACATAATATATAAAGAATTATGTGCTTTAGACTTAACATGCAACATAACATATAAATTATTATGGTCTTTAGACGTTAGATGAAATATCACATATAAATCTATATAGATTTATAGACTGTAGACTTTAAATGCAACATAACATATTAAGCATCATGTGCTTTAGACTTAACATGCAACATAACATATAAAGCATCATGTGCTTTAGACTCATATGCAACATAACATATAAAGTACTATGTACTTTAGACTTAACATGCATCATAACATATAGAGCATTGTGTGCTTTAGACTTAATATGCAACATAATATATAAAGCATTATGTAATTTAGACTTAATATGCAACATAACATATAAAGCATTATGTGCTTTAGACTTTACATGCAACATAATATATAAAGCATTATGTACTTTTGTTACATGATAAGGGCTGTCCCCTTTTCATGTAAGTATAAAAATAGAGAATTTAGTTAAAATGAAAATGAAATAGCAATAGACGAAATTCGAATCTCGTAATTTAGGTTTAGAAATAGATTACATGTGAGAATTTAAAAATGTAAAACAAACGTTTGTTTTAGAATAGAGATAAAATATTTCAAGAAAAGAATGTGAACTGTCAAGTTTGTTATTAAATTTTAAATTGAAAGAATGCAGCTTATAATATAATGTTTTTAACATATTGGAAAAAATAGGTTACTGAGTATAGGTTAAAATTCCTTTTGTAGAAATAGGAAAAGTTTTGGACACGTATGTTCAGAACACGTGAAAGAAGGCACATGTTTTAACATGTGTATGACGTCACGGAAAATAGAAAGTTCTAGGGATAGAGAAAAACTAGAGTCAGAAAGTCAGTCAGAAAAAAAACTCGGAAAGAGACAGTCAGTCGTCTAGGAAGCGAGACGTCACTTCAAGAAAAAAATGTGAAACTTTGAATTCTTGATGATGGAAACAACGGCCGGTCGCGACGAAATAGACCATCATGTGTTTTATAAAAACGTCGTCTTGTCTCATGATAATTACAAAAAGGTAAAGTGAAATTGTATTATATATTTGTGTTATAAAATGTCTTTTCATACACGTCTCGACATCTCATGTCTACACAATGTCTACACAATGTCTGAACACTATCCCCATCACTCAAAGAGCTTCCCCTTCTTCTTCTTCTTCTTCTTCTTCTTCTGCCATAAACACAATTAAGGAATGAACCCTTTTAAAATAGGAATCGTTATAAACGAACAATCTCTCTGAGTCTTTCAACATTCCTCCTAAACCCTCTCACCAAGATACAACAAGCTATATAATAAGACTCTTACATTAGTCATAACATGAATAACTATATAACACTTTAGACTTAACATGCAGCATAACATATAAAGCATTATGTGCTTTAAACTTAACATACAACATAACATTTACTTTTATTTTCTCTACCGCTCTCATTCGACCCAGGACTGTACACTATTAAGAAAGTCTTTGACAGCATAGATACAGCATTTTTCCCCGACACTAGTGCCCAAGTGCATGTATTTGGTCACTTCAATGTCTACCACAGCGACTGGCTTGGATTTTCTATTTACACAAACGCAGCTGGTATCACAACACGTAACTTCTCTATATCTGATTCCCTATTACAGATGGTTACGTTTCCAACCCATTTGATAGACCAGCAAGAACAACATGCATCACTTCTAGATCTGTTTCTGATCACAGTTCCTGATGACTGTGTATCGAATGCTCACATCCCTATTGGGAACGCCGGTCATGCAGTGGTAATGGTTGGCAAAATATCTTTTCAATTCCTGCTGAACATAGCGCAAATGAAACCATGCGGAAAGATGGTTCAAAGCAGCAATTGAAGCAGCAATTGAAGAAAATTCTATAGCAAACCCCACTCTCCCCAATGGTTCACTTCTACTTGTGCAACTGCCATCGCACAAAGGCAGTTGTGTACCGCAAATTGAACAGACATAAGTCCAGTTCAAACAGACAGTAGTACATAGAAGCCAGAAAGAATTGTAAGAAAGAAATAGCGACAGCTAAGAGAGAATTTACTGAAACCAGCAAAAAACGCATCGAAGCACAGAAATTAGGAACCCGCGACTTCTGGAAAATCTACAACAGTTTAGTAAATAATGTGCAATCAACAATTCCCCCACTATCCAACAATCATGAGGTTGTTTGCTCTGCAACTGAAAAGGTTAACATGCTTTCCAGACGGTTTGCCTCCAACTCCACAATGGACTCTGCTAACTACCCTCTCCCTGATTTTCCTTTGCAGACAGACGCCACACTAGACGATCTAAAAATCACCCCTGCTCAGGTGCATGCTATCATAAGAAAGCTTGACACCGCAAAAGCATGTGGACCTGATCTCATCCCGACTATGCTATTAAAAAAGTGCGCCACCGAAGTAGCTCCAGTTCTCCCCAAACTTTACAACAAATGCCTTAATGAATCTTACTTTCCTGACTGGTGGAAAACTGCTTCTGTGGTACCAGTTTTCAAGAATTCTGGCGAAAGAACTGACCCAGTAAATTACCGCCCAATTAGCCTTCTCCCACTTTTCGACAAAATATTTGAGACCATAATTAACTAAGCTCTAGTCCACCATCTTACAAATGATAAACTTTTGACTGACCAACAATATGGATTTAGGTAAGCCCGTTCCACAGCAGACATCCTAACTGTAATCTCAGAACATATATACCATTCACTGGACAAAGCAGAGTAGGGTAGAGCGGTAGCTCTAGATATATCTAAGGCTTTTGACAGGGTATGGCATGAGGGTCTCCTCAAGAAAATCAGATCATACGGCATCACTGGAAGACTACATAACATAATTATATCCTGACGATATGCTGACAACACCACACTCTGTAACAGATATGACAGGAAAACAAATGAACACATATCTAAAGAAATCGCAGAAACACTAGAGGAACACCTCCAATCCATAGTGCGGACAAAATGGATGGTCACCTTCAATGCTGCCAAGACTAAACTTGTTTCCTTCAATAACTACAAGAAACCTTCCTGACCGCCAATAGCAATGGCTAATGACTCTTTATCTGAAAGTACATCTTTTAAACTCCTCGGCCTTATGTTCACAGGAAACATGAGTTCGAACAATTCGATTGAGAACATTGCCAGGACCGCTGCGAAGATGGTGGGTTCTCTCCGCCGTGCTAGAAAGCTATTAATGCCTGAAAGTATCCTATACCTCTATAAGGCAACCATTCGCTTATGTATGGAGTATTGTTGTCATATTTGGGCTGGTGCATCTACCACTAGTCTCTCGCTCCTAGACAAGGGTCAAAAGAGAGTCGCCAATCTGATAGTTCCTAAACTGTCAGCTAAACTTCAGCCTCTGTCACATCGACGAAATTTTGCATCCCTCTGCCTGTTCTACGAGTGCTTTAATGGTGAATGCTCTGACGAACTGCAAGCACTTGTGCCCCCCAACGTAAATACCCCGACAAACCAGACAAGCAGCTAAATCCCACCTCTTCACAGTAGAGATCCCTAGATGTAAGAGAGCTTTCTACTCCAGAACTGCTAGATGTGGAATTCCCTTCCAGGTCCCTGCTTCCCCGACTGTACAGACATGCAGAAGTTCAAGTGTAACGTAAACCAACATCTTGTTGCCCAACTTCCTAGGCAAGTACCCCTGATACCTATGTCTCTGATAGTAGCCCGCTACAACAAAGTGGTAATGTGCCGTGTTTGGGGTGAAAATGCAATAAAAAAAATGTGTTTTCAAAACAAAAAGAATTAAAGAATACATTTCAACAGAAATTCTCCACTTCAGGATATTTTTATTAAAAAGAAAACAAAAAACCAAACAAACAAACAAACAAACAAACAAACAAACAAACAATATAAACTATTACAGCTTTCCAGGAGTGTGCCCTTCAAAAGAAAGACGAAAAAAGAAAAAGAAAAAAGGAAAGAAAAACGAACATTTTAAAAGACACTTTTAAGCATGCCTTTTTCTTTCGGGGTTTTACTTGACAAGTAAGACGGCGAAGTTGTACAACCATCACCCCCCCTCCTGCGTAATTTGTATACTGATAGGCTTTTTGAAATTGTTTTACTGGATTATTATTGATTGGACAATAATTAACCAGATTATGAAAAAAAATCATTATTTCGACATTTGAAAGGGATGCTCATTTTTAGTTACAACGTTCTGGTAAATCAGTCACCAATTCTGTAATCAATAAAAACGCGGGTCTATCAAAACCACAGAAAGTAAAAATGACATGAGCCTACCGCATTTGTAAGTCAGAAATATTTTTGTTTCTTAAAGAAAAAAGAAAATAGAATGAACATGCCTTTTTTATTGTTTTTCTTTTTAATAAAGTTTGGAGGGTTTTTTTTTTAACTTATTTAGTTTTGTGGGTTTGTATTATTGTACACATAGATTCGAAAAAGTTGTCAAAAACAAATATATAACAAATAAATGCTATCTAAGGCAATATAAATTACTTTTCTACCTAATTGGATATGTTTTTAATGTTTTTATTTAATGTAGCATGTGTTAAAAATGTTTTTAAAGTATTATAAATTTCACTAATATGCTCCAGAAATGTGCCATAATTTTCCATCCCATTGTCAATTTTCATATAGTACACCTCCCGATACATTACTTCGTCAACATGGTGTTGTATAGCAGGGGGTTTCATATTGGGCATCATATATCCAAACATGACGGGGACATATATAACGAGTACTTGTAATACGGAATTGATGATGATGACAGAGATGACAAGAGATGGGAATTCATAAGGGGCTTATACAAAGTTCATTACTTGGAAAGGGCTTATACAAAGTTCATTACTTGGAAGGGGCTTATACAAAGTTCATATTAAGATGATTAACACATTACATTCAATTGTTGAATGCCAACACGAAGACAACAGTTACAAAAATCGATGATGATCTTTATTTTATTTGACCGGTCAAATGATGATGACGTCAGGAATTCACATTTGTTCTACATGGTTAAACTTCTACCCCTTCGCCTCTGAGGGAACCCTCCTCTGACCATATCAGCTCTTTCCGACCGACTCTGCTAACTGCTCGAACCTGACTGCCCGACTGCTGAAATCTGACTCTAATCTGCTAATCCTAGCTCCTATTATTGATAATTCCATTTTTGCTATGACGTCAGATGTGTGGTTCGAAACGTGACAACTCATGTAGCTCAGCACACGTCTTGTTGCGGACCAGGATATAAAATACCCTAACTCGCTACAAGAAAAAATAATGAAACGAATTGAATGAAGAAAACACAGAACTCAAATGCTGGACAAAATAAACATGTCGTTTATTTTCTGTTGAAAATTGATAGTCTTCGTATACACGTGTTCATTCAGCTATTGACGACTACGCGCGTGGAGGGAATAGAGAAATGCGAAGTGGCAAGCCGGCTGTAGAAAGAAAGAGTTAAACTTAGTAGAAAGTCGCGCACATGTCTGTGTCGATGGGCCAAAGCGAAGGGGAGATAGAGAGAGTAAGTCAATCCAGTTCATGGAGAGGAAAAGCGTATTAAATGTGCTTGCGCTTGCCCCACATTACAGTAGCAGGAAAAGTGACGTTAGAACATGCGGTCAGCTCGTCGACGAAGCAGGTCGAACGCTGGTCCAGACGCAAAAAGAGGAAGTTGACAGGTTTTGTTGACTTTTATACTGGGGTCAGTGTTCTGACTGCGCATGTCTAGCTTCCACTTTAAAGGAAGTGACGTTTCGCATGTGTGTGTACTTGTGCGCGTATGTGTGCGTATATGTGTGTACGTTAGCGCATGTATGTGTGTGTGTGCATATGAGGCCGTGTATATGTGTGCGTGTGTGTGCGCGTACGTGTGGGTGTGTATATGTACGGGAAAACATGTTCGAACAGATTCCAAACACACTTTCGGCAACAAAGAATTCTCAACTGACCTATTTTTTAAATTCAGTTTTCATAACAGAACGAACAATTAAATTCTATATATTCAAACAATATCTAACTATTTCCAAAACAATAGCTAAATTCTAACATTCCAATTTCTGAATCTATTTCTGAACCGTGCTTACAAGGTTCGAGTCTCGGCTTATCTTAATCTCATTTTCCACTTACATAATGTTCTTCTTATTTACAGGAAAAGGGGACAGCCTTTTTTCCTGTAACATTTCCATCCTTCCCATTAAAAAAATGTATGCATTTGTAAATTCTAGTACATTTTTTCTCTATATCTATACAACTTGGTTAAGAAAGATCAGACTCCATAAAAAAACTTTTTTAGTCAGCCCTTTGCCAGCTGACTTCATAAATATTTTATTTAGATCATAATCTCTCCCTGATCTTCCTGGCATTTCCTTTTTTTTTGGGTGTCTCATTTCACCTCTCTCGAAATCGACGACTTCTTTCGTCCAAAAGTGTCCTGAACCTTTTTTTCAATTGGTTGTTCTACTAATTAGAGCTTTGTCTCATTTTCTATCTTATTTCCTTTGGTAGATACATCAAAACTCATTTATTTAAATCTTTGTGGTTGGATTCTAATTATTAAGATATACCTTTTCATCACACTGATTCGCTCGGATTTCCTTGCTTGGACTCTTGAAACTTCGATAAAAACTTAGAAAACATCACTCTTAAATAATCCCCATCACATGCGCCAAAATTCCTATTTGCGCACTGAATTCTTACTATGGTCCAGATTTCTGTGATTTTTCTCTTTTTCTCATCAGAGCGTCCAAGATTCCAGCAGAGATATCCCACATTCATACCTCTCTAAAAATATATGGTTATATCTTTTCAATTTGCATACTTACGGTATATTTTACTTTTCTCTCCCTTCTTAATGCTATATGTGATTTGCCAATAGTACTGACTCTTATAGTCCTTTTGGTACCCTAAGGAATTCTTGTATCCTTCACCGCCTGCCTTTTAAATTTATTGAGCCAAGACTTATAATTCTGCTTGGTGCCGTCACTTAGAGCATGCTTTGTGCAGGATCCAATCCATTTATATTTTCTTAACAGGGGCATCTCTAATGTTATTCCCTGGCAAGCTACACTTCTTGCGAAAAATGTTTATGCACATCAAAAAAAAATAAATAAATAAAAAAATAAATAACAAAAAGCAAAAATCAAAAAGAAAAATTCTTTCTTTTGGCTTATAACATCCGAAAAACTCTCAAAATACCCGCTTACGTAATTTTCTATTTTGTTCCCTCTCTAAAATTCTAACATATTTATAGGCCAACAATTTGTCTCAATTAAAGTCTCATTTTTATTTTCCTATGCCTTGTTTCTTTCCATTTTAATTTATCTACCTAATTATGACTGAATTCTTGACGTTAAAATACAATAACATTATACATACATTTAAGTCAATTTTTGTTCAGCATCATATAACATTCAAAAATACATTATACATTTAACTATGATTACCATTTAACTTACAATTGTAACTCTTTTTCAAGAATTTTTTTGTAACAAACAACAATTCAACAAAGTGTGTAAAAAAATTGCCCCATAACAAACAAAACAAAAAAACATGGAAAGCTGAAAAGTTCAACTATGACACAAAATGTCTTCATAAAAGTGCATTCGTGGAGACAATAGGATTTTGTAAAATTATATTTATACATGCAACAGCATGTATAAATATTTATACATGCAGTAGCATGTATAAATATTTATACATGCAGTAGCATGTATAAATATCATTTTACAAAATCCTAAAAGTGCAAAACTTGTGAAAAAATTCTTGTTTGATTGACAGAAATAATTAAAAAAATGTAAGTTTTGCTACAAATTTCATAACAAGGGAATAGTATTAGAGATGCGCCTGTTAAGAAAATATAACAACAATAATGACTGTGACACATTGATCTAAATTTTACAAAAATAATAATGACCCAAATTTCTCTACATGTGTGTATGTGTGCATTTTTCAAACAAAATAATTCATTTATCAAGGAATTTTACGCAAAAGTACATTTGAACTTGCTTTTCTTTCGCTTTCATTTGTAAGTATTTATGTTTTATTTATTTTTTTTCGTTTCTTGTTTTATAAAATATTTTCACAAAAAGAAAAATCACCTGATATGATCTTTTATTACACACTGAAAAGTCACATATCAAAACAAATTTTTTTCTCTTGAACTATTACTAGTGCGTGAGATTTCCTTTTCATTTAATTTTACTTTGGGCTTTTATTCTGTTATTTTTTCTTTGTTTGTTTTTTCGCGTTGTGTAATTTTTTCTTCTTCAATGGAGCTTTACATTGTGTTTTCGTAGTATGGTTCGTTTTCTTTCATTTTTTTTTATTCTTGCCGAATAAAAATGGTCACGGGCACCAAAACGCTTAATGTTGTATATCGGTCAATTTTAACGGCAGACGGGGACATGTCACGGGTAAATGTAATACGGAGGTAACGATGAGGGAGAGAAGACATTTATAACAGAGAGAGAGGAAAGAGATGGGAATTCATTATGGAAAATAGACGCCGGGTACATATATATAAAAATTATGAGGGGGAGAAGAGGCATTTACGCATATTACAGTTCTGTGATGCTTGGGACGTTATACAAAGTTCATATTAAGATGATTAACATATTACTTGGAAGTAATAAAAAGTTCATATTACGATAATTTACACATTAAAAGGAAGACCGTTATACAAAGTTAAAATTAAGATGATGATAACATTACATGGAATGGGGTTATACAAAGTTCATATAAAGATGATTAACACATTATTTGGAAGGTGGTTATACAAATTTCATATCAAGAGGATTAACACATTATTAGAAGGGGATTATACAAAGTTCATATTCAGATGATTAACAAATTACTTGGAAAGAGTTAAGCAATGTTTATAATGAGATGATTACAACATTACTTGAAAGGGGGTTATACAAATTTAATATAAAGATGATTAACACATAAATGGAAGGGGTTACGTGATGCTTATAATAAGATGATTAACACATTTCTGGAAAACAACAAGTGCATATTAAGATGATTAACACATTACTTGGAAGGGGGTTATACAAAGTTCATATTTAGAGTACAGACAATCACTTGGAAGGAGGTCATGAAATATTTATATTATAATGCTTGACAGCTTACTTTGAAAGGACTTGCACAAAGTTCATATTAAGATTAAGAACACATTACATGGAAGGCGTTATACAAACTTCATATTAAGATGATAACCACATTACTTTGAAGTGGGTTATACAAACATCAACCTAAGATGATTAACACATTACTAGGTAGGGGGTTATACAAAGTTCATATTGATATTAAAAAACATTACTTGGAAGGGGGTTATACAATGTTCATATTACGATAATTAACACATTACTTGGAGGGGGTTATACAAAGTTCCTAATAAGATGATTAACACATTACTTGGAAGCGGGGATATACAAAGTTCATTATAAGATGATTAACACATTACTTGGAAGGGGTTTATACAAAGTTCTCAATAAGATGATTAACACATTACTTGAAAGGGGGTTACAGGAACTTCATAAAAAGATGATTAACACATTACTTGGAAGGGGGGCATACAAAGTTCATAATAAGATGATTAAATATTACTTGGAAGAGGGTTATACATAGTTCATATTAATATGATTAATACATTAATTGGAAGGGGGCTATACAAAGTTCATAGTAAGATGATTAACACATTACTTTGAGGGGCTTATACAAAGTTCATGATAAGAGGATTAACACATTACTTCAAAGGGAGTTATACAATGTGGCTAAAAAGATAATTAACACATTACTTGGAAGGAGGTTATACAAAGTTAATAATAAGATTATTTACACATTACTTCGACGGGGATTATACAACGTTAATAATAAGTTGATTAACACATTACTTGGACAGGGGTTACACAAAGTTCATAATAAGATGATTCACACATTACCGGAAAGGGGGTTATTACAAGTTCGTAATAAGATGATTAACACATTACTTGGAGGGGGCTATACAAAGTTCATAATAAGCTGATAAACACATTACCGAGAGGTTCATAATAAGATGATTAACACATTACTTCTAGGGGGGTTATACAAAGTTAATAATAAGTTGATTAACACATTACTTTGAAGGGGGTTATACAAAGTTCATAATTATATGATTAACACATAACTTTGAAGGTGTTATACAAAGTTCATAATAAGATGATTAACACATTACTTGGAGGGCGGTTGTACAAAGTTTCTAATAAGATGAGTAAGACATTACTTGGAGGGGGGTTATACAAAATTAATAATAAGATGATTAACACTGTACTAGGAAGTTGATTGTACAAAGTTCATAATAAGATGATCAACACATTACTTGGAAGGAGTTATACAAAGTTCATAATAAGATGATTAACACATTACTTAAGGGGGCTTATAAAAAGTTCATAATAAGATGATTAACACATTACTTGGAAGGTGGTTATACAAAGTTCATAATAAGGTGATTAACACATTACTTGGAGGGGGGTTGTTACAAGGTTCATGTTAAGATGATTAACACATTACTTGGAAGTGGATTATACCATGTTGATAATAAGATGATTAACGCATTAGCGGAAAGAAGGTTATACAAAGTTCATAATGAGATGATGAAGACATTACTTTCAAGGGGTAATACAAAGTTCATAATAAGATTATTAATACATTACCAGAATGGGCATTATACAAAGTTAATAATAATATAATTAACATATTACTTGGGAGGGGTTATACAAAGTTCATAATAATATGATTAACACATTACCGTGAAGAGGGTTATAAAAAGTTAATAATAAGATGATGAACACATTACCGGAAAGGGGGTTATACAAAGTTCATAAGAAGATAATTAACACATTACTTGGAAAGGGGTTATACACAGTTCATACTAAGATGATTAACACATTACCTGCAAAGCGGGTTATATAAAGTTCATAATAAGATTATTAACATATTACTTCGAATGGTAATACTAGGTTCATAATAAGCTGATTAACACATTACTTGGAAGGGGGTTATACAAAGTTCATAGTAAGATTTTTAAGACATTACTAGGAAGCGGGTTATATAAAGTTCCTAATAAGATAATTAACATATTACTTGAGGGGTAATAGAAAGTTCATAACAAGGTGATTTACACATTACCTGGAAGGGGCTTATACAAAGTTCATAATAAGATGATTAACACATTACTTGGAGGGGGGTTGTTCAAAGTTAATGTTAAGATGATTAACACATTACTTGGACCTGGGTTGTACCATGTTCATAATAAGATGATTAACACATTAGCGGAAAGAAGGTTATACAAAGTTCATAATAAGATGATAACGACATTACTTTGAAGGGGTAATACAATGTTCATAAAAAGATTATTAATACATTATCAGGAAGGGCGTTATACAAAGTTAATAATAAGATAATAAACACATTACTTTGGAGGGGTTATACAAAGTTCATGATTAGATTATTAACACATTACCGGGAACGGGGGTTATAAAAAGTTCATAAGAAGATGATTAATACATTATTTGAAAAGGGGTTATACACAGTTTATAATAAGATAATTAAGACATTACTAGGAAGGGGTTATACAAAGTTCATAATAAGATGAGTTACACATTACTAGGAATGGATTATACAAAGTTAATAATAAGATAATTAACACATTATTGGAATGGGTTATACAAAGTTCATAATAAGATGATTTATACATTACTAGGAAGGGGGTTATACAAAGTTCATAATAAAATGATAAACCAATTACTTGGAGGGGGTTATACAAAATTCATAATGAGATGATTAAAAAATTACTTTGAAGGGGGTTATACAAAGTTCATAATAAGATGATTTACACATTACTTGGAGGGGGGTTATATAATGTTCAAAAGATTATGAAAACATTACTTGGAAGTGGGTTATACAAAGTTAATAATAAGATGATTAACACATTATAAGGAAGGGGGTTATACAAAGTTAATAATAAGATGATTAACACATTACTTGGAGGGGGTTATACAAAGTTCATAATAAGATTATTAACACATTTTTAGGAGGGGGTTCTAGAAAGTTCATATTAAGATAATTTACACATTACTGGGATGGGGGTTATAGAAAGTTCATAATAAGATGATTAACACATTACTTGGAGGGGGATTATACAAAGTTAATAATAAGATGATAAACCAATTACTTGGAGGGGGTTATACAAAATTCATGATGAGATGATTAAAACATTACTTTGAAGGGGGTTATACAAAGTTCATAATAAGATGATTAACACATTACTTTTAGGGGTTATACCAAGTTCATATAAAGATGATTAACACACTACCGGGAGAGGGTTATTCAATGTTCATAATAAGATGATCAACACATTATTTGGAGGGAGGTGGTACAAAGATCATAATAAGAAGATTAGCACATTACCGGGAAGAGAGTTATACAAAGTTCATAATAAGATGATTAAAAAATTATTTGAAGGTGGTTATACAAAGTTCATAATAAGATGTTTAACACATTACTTGGAAGGGGGTTATACAAAGTTCATAATAAGATGATTAATACATTACTTGGAGGGAGGTCATAAAAAGTTCATAATAAGGTTATTACCACATTACTAGGAAGGGGTTCTACAAAGTTTATAATAAGATGATTAACACATTACTTGGAGGGGGGTTATACAAAGTATATTATAAGATGATTTACACATTACTTGGAAGGGGATCATACAAAGTTCATAATAAGATGATTAACACATTACCAAAAAGGGGGTTATACAAAGTTCATAATTAGATGATTGACACATTAGTTGGGAGGGGTTATACAAAAATCATAATAAGATGATTAACAGATTGCTGAGAAGGGGGTTATACAAAGTTCATAATAGGATGATGACTACATTACCTGAAAGGGGGTTTATAAAAAGTTCATAATAAGATAATTTACACATTACTAGGAAGGGGGTTTTACACAGTTCATAAAAAGATGATAAACACATTACTAGAAAGGGGTTATACAAAGTTAATAATGAGATGATTAACACATTACTTGGAAGGGGGATATACAAAGTTCATAATAAGATGATTAACACATTACTTGAAAGGGGATTATACAAAGTTGATAATAAAATGCTTAAAACATTTCTGGGAAGGGGGTTGTACAAAGATCATAATAAGATGATTAACACAATACTTTGAAGGGGGTGATACAAAGTTCATAAAAAGATTATATACACATTACTTGGAAGGGGGTTATACCAAGATCATAATAAGATGATTAACACATAACTAGGAGGGGGTTATAGAATGTTAATAATAAGGTGATCACATTATTGGAAGGGGGTTATACAAAGTTGATAATAAGATGATAAACACATTACTTGGAGGGGGCAACAGAAAGGTCATAAAAGACGAGTAACGCATAAGTTGGAGGGTGGTTATATAACGTACATAATACGATGATTCACACATTACTTGGAAGCGGGTTATACTAAGTTCATGATAAGATTATTTACACATTACTTGAAGGAGATTATACAAAGTTATTAATAAGATGATTAACACATTACTTTCAAGGGGGTTATACAAAATTCATAATAAGATGATAAACACATTACTTTGAAAGGGGTTATACAAAGTAAATAATAAGATGATTAACACAGTAACAAAGTTCCAATTAAGATGATTAACACATTACTTGGAAGGGGTTATACAAAGTTCATAATCAGATGATTACCACATTACTTGGAGGGAGGTTATACATAGTTCATAATTAGATTGTTGACACATTTCTGGGAAGAGGGTATACATAGTTCATAAGATAATTAACACATTACTTGGATGGGGGTTCTACAATGTTCATGTTTAGATGAATTACACATAACTGGGAGGGGGTTATACAAAGTTTACATTCAGATTATTAACACGTTGTTTGGAAGGTGGTTATACAAAGTGCATAATAACATGATTACCACATTACTTGGAGGTGTGTTATACAAAGGTTATAATAAGATTATTAACACATTACTTTGAAGGGGAATATACAAAGTTCATGTAAAGCTGATTAACGAATTACTTGGAAGGGGTTTATACAAAGTTCATCTTAAGATGATTAACACATTATTGGAAGGGGGATATACAAAGTTCATAATAAGATGATTACACTATTACATTCAAGGGGGTTATACAAAGTTTATAAAAAGGTGATTGACACATTATTTCTAAGGGTGTTATACAAAGTTCATAATTAGATTATTGACACATTAGTGTGAAGGGCGTTATACAAATTTCATTTTAAGATAATTAACACATTATTTTGAAGGGGGTTACCAAAGTTACAATAAGATGAGATTAACACATTACGGGGAAGGGGGTTGTTCAAAAATCATGTTAAGATTATGAATACATTACTTGTAAGGGAGTTGTACAAGTTCATAATAAGATAATTAACACATTACTTGAAAGGGGGTTATACAAAGTTCATAATAAGATTATAAACACATTACTTGGAGGGGGTCATACAAGGTTCATAATAATATGATAAACACATTACTTGGAAGGGGTTATAAAAAGTATCATTATAAGATGAATAACAAATTACTTGGAAGTTAATAATAAGATGATTAACACATTACTTGAAATGAAACTTGAAATGGTCTTATACAAAGTTCATAATAAGATTATGAACATTTTACTTGGAAGGGGGTTATACAAAGTTCATGATAAGATAATTAACATATTACTTGGAGGGGGTTATACAAAGTTTATAATAAGATGATTGACACATTACTTGGAAGGGGGTTATACAAAGTCTATTATAAGATGATTAACACATTACTTGGAGGTGGTTGTACAAGATTCATAATAATATGATAAGCACATTACTTAGAAGGGGTTATACAAAGTTTCATTATAAGATAATAACACATTACTTGGAAGGGGGTTATACAAAGTTGATAATAAGATTATAAACAAATTACTTTGAAAGGGGCTACACAAAGGTCATATGAAGATGATTAATACATTACCTGAAAGGGGGTTATACAAAGTTCATATGAAGATTATAAACACATTACTTTTAAGGGGGTTATACAAAGTTCATATGAAGATGATTAATACATTACTTGGAAGGGGGTTATACCAAGATCATAATAAGATTATTAACACATAACTTGGAAGGGGTTATACAAAGTTCATAATGAGATGATTAACACATTACTAGGTAGAGGGTTATACAAAGTTCATAATAAGATGATTAACACATTATAAGGAAGGGGGTTATACAAAGTTCGTAATAATATCATGAACACATTACTTGGAAGGGTGTTACACAAAGTTCATAATAAGATGATTGACACATTACTTGGAAAGGGGATTACACAAAGTTCATAATAAGATTATAAACAGATTACTTGGAAGGGGTTTATACAAACGTCATATGAAGATGATTAACACATTACTTGGAAGGGGTTTATACAAAGTTCATAATAAGATGATTAACACATTACTTGGAAGAGGGTTATACAAAGTCTATTATAAGATGATTAAAACATTACTTGGAGGTGGTTATACAAGGGTCATAATAATATGATAAACACATTACTTGGAATGGGTTATACAAAGTTTCCTTATAAGATGAATAACACATTACTTGGAAGGCGGTTATACAAAGTTCATATGAAGATGATTAACACATTACTTGGAAGGCGGTTATACAAAGTTCATAATAAGATGATTAACACATTACTTGAAAGGGGGATATACAAAGTTTATAATAAGATTATTAACGCATTTCTTGGAAGGGGTTTATACAAAGTTCATAATAAGATGATTAACACAATACTTGGAAGGGGGTTATCAAAGTTCATAATAAGATGATTAACTAATTACTTTGAGGGGGTTATACAAAGTTCATATTAAGATAATTAACACATTACTTTGAGGGGGTTATACAAAGTTCATAATAAGATCATTAACACATTACTTGGAAGGGGGTTACACAAAGTTCGTAATAAGAATATTAACACATTACTTGGAAGGGTGTTATACAAAGTTCATAATAAGATGATTTACACATTACTTGGAAAGGGGTTATACAAAGTTCGTAATAAGCTTATGAACACATTACTTGGAATAAGCTTATTAACACATTACTTGGAATTTATACAAAGTACATATGAAGATATATATATCATTCCTTAATTGGAATGGTTTTTTTTTTTTTTTTTTTTTTTTTTTTGAGATGAGCATTTTTATGTTAATTTTTATTTTTATTTCGGACTATTAGTCTCATCTTTATTAGTTGTTGTTTGTTTGTTTTTATTGGTTCACAACGTTTCGGCCAACTTCCTCTGGCCTTCGTCAGGTGGTAACCGCGACGGATAGGAACTTTGAATCTCCTAACTAACTTCGAATCTCCTAACATATGAAGATGATTAACACATTACTTTGAAGGGAGTTATACAAAGTTCATAATAAGATGATAACACATTACTTGGAAGGGGATTATACAAAGGTTATTATAAGATGATTAACACATTATTTGGAAGGGGGTTATACAAAGTTCGTAATAAGATTATGAACACATTACTTGGAAGGGGTTATACAAATTTCCTATTAAGATTATTAGCACATTACTTGGAAGGGGGTTATACAAAGTTCATAATACGTTGATTTACATATTACTTTGAGGGGGGCTATACAAAGTTCATATTAAGATGAATAACACATTACTTGGAAGGGAATTAAACAAAGTTCATAATAAGATGATTAACACATTACTTGGAAGGGGGTTATAGAAAGTTCATGTTAATATCATTAACACATTACTTGGAAGAGGGTTATACAAAGTTCATTATAAGATGATTAACACATTACTTGGAAGGGGTTCTATAATGTTCATATTAAGATGATTAACACATTACCTGGAAGGGTTTATACAAAGTTCATATTAATATTATTAACACATTACTTGGAATTGTGTTATACAAAATTCATATTAAGATGATTAACAAATTTCTTGAAAAGTGGGTATACAAAGTTCATATTAAGATAATTGATAACTCATTGTGAAGGGTATATCACAATGTACATAATTCCGCGATTAACACATTACTGGTAATGGTGTTATAGAAAGTTCATAATAAGATGATTAACACATTACTTGAAATGGCGTTATACAAAGTTTATATTAAGATTAGTCACACATTACCTTCAATTGTTGAATGACGACATGAACACAACATTTACAAAAATCGATGATAATCTTTATTTTCTTTGACCGGTCGTAATGATTATGGCGTCAAGAATTCACATTTGTTCTACATGGTTTAACTTCTAACCCTTTTCCTCTGAGGAAACCATCTTCTGACTATATCAGCACTTTTCGGCCGACTCTGCTTACTGATTGAACCTGGCGGTCCGACTGCTGAAATCTGACCCTAATCTGCTAATCCTACCTCCTATTATTGAGAATTCCATTTCTGCTATGTCAGATGTGTGGTTCGAAACGTGACCAACTCACGTGGCTCAGCACACATTCTTCAAAATCACTTTCGACAACAACATGGGTTACCAATTTACGTTATAACTAAAAAGTGAGCACCTCTTTCAAATGTCGAGATGATTTTTTTTTTCAATTTTTTTTTTCATAATCTGATTAATTAGTGTCCAATCAATAATGATCCATTGAAAAAAATTTCAAAAATCTATTCGTTGTAAAACTCTGCCACTAAGACTTTTTATCTGTATTTTAAAAGGGACACCCAAATATTTCCTGTATTATTTGTCTCTGTCATTTGGATGATAAATTTTTAATTTCTGAATTTATTCTCTTACTTAAAGTCTCTCCTTTTTGTATATTGTTGGGGGTTTGCATACGTCCCCTGAAACAAATAAATAAATAAATAGAAATACACCACCAAAAATGTAAAATAAACTTTTGTTTATTTTCGTAAAAAAGAAAAGAAGTGACATTTTTGTGTGCGCAAAGGTGGCAGTCTGTATGAAAGAAGGAAAGGAGGAAGAAGGTGAAGGCTTGAGAGCGTGAGGGAAAAAGTCTATGTGTTGTGGCGAAGTGAGAGAAAGAAAGAGTCAAGCAATGTCAAGCTGTCATCACAGATACTGATTTCACTCTGCAAGCGTCCCTGTTGATGTCTTTTGTCCCTCTCTAACGAGAGAAGTTCATTTCTTTTTCTGTTTTCTAGAGGCTCCCAGATGCTTGCCAAAATATAAGTTTATTAAATTGAGACCTGATTGATCAAAAATTCATATTTTTAACGAAAAAACGTACTTTCAACGTCAATACAAGTGTCGCCGACTCTTGGAATGGAACCAATAATATTAGAGTAGTAGATGGCAGAGAAGTAAGAAGAAGCCTGCCAATATCATGGTAGGGAATATACCATTGTGACTTAGTGATAATTGTGGGAATCGTCGTAGTACTGAGCCTAGATGTAATAGATCGACTGGTAGGAGCTACAATTGCTAAAGGTCAGGTGAAGTTTGGCAACTAGTGCATACCAGGAATGATAAGTGCAACGTATAGCAATACTATTCAACCAACAGCAAAATTGTGGATTTAATACCTAAATATGGTAAAGGCCCTGCAATTGTTTATCAAGGCAGAGCGCACTAGGAAATGGAAATTGCACCTTGATGCTGTAAGAAAAATGCTGCCCCAGTATTCACTGCAGCAGGACATATCCTATATGCAAAGTCGGCCTACTTGTACTTGCAGAAAATGGTCTGCTGAAAAGCCATCCTGAAGTGTATCAGAAATTTTCTGACAGATTCCGTGTGATTAGATGGAGTGATCGTTACTGGGCTTGTTGACAGATCTGGTTATTGAGCAGGTGATAATGAGAAGCATTAAGACATCTGGACGAAATTCAACAATTGGTTTGGACGTTATCACTGCCAGCATGCGCTGAAATCAAGATTACTAGCAGGTATTCGTTATGACACTAGTGACCAGCACCAGGAGGCTACTTCAGCAAGAAAAGAGCGAGATGTGAGGTATATGTGGAAGTTCCTTGCGTTTCTCCAGACATATGACCCTTTCGTGGAGTAACTGGAGACAAAAAAGTGAATATGGCAGAGCAAAATCTATAGGAGAGGCATTCATATCTTCAATGGATGGAGAAAATGTCCAAGAGTACACTTTTAAAATAAAGGATCAGGCGATTACACTTGAGTCCAAAGTTTATCTCAGCAAAGATGAAGCAGTTGAGACTGATCCACAACTCCTATTCCAGAGACTGTGTGTGCTATCTACCAATGAACCCGCAACTCAGCAGCAGCAAGAACATTTCCAGTATGAGCTTTGTGGTTACCCACCTGCACTTTTTGATTATTTTGGACTACCGCAAGAGGAAAAAAAATGGCTTTGGCATATGCAATATAGGAACTGATTTCCCCTGTACAATCAGGTTTATGGTCTTTAGATCCACAGTATCTCTTAGATGGTGAAGCACTACTTCAAAGCCTCCTATGGCAAAAAGGTCTCACATTTGATGAGATTTCTGCCTAATACCGCAGATATGTCACAACGAGATATTGAGAAGCATGCTTTGTCTTTGATGGACATGAAAGTGGGCCATCCATTAAAGACACGGCTCACCGATGGTGAGCAGGAGCTCTGTTGGTGTTAATTTGTCACTGACCCCTTTAATGGCGTTAAAATTTAAAAAAGGATGTTTTACAAACAATTGTTTATCAACTTGCTGGGAAAGAGTTTGAAGAAAGCAGTTTGTAAAGTAGTCCATGATTTGGAAACGCTGATGTATTGATTGTGAAGACTGCTCTAGAACTTGCACAGAAACCATTTTGATAGCAAATGACACATACCTGTGGGGAATATGGTTAGAAAAGAGAATAAAAGAAACGTACTGGGCGTATCTGCATCGCTCTTTGGGAAAGAAGAAGGAAAGGATGGCCAGCGCATTTGTATACGCGAAGGGCATCTTGGGAAGGCAGAGCATAATGGGAGCAGCTATTTTTTTTTCCTGTCCCTTCCTTTTTTTTTTTAAGATAGGAGGATATAAAAGCAGGAAAAAATTCCCTGGGGGAGCAGAGAGAAAAGAGTCGTGAACATCTTCTCTTGAAAAGAATTTCGTATTGCTGACGTTCGGATTGTGCGGTGTGACATTGGTGGCGAGAGGCCAGGTGTGGTCGATTGGAAAAGAAGAGGGCAGAAACGTGCTGTTGTCGAGAAAGTGACTCACTCCTTCCTGAACCCCAGAACCGAATCCTGATTATAACGCTAGAAGCTATTTCGGCAAGTCAAGCAGGTTAACATGGCTGACTGGAGACTCTCAACTCAGATGTTGAGACCCTTCACTGGGGAGGGTGACCTAATTAAATGGCTGGGAAAATTAATGATGGTGGCAAGGTTGCAAAAAATCGAAGACGTGGTCACACTGCTGCCGCTCTACTTAGAGGGGGAAGCCCTCACTATTTACCAGCAGATGCGTGATGAAGATAAGAGAGACCTTGCCTCAGTGGAGCAAAGACTGAAATTGGCTTTCGCTGAGAGTCCATTTGAAGCACTCGGCAAACTTGCAAGTTTGAGGTGGACCAGCGAGTCTGTTGACATCTTTGCTGCGGAGATCAGAAGACTGGCAGGATTGGCTGGTTACATGGGGAGGAGTCTGGAGATGACGGTAAAGCTATACCTAGTGAATGGCTTCCCAGAAGAAATCTCCACGAACATGCAGAGAATCATTGAGATCAATACGATGGAAGTGGACGATCTCTTGGTCAAGAATGTCAAGGGCCCAATCGTGGCTGCAGCTGTGAGTGGAAATAAGTGCATGAGGCCACACTTGAATGATGAGAGACAGGCAGCGAGGTGACAGGAGGGGAGGCCTGCCATCAAGTGCTTCCGGTGCCAGGGCCCTCACCTGCTCAAGGACTGAGCCAAGACTGAGGGTCATCTGCTACTGATGTGGACGAGTGGGGCACATTAGCCGCTATTGCATTGCTGCACGGGACCAGGGAAACGAGTGAAGGGGAGCCATTGCACCAGTGGTTCCCCCTTCTATGTGGAAATGGCGCACAATGAAACATGGTCAATGGGAAGAGACCCATGCCCCTTGTTGACTCAGGCTGCACCATGACGTTGGTAACAAAGAATGTCGCTAGATCATGGAGCGGAGCCAGGAGAATTAAGACCGTGGATGGCAGGGAGGTGAAATGCCTGGGAGAGACAACAGCGGAAGTACTGGTGCAAGGTGTGCCTATTGGACTATGAGCCCTGATGTTAGATCGTCTGGGTGGTGATGTTGATGTGGTTTTAGGTGTAAGTGCGATCAACCAACTGGGGGGGCGTTACGTTGAGAGGGGGCCAGGTAACTTTTGGACGCCTCAGCGCAGTAGGAATGGCAGGAGTGGAAGGTGATAGAAATATCAGAACACAAAAACCAGAGGCTTGCTGCATCGAGGACGAGGATTTCCTGGCGAGGTTTGATGGTGGGAGGTGGACGGTGAAATGGAAATGGATCTCCGGGCCTCAGGAACTACAAAACAAAGTTAGCTGCTACGAGAAAACACTGCGAGGAGAAATAAGGAAAGGATTCGAGGAAGAAGTGGAGAGGTGGATAGAGGAGGGAATTCTGAAACCGTGGACAGGGGAAGAAAAAGGAGTGCTACCATTACTGGCGGTTGTTCAACCCACAAAGAATAAAGTTAGACCGGTACTGGATTTCAGAGAATTAAACAGATACGTAGCCTGCCACACTGGAAAGGGGATTGATATATGCAAAAAGGTGATGAGGAAGTGGAGGAGAATGAAGCAGGCCACTAAGATTGTCGACCTGAAGTCGGCTTATCTCCAGATCCATGTAGATGAAAACATCTGGAAACATCAATTGGTCCGGTACAAGGGGAAGTTGTATTGCCTGATGAGATTAAGCTTTGGGCTGAGCTCAACCCCAAAAATTATGACTGCCGTGCTGAAGACGGTGCTGAGTGTACAGTGGACAAGGCCACTAGTTCGTACATTGACAACATTCTCATGGAGGAAACCGAGGTGACAGCAGAGAAAGTTAGAGGCCATGTCGCGAGGTATGGGTTGACTGCAAAACCGGCGGAGTCCCTGAATGGAGGAGTTGAAACTATGCCGTCTTTAGGCGAGGGAATGCAATACCCGAAATCGGAACCGACCTGACAAAACGAGAACTCTTCTCGGTCTGCGGAAGACTGGTGGGACACTATACAATTGCCAGCTGGCTCAGGATAGTGTGCAGCTTTATTAAACGACAAATGGGCATTGATGGCTGGGAGGGCCGTGTGATGAAGGAGGTCATGAACAAGCTACAAGAAATGATCGTGAGAGTGACGAAAGATAACCCAGTAAAGGGGGAATGGTACGTCAGCGGTGGAGACACGGGGATAATTTGGTGTGACGCACGCCGTCTGGCATTGGGTGTCGTATTAGAGATGGGAGGCGTAACTGTGGAATATGCGGTGTGGTTAAGGAAGAAAAACGACTTCCCATATCAACGTAGCCGAACTGCTTGCAAATGAAATTCAGCTGACAAATGACATTCAGCTTATAAATGACAATCAGTTTACAAATGGCATTCAGTATACAAATGACATTCAGTTTACAAATGAAAATCAGCTTACAAATGTCATTTAGCTCATAAATGACATTCAGCTTAAAAATGACATTCAGCTTACAAATGATATTCAGCTAACAAATGAGATTGAGTTTACACATAACATTCAGTTTACAAATGGCATTCAGTTTACAAAGGACATTTAGTTCACAAATGACATTCAGCTTACAAATGGCATTCAGCTTACACATGACATTAAGCTTACACATGACATTAAGCTTACAAATGACATTCAGTTTACAACTGACATGCAGTTTACAAATGGCACTCAGCTTGCAAATGACATTCAGCTTACAAATAACATTCAGCTTACAAATGACATTCAGCTTACAAATGACATTCAGCTTACAAATGACATTCAGCTTACAAATGACATTCAGCTTACTAATGATATACAGTTTACAAATGACATTGAGTTTACAAAGGACATTCAGCTTACAAATGATATACAGTGTACTAATGACATAAAGCTTGCAAATGACATTCAGTTTACAAATGACATAAAGCTTGCAAATGACATTCAGCTTAAAAATGACATTCAGTTTACAAATGACATTAAGCTTACAAATGACATTCAGCTTAAAAATGACATTCAGCTTACAGATGACATTCAGCTTACAAATGACATTGAGTTTACAAAGGACATTCAGCTGCCAAATGACATTCAGCTTACAAATGACATTCATCCTTAAAGGACATTGAGCTTTTCAAATTTCATTCAGTTTACAAATGACATTCAGCTTAAAAATGACGTTCAGCTTACAAATGACATTCAGTGTACGGATGTCATTCTGCTAACAAATGACACTCAGATCACAAATGACATTCAGTTTACAAATGACATTCAGTTTACAAATGACATTCAGCTCCCAAATAACATACAGCTTACAAATGACATTCAGCTCACAAAGTACATTTAGTTTACAAATGACATTCAGCTTAAAAATAATATTCAGCTTCTAAATAACATTAACCTTACACATGACATTCAGCTTTTATATGACATTCAGCTTACAAATTACATTTAGTGTACAAACGACATTCGGTTCACAAATGACATTCAGCTTACAAATGACATGTAGTTTACAAATGACATTCAGTTTACAAATTTAATTTAGCTTACAATTGACATTCAGCTTACAAATGACATTCAGCTTACAAATAGTATTCAGTTTACAAATGACATTCAGTTTACAAATGACATTCAGCTTACAAATGTAATTGAGCTGACACATGACATTCAGCTTTCAAATTTAATTCAGTTACAAATGACATTTATTTTTACAGATAAAATTCAGCTTACAAATGACATTAAGTTTAAAAACGAAATTCAGTTTACAAATGACATTCAGCTGACAAATGATATTCAACTTAAAATGACATCTTGTTTACATATGAAATTCAGCTTACAAATTACATTCAGTTTAGAAATGACATTCGGTTTACAAATGACATTCAGCTTACAAATGATAATCAGTTTAAAGATGAAATTCACCTTACAAATGAAATTCAGCTGACAAATGATATTCAGCTTATAAATGACAATCAGTTTACAAATGGCATTCAGTATACAAATGACATTCAGTTTACAAATGACAATCAGCTTACAAATGTCATTTAGCTCATAAATGACATTCAGCTTAAAAATGACATTCAGCTTACAAATGATATTCAGCTAAAAAATGAGATTAAGTTTACACATAACATTCAGTTTACAAATTACATTCAGTTTACAAAGGAAATTCAGTTAACAAATGACATTCAGCTTACAAATGGCATTCAGCTTACACATGACATTAAGCTTACAAATGACATTCAGTTTACAACTGACATGCAGTTTACAAATGGCATTCAGCTTGCAAATGACATTCAGCTTACAAATAACATTCAGCTTACAAATGACATTCAACCTACAAATGACATTCAGATTACAATTGACATTCAGTTTACAAATGATATACAGTTTACAAATGACATTGAGTTTACAAAGGACATTCAGCTGCCAAATGACATTCAGTTTAAAAAGGACATTCAGCTTACAAATGACGTTCAGCTTACAAATGACATTCAGCTTACAAATGACGTTCAGCTTACAAAGGACATTCAGTGTACAGATGTCATTCTGCTGACAAATGACACTCAGATCACAAATGACATTCAGTTTACAAATGACATTCAGTTTACAAATGACATTCAGCTCACAAATAACATACAGCTTTACAAATGACATTCAGCTCACAAATTACATTTAGTTTACAAATGAAATTCAGCTTAAAAATAATATGCAGCTTCTAAATAAGATAAAGCTTACACATGATATTCAGCTTTTGAATGACATTCAATTTAGAAAAGGCATTCAGTTTACAAATGACATTCAGCTTTCAAATGACATTCAGCTTACAAATTATATTTAGTGTACAAACAAAAGTCGGTTTACAAATGACATTCAGCTTACAAATGACATGTAGTTTACAAATGACATTCAGTTTACAAATTTAATTTAGCTTACAATTGACATTCAGCTTACAAATGACATTCAGTTTAAAAATTACATTGAGTTTAACAATTACATTCAGTTTACTGATGACATTTAGGTGCCAAATCAAATTCAGCTTACAAATGACATTCAGCTTACAAATGATATTCAGTTTACAAATGACATTCGGTTTACAAATGACATTCAGCTTAACATTACATTAAGCTTACAAATCTGATTCAGTTTACAAATGACATTCAGTTTATAAATGACATTCAGTTTACAAATGACATTCAGCTTACAAATGACATTCTGTTTACAAATGACATTCAGCTTACAAATGACATTCACCTTACAAATGACATTCAGTTTACAAATGACATTCAGCTTACAAATGACATTCAGCTTACAAATTACATCCAGCTTACAAATGACATTCTGTTTACAAATGACATTCAGCTTACAAATGACATTCAGTTTACAAATGACATCTAGTTTACAAATGACATTCAGTTTACAAATTACATTCAGCTTACAAATGACATTCTGTTTACACATGACATTAAGTTTACAAATTACATTCAGCTTACAAATTACATTCAACTTACAAATGACATTCAGCTTAAAAATTACATTCAGCTTAAAAATGACATTCTGTTTACAAATGACATTCAGTTTACAAATGACATTCAGTTTACAAATGACATTCAGCTTACAAATTACATTCAGCTTACAAAAGACATTTTGCTTACAAATGACATCCGACTTACAAATGAAATTCATTTTACAAATGACATTTCGCTTACAAATTACATTCAGCTAACAAATGACATTCAGTTTAAAAATGACATTCAGCTGGCAAATGACATTCAGTTTACAAATGACATTCGGCTGGCAAATTACATTCAGCTTACAAATGACATTCAGTTTACAAATGAAATTCAACTAACAAATGACATTCAGCTTACAAATGACATTCAGCTTACAAATGACATTCAGTTTACAAATGACATTCAGTTTACAAATGACATTCAGGTTACAAATGACATTCAGTTTTCAAATGACATTCAGTTTACAAATGATATTCAGCTGGAAAATGATATTCAGTTTGCAAAAGACATTCAGTTTGCAAATAACATTCAGCTTGCAAATGACATTCAGTTTACAAATGACATTCAGCTTGCAAATGACATTCAGCTTGCAAATGACATTCAGTTTGCAAATGACATTCAGCTGGCAAATTACATTCAGCTTGCAAATGACATTCTGTTTACAAATGACATTCAGTTTACAAATTACATTCAGCTTACAAATTACATTCAGCTTACAAATGACATTCAGCTTACAAATTACATTCAGCTTACAAATGACATTCTGTTTACAAATGACATTCAGTTTACAAATGACATTCAGTTTACAAATGACATTCAGCTTACAAATTACATTCAGCTTACAAAAGACATTTTGCTTACAAATGACATCCAACTTACAAATGAAATTCATTTTACAAATGACATTTCGCTTACAAATAACATTCAGCTAACAAATGACATTCAGTTTAAAAATGACATTCAGCTGGCAAATGACATTCAGTTTACAAATGACATTCGGCTGGCAAATTACATTCAGCTTACAAATGACATTCAGTTTACAAATGAAATTCAACTAACAAATGACATTCAGCTTACAAATGACATTCAGTTTACAAATGACATTCAGTTTACAAATGACATTCAGGTTACAAATGACATTCAGTTTTCAAATGACATTCAGTTTACAAATGACATTCAGCTGGCAAATGATATGCAGTTTGCAAAAGACATTCAGCTTGCAAATAACATTCAGCTTGCAAATGACATTCAGTTTACAAATGACATTCAGCTGGCAAATGACATTCAGCTTGGAAATTACATTCAGTTTGCAAATGACATTCAGCTAGCAAATTACATTCAGCTTGCAAATTACATTCTGTTTACAAATGACATTCAGTATACAAATTACATTCAGCTTACAAATTACATTCAGCTTACAAATGACATTCAGCTCACAAATTACATTACGCTTACAAATGACATTCTGTTTATAAATGACATTCAGTTTACAAATGACATTCAGTTTACAAATGACATTCAGCTTACAAATTACATTCAGCTTACAAAAGACATTTTGCTTACAAATGACATCCAACTTACAAATGAAATTCATTTTACAAATGACATTTCGCTTACAAATTACATTCAGCTTACAAATGACATTCAGTTTACAAATGACATTCAGCTGGCAAATGACATTCAGGTTACAAATGATATTCGGCTGGCAAATTACATTCAGCTTACAAATGACATTCAGTTTACAAATGAAATTCAACTTACAAATGACATTAAGTTTACAAATGACATTCAGCTTACAAATGACATTCAGCTTACAAATGACATTCAGTTTACAAATGACATTCAGTTTACAAATTACATTCAGTTTTCAAATGACATTCAGTTTACAAATGACATTCAGCTGGCAAATGACATTCAGTTTGCAAATGACATTCAGTTTACAAATGACATTCAGCTTACAAAGTACATTTAGCTGGCAAATGACATTCAGTTTACAAATGACATTCAGTTTACGAATGACATTCAGTTTACAAATGACATTAAGTTTACAAATGACATTCAGTTTACAAATTACATTCAACTTACAAATGACATTCAGTTTACAAATTACATTCAGCTTTCAAATGACTTATAGCTTTCAAATGACATTCAGTTTACAAATGACATTCAGTTTACAAATGACATTCAGTTTACAAATGATATTCAACGTACAAATGACAATCAGCTTACAAATGACATTCAGTTTACAAATGACATTCAGTTTACAAATGACATTCAGTTTACAAATGAAATTCAACTTACAAATGACAATCAGCTTACAAATGACATTCAGTTTACAAGTGACAATCAGCTTACAAATGACATTCAGTTTACAAATGACATTCAGTTTACAAATGACATTCAGTTTACAAATGACCTTCAGTTTACAAATGAAATTCAACTTACAAATGACAATTAGCTTACAAATAACATTCAGTTTACAAATGACATTCAGTTTACAAATTACATTCAGTTTACAAATGACATTCAGTTTACAAATGACATTAAGTTTACAAATGACATTCAGTTTACAAATGACAATCAGTTTACAAATGACATTCAGCTTACAAATTACATTCAGCTGGCAAATGACATTCAGTTTACAAATGACATTCAGTTTACAAATGACATTCGGCTTACTAATGACATTCAGTTTACAAATTACATTCAACTTACAAATGATATTCAGTTTACAAATGACATTCAGCTTTCAAATGACATTCAGCTTTCAAATGGTATTTAGTTTACAAATGACATTCAGTTTACAAATGACATTCAGTTTACAAATGAAATTCAACTCACAAATGACAATCAGCTTTCAAATGACAATCAGCTTACAAATGACATTCAGTTTACAAATGACATTCAGTTTATAAATGACATTCAACTTACAAATAACATTCAGTTTACAGATGACATTCAACTTACAAATGACATTCAGTTTTATGCCCACGGGGTAAATTGTAAGCAAGTAAAATGAGCCGTCTTCATTGCTTTCGTGCCGGATCCATTTGTGACATATAAGAACGCACAAAAACTTGGACTATGCTGTGGAAGTTGTTCGGTAATCAGCCACCACAAAATTTCTGCAACATAGTACCAGAGTATAATATTCCTTCTAAAGCCTTTGCAGATTATGAACTCAACTACAAGCCTAGATTTATAATGGGTGATTAGTTCCATACCCAGAGAAGGAATGTGGGTCCCCAAATGGCCTGATCCCACTAATTGCTGTCATTCAGCAGAAACAACAAAAGGTGAGGCCGGTGCTCGACTATCAGGAATTAAATGAGCATGTTTACCCATTTACAAAACATGCATATGTGTATATGCACCAGAAAGTTAAGAGAATGGTGGTGAGTGGTATCGAATGTATCAGAGTTAGACCTCTGCAAGGCATACCTTCAAGTAAGCGTACACAAATCACTGTGGCCCTATCAAACTGTACTAAACAAGGGACATTAAGAGGTATTGCCTGACCTGCATCGGGTTTGGACTCAATGTGTCACCATTCATAAAACAATTATTGATGCTACCTTAACGAAGGACAAGCGCATACAGCTGGCAACATCCACTTATATTGATGATGCGCATGTGGACGTGAGTGTTGTACCTGCAGCATATATGAAGGAGCATATCTACAACTGCAGACTTCTCAGAAAGAACCAGAGAGACTGCAGTATGGTGCGTGAGTACTTGGTTTGCAGGTCTGGGGAGAGGATAATGCTCTGCATTGAAGAAGAGGGAACAAGATCCCAGATATGCCTAATGTCGTAACGCGATGAAATATATTTTTATTATGAGGCAAGTTGGTTGGACACCTTTCTGTGGGTTGTTGGTTCATATTACGGTAGCATTCATCAAGAGGAAAGCATCTGACATATGTACAGGGTGGGGCGACAAAGTAAATGACGCCCCTCTCAACACCAGAATCCACTAAAAAGACCTGGCACAAGGTAAATGATGCGTTAAAGGCAAAGATCTTAATGTTTTGATCGAGGAAAGTTCTCTCGCTACCGGTGTGTCATTGATATATAATGGGACTGTGATAGAGGATGCATGCTGATTACGTCCAGAAAAGGACTCCCAGTAGAACTCGGTTCCATCATTAAAGGAATGAATTTGCCAATTCTCTGGAAGATGACCATCTTGCACTTATTTACCGATTCCGCATGTGTCCATAAATGGGTCTCGAATACTCAGCAGTGCTTTTACTCAAAACAGAAAACCGGTTATAGAAGAGAAAAGCTCCTTTGAAAAGAAAGTTCCGGGGTGTAAGGCAGTTTTCAGTTATTCAAGTCTAACGCCAAACCTTCATTTGAGGTGATCAAATTCTGTCATTAGCAGTTATAGTTTCCAATCGTCTTACAGCATTGTTTATCTAGTTGACAATTTCTATAACCTATATCCTTGAGTCTCTTTTCGTAATAGATATTGTATAGAAAGAAGATGAAGATATATGTGTACGGTTATGAATTATTACGTTCCCCATGATATTTTGAAACATATTTATTCAATTTTAAAAATGGGGCATTCGAATGTGATAAAAATAAAAATCAATTTAACCAATGACTTCTTCTCCTCGATCAAGTACAGCGAAGAGATGATTCGATTTGAATTATTTGCAAAAATAAAGTACAATTTTACCAGTCGTCGGAAATGGGGGAATCAATAGTCATATTCTATTACTTTAATTAGACGCATTCTGGTTCATTCGTCAAAACATTGTTCTTTCATCAATTGCACTTGATCACACACAACAATATCACATTCACTATATTAATTATCCTACTTAAAATATCTACAATGTATAACATCACATTTTATTAACTCTTTCATTTGAAAAAAGATGAGGTGTAGAAAGCCGGGAAAATCGACAATAAATTTCTTCCATCATGATCAGTTACGACGACTCATTCGCTTAGTTTGAATAATGAGAAAATTGAATTCAGATAAATCCTATTTCAATGGCATTGTTGATTGATGCGTTTAACATCTATTTATTGAGCAAGTCAAATATAATTTCGTTTTCAGACGCCATCACGGAAAGTTTTAATATCATTGTAAAGATAAATTACTTTTATCTGTCACTTTCAAGACATTGACATTCTTCTTTCACTTTTTATTCTCTACAAATTTAGATAGAATCGATTTTTAGTTACAAGTTGAACTGATTCCCGGTGTCTTCTAATTGTCCTCGTCTGTTTCTTAGTAAAAAATGTAAAAGGGTGATAGAGAGTGGGAGAGCAGCAGCAGCAGCAGCAGCAGCAGCAGCAGCAGCAGCAACAACAACAACAACAACAACAACAATAATAACATTAATAATAATAATAATAATAATAATAATAATAATAATAACAATTTGGATTAAAAGGTTAAGTTAAAAATTAAAGTAATATACGAGGGGCGTGCAATAAGTAATGCCCCTGACCCACTTCCCATAGTAGTAGAGCAATGAAACTTGGCACAGTTATTAGTCTTTCTCTACATAGGAACCACCCAGAATTATGCATTTCTCCCATCGTTTGATGCAGCTCTGGAGACCGTTTTTTTAGAACACCCCAAGTTGGTCCTCCAACCACAACGTGACTTCAAAAATCAAGGCTGCATCATCTGGGAAACGCTTTCCTTCCAAAAAAAACTTCATGGCTGGGAAGAGGTGAAAGTCAAAGGGTGCAAGGTCAGGAGAGGAGGGAGGATGGGGAAGGATTTCATAACCACACGCCCGTGCTTCTGATCTGGCGACATGCGAGTTGTGGAACGTTGTCCTGCAGAAGGAGGGTACCTTTCATGATCTTTCCCAACCTCGTGATTTTGATAGCTTCCCTTGATTTCCTCAAAAGTGAAGCATAATTGTGGTACGTTTTTTCAGGAAATCTGTCATTACTATTCCGTCTTGGTCCCAGAAGACTGTGAGCAGGTCTGGGAGCTGTTTCCACATCCATGTTTGAATTCACGATGCCAGCGTTTTACGAAATCATATGATGGGGCATTATTACCATAAGTTTATTTCATTTCATCAAAAGTCTCCTGTGGTGTGCGTCCTTTCAAATACAAAAACCGGATCACTGCTCGACATTCAACAGGCTCCATTTCACACCTGATTCAGTTCAAACACCTGTAAAACAGAAAACACAATTAGTTCAGAGCTGAAATTTGCCACATAACCCGTAGAGATATAAATCATTGCACATGCAAAATTTCAGTTAGATCAGACAACAGGAAGTGGGTCAGGGGCATTATTTATTGCACGCCCCTCTTAGAAAACTCATTAACAAAGAGTAAAAACAAAGAATTTAAACATAAACAAATTATTAGCAATAGATAAGACGATACGCTTCATAAAATAAATATAAACTTGCCTTTATCTTATAGCATACGTTGATTAGTTATTTGAAACAAATAGAGTAAGTTCTGCTTTTGTTATCCTGGCCAAGTTGTGATTTTATTTTATTTGTACATAGTCTAAAAATATCTAGGGATGTTGATGAGAAACGTATCGGCATCAATTAGTTCAGTTGCATAAAACACGTCAGTTTTTGATTAAATATATCGCAAAATTCTTAAGCCACGTTTAGTATTAAATACATCACATTTTACCCTGGAAAACTTCATCAGTCTGCCTCGTATTTAAAAACATCTGCCTCTCAGTACAGACCAATCAGTCCCCTGTGTGTCATGAGTAAGTTGTTGGAATCTCTGATAGAAAAGTGGTCAACAGAAATAACCTACTCAGTGATATGCAATATGGTTTCTGTTCTGCTAGATCTACAGCTGATATGCTAACTGTAATATCCCACAGGATTAATAAATCCCTCGACAAGGGCTTCGTTTCTAGAGCAATAGCTCTTGACGTATCCAACACTTTGGATAGAGTATAACTACTTCACAAGATAGCCAGCTATTGAATAGTAGAAAATGTATTCTTAATTATTAAATCCTTTTTCCCTGATAGACTAGATGGGCAGAAATCACAGTATTAACGCTGGGCCCAACTGTCTTCTTGATCTAGACCAATGATCTATCAAATCACATTCTTAGATCATCTGTAGACATTTATGCAGACGATGCCACAATCTATAGCAACACTTTAAAGATCAACAATGACCAAGACCTTTCTGATTCTCTCTTTTCTGATCTTGAGCACGTAGGACAATGGAGAAAAAGGTGGGTGGTTAATTTTATTGCATCTAAAATCAACCTTCTCTTTTTTTCATCATAATCGCCATGACCTACATCTGGCCTTAATTGAAATGAATGACTCTCGTCTTGGGAAAGCACTATGTCTTAACATGCTTGGATCATTCTACCACTCCAGAAGGTATCTCACTGCCGATGCAATCCTCTATCTGTATAAGAGCCAAGTACGTCCTAAAATTGAGTACAGTTGCCACACCTGGAAAGAAACTGTTTGGCACATCCTATCTTGCTTTGATAGAGTTCAAAACCGGCTTCAAAACCTAGTAGGTGATTCTTTTTCTCTTCCCTGCAACCTTATTCCCACAGATAAGATGCCGCGAGCGTGTCTCTGCTCTATCGGTATTTTGATGGCAAGTGCTCGTATGATTACCAGTCTATGTTCTCTACTTGCCAAACTTTCACAAAAAACATCCAACTATCTACAATCACTACCCACAATTTTTCCCATTCTGTATCTGTTTCTGAATCTAAAAGAAGATTTCATAAACAAAGCTTCTTACCTGGAACTACCCGCCTGTGGAACACTGTTCCATTGACCTGCTTTCAATATGGTAACCTTCAAGTTCTTGTTGAGGCATCCCCTTAAATAATCAACATTCTACTCAATCTACACCACTGACGATTACTAAACTACCACCTTACATTCATCAACCCTTATCCTTTCATAAGTGGTAAGTTGTACAAAAACGAGATACCCAAACTAATCCGCTTTCGAACAAAAAGGTCAAGGATAAACACACACGTGTTACCCACGAAACTATCCAACAACGAAGTGACAAAATCAAATAACAAGATAATTTTCCAACAGTATTACAAAAATCCCTCATATAAGTCATTCAATAGATGGTTTAAAAATTTTAAAAAATGATTTTTGTTGGACGCCGGATAACGACAGAAAATAGGTTCTCAAAGCTGTATTGGAGAACATTTCGACTAAAACTAAGATAAATGTGTAAGATTTTTCAAATTTAATAGTTTTTTCTTGCCTCAGAAAAAAAACGTAACTTTCTTCAACATACAATATAAAATCGTAATTAGTAAACTCTTTAATTTAATTATTTTTCAAGTAAGTAAACTTTGTTCTTTTGAACTAAAAACATGGTATTAAAGGGCATTCCTCAACAACATCGACTTGAGACGAAATAATCAAACGAGCTAGAGAGTGCCCCCAAAACACTAGTAACGTATTAGGTATGTACGAACGACCAAATGATTTAAGGATTATGATGCAACTTTGAAAGTGCATTGAATTCTTAATGTTTCACTAACTCTCAATTAACTTTAGCAGCAAAAATATTTATAAATGAAAAATAGTTGATTTTTTAATTTGTTGGAAATATTCTTAACAAGACTTTTTATGCAATTTGCATAAGTGGCTTTATGGAAATTACCCACTATTACTTGATACATAAATACTAAAAAAGAACCCTGCTGTTGAGAGAACTAAAAAAAAAAAAGAATTACTAAAAGGACCTCAATAAAAACACGTGAACGAGCAAAGCTCAAAAAAGAATTTACTGAAAAGAATTAAAACACTTTTCCTCATCTCTGTCACCTAATTTTCTTCAACAAAAAGAACATATCCAGTTTTGGAAACTAGTCAAACTTCAAACTGACATAAATATTACCTTTTATTGTATTTGTAATTATAATTGAATATAATTTATTTTCAAATGCAATAACTTGTTGGTTTTTTAATTGCCTTCGTCAAAAAAAACCCAACAAAACAGCAAAAAAGACAAAAAACACGCGCACACACACACACACACAAAAACAAAAACAAAAACGGAAGGTTGTTCTGCTACAAAGGATTGTTCTTTACTATAAACAAAACAAAAAATGTTAGAAATGACTAACTCAAGAAAATTTCCAACATATTTGCCAAAACGTTTCAACAAAAAAAAGAGCCCGCACAAGTCATTTTACGACAAAAATTTGAAACAAAACAAACAAAAAATGAGTCCTCTCCCCTAAAAATAAAACAAAAACAAAGAAAAAAAAACAGCTTAAAAATCTAATAACGGATTTTTCGATAAAATTAAAAAAGAAAGTAGAAAATACTGCAAATCAATTTTATCCCCTTTTCCCAATTCCAAGCAATTTGACACCAGACCCTTTAGTATTTTCTTCCCAAGCAACCACAATATGAATGGAAAAAAGGAAGAAAAAAACCTGCCGATTGTTTTGAACCGATTGTTTCCTCCTAAAGGATTTATATCCGAGTATATTAAAGAATTCCTCGCGAGGATATCACAGAACTCATTTAATAAATAAGAAAGACTTAAACATGGAAGGAGCAAGAGGCCGAGGAAATGATTATTGGTTAAATACAAAAGAAGTTACTCTCTTTAAAACAGAACAGAGCTACCCATAAAAGAAAGTTAACCATATACTTTAATAGCCTAAAGGCACTGCAGGATAAACAGACTCTTACTATTTCCTTGTGTAAAAAAGCAGCTTAGAGTCATTGACGATGAAGTATCAAAAATTAATTATTGGAATGAGGTAATTAATACATATATGCAAAAGGAAGATTGTGGCATTAAAGATGAAAAAAGCTTGAATGTGGAACTAGACAGTCAGGCTGAGTATAATATTTACATCTTAATGAGTAATATGACAGATATGAGGACTATATAACCAGTGAAGATGCCAAGACCCCTCCAACTGTAACTATTAACGAAACCTTGTGAGGGAAAACCACCTCCTTTAAATTGTAGCACATTTTCTGGAAAGGGAAAAGATAAGTTTGCTTTTCACAACTTTTAATACAGTTTAACAATATTAGAAAACAATTGTCGGATTTAGCTAAACTATCTGATTTAGTTGAATATTTTAAAGGATTATGCTTTGAAGCAAGTAAGCCATTTGTCAATAACTGATACAAACTATGAAGTTGCTTTAAATTTATTAAAAGAAGAGTTTTTAGATATAGAATTTATTATTGACAAAACTCTAAAAATATATTGAAAGCCAAGCATAGTGAAGAACATGACCAGAATATTTAAATATTAAATATTATATATCTGAAATTAAAGCCTACTTATATGAGTTACAACCAAATAAAATTGATTCTTCTGGAAATTACTCACATTATAATGACTAAACTTTCTTCTTGTTAATAAGGCCTTGTGCAAACTGTGCCTCAGAAGGACACACCTTCGAAAAGTGTGAAACCTTCCCTAGTTATGAGACTAAATTAGCAAAAATCCTAGAATTGTCCTTATGCATCAGAATGGATCAGAATGCTATGGAAAAAAAGGGCTTGTTAAGGCTTCATTTTCTCATATGTAAAAAACGAGAACAAGTGTCCCACTCAAAAGCTGTTCAAACAAACTTTTGGTATGTCTTGAAAAACGTAGACATTTGTAATATGCTACTATGACTTTAAAATGTGGTCATATGCAAAAACAAGTTAGGTGATTCATAACCAAAGAAATTTCTCTCGCCTTATGCTAAAATTATAATGAATTGTTCTCACCAGAGCATGAGATACATAGCTATTTAGGACGGCAAGTAAAGAAATTTAAACAAATGTCTTGTGTTCGTTACAACTCTACTTTCAACCGAGTCGTTGTTTGTTTCGTTCACCACACTATTTTCTTCTACCTCTTCTTTTACACACGTCCGTTCGTTTTCGTGACTCAAACTCGTCTCTCTTCCCGCTTTCCTCTTCTCGTTATTTATGGAATCAGGGTACGAGATTCTTCGAGATTCCCCGAGATTCCCCGAGATTCCCCGAGACTTTTTTTCGACATAAACGCATGCGGGCGCCATCTTGATTCTTAGTAGCCACTTTCTCCACACTCCCTCCGATCTCATGATCACAGAGACCACAGGGGGGTGGTGATCGCCGCCATCGGGTGCTTCTACGAAGGGGGACAGTGCTGCTCTCGTCTTCGCGTGCGCTCTCATCCACCGCCTGATGGTCGGGGAAGGCTTCATCTCCGTGGAGGTTACTGATATCAGAGTCACTGCTTGATAGGGATGGTGCAAACCAAAGCGATGGCCCACTCGTCTCAGAGTCAGAGTCACTCTCATCGTTCACTGGAGGTGGTACATGTGTCGCCGGCCGTAGGTCCCTAACGTGACGGGGTACGCCATCAACCTGGACACACTGCTGACTCACCACATCGGTCACTGTGCCTCGTTTATACTTGTCAGTACATCGGTTTCCTGGCGGCTTCACCCAGACAGCATCCCCTTTGGCATATCGATTAACACAGCTGTATCGGGGTGGATTCCTTTTTCTCGGACACGGTACTGATAGATTGCGTTTGCAGGCGCCGTTCCTGGAGAGACGCCATCCTTTGGCATGAGATTATACCAGTACACAGCTTCTGCGATGGTGCACTGCTTCCTGGCTGCAATTGTTTTGATGCTGCGATGGCTTCTCTCAGCTATACCATTGCCAGAAGGCACATAAGCGCAGCCGCACACCCCATTCTTGTAAGAACTGCCTCATCTGATGGCTGCAAAAGACTGGGTCGTTGTCCGTCAGCACTTCATCGGGCGCACCTCTTTCACAGAACACGGATGACAGCTGGCGAATAATGTTGCAAGAGTCTTGGTGCCTGAGGAGTCTTCAGACTGCGAAACGTGTAGGCCCACAATCGATGAGGGTAAGGAAGTAGTTGCCACCGTAGTGTGTGATGTCCATGCCCACTCTCTGCCACTTACCACTCACTCCTAACTCCCCTTTCTTCCATCGTGCTGGACCTGGGTCGATGGATTGGCAGGCCTCGCAACTTTCCACCACTCTTCGGATATGTTTTTTTCCTACTCCTGGATCAATCATCTTGACAAAGTACAGTGTCCGCTTGATGCCAGGATGTCCACACTGTCGATGAATGTCCATGATGCGCACTGCATCCACATTACACACAACTGCTGCACATGTGTTTTGCAGATTATCAGCATCTCTCCGAGCACCAGCCAGAAGCCATCGTTGAGGGACTCTTGTCAAAGCATTTGCTCTGTTGAGCGCAGACCTGATCAACATTACGTCCAAGGTCAGGTCGTACTCTGTGATGGTGTCGACCAAGGTGGCAAGCCGTCTTCGAATTAACATCTCACTCGATGCTCGTGTTGTCAGCAGTGCTCTTCCACTTAATGCATCGGTTATCCACCGATGAGTGCATGCCGAGTCAGTCATGATATGTAGAACCTTGGCGTGTCATTGAAGCGCCAAGTTAACGCCCTTCAAGGTGGCATCAAGTTCGGCCAGGTTTATGTGCCTCGAATCATTCTCTGGCCGAAGCCAACAGGCATCTTCAATAATGGAATCATTAACTGCAAGGGCAACTCCAAGGGCCAGTGAACTAGCATCCACCTAGACCGTGAACTCATTCCCGCTGACGCACCACTTTCCCTTAACGGGGTCATCACTGGTCACTCTGGACACAGTCTCTGTCAACATGCTCCTTAGGGTGACATCGTGTACTGCATCGTCCCATCCCGACGACACGGCTGTTGCACGTCTCTTTATGGCTGTCACGGCCACCCTGAGCCAACCGCACACAGGGAAATGGCCTACCATCTTTCCACAAAGCAAAAACACTGTTCGTCGAGTGATGTTTGATGGGACCTTGGGAACGTGACTTCCTCTTCTCCAGCAAAGTCCTTCCTTGCTATTGCGCACATGCAGGCCGAGAACTTTTGCTCCATCGCACAGACGCTCTGGTTCCTTACATTTCAGTCCAAAGCTTTCAAAGTGCATTCTAACCGATTGCGCTGACATGAGGTTCTCATTGACGCATATATCATCGATGTATGAGGATGTTGCCTGTTGCACTGCCTCATCTTGCTGCCGGATAGCATGCATGATTGCTGTCATAATGCCTGGGGCCACATTTAGACCGAACCCTAGCCTGGTTAGACAATATCGGGTTCCTCTAATTTCCACAGTCTGAAATGGCCACAATTTCTTCTCAATGCGTATTTGCAGATAGGCCCTGCGTAGGTCCAGAGTTGCCACGTTCGATCCCTGCTGTCGCCACTCTCTTAATTTGAGTGCACACACATCAGCCCTTGCTGTATATGGGTCGACATGCTCATTGAGCTCACGGTAGTCTAGGACGGGGCGGACCTTTTGTTTGGTCTCTTGTACGACGGCCATCAAGGGAATCAGCCCTTGTGGGGGGCCAAGCTCATCCTCTGGGTATGGAAGAAGCCAGCCATTGTCGATCCACGTTTGCAGTTCTTCTTCATACTGTTCCCTTAGCCACATGGGTGCGGGATATTCCGATAACCGGTTTCGCAAGGATATTGGTGGCTGATCGTTTGACCACTTCCAAGACGCCGTCCATGCATTGGTGTTTCTATCATATTCTGCATGAAAGTCAGGCTCGTCGAGAGTTATAGCAGCATAAACATGTTCCTCACACCGGGAGAACTTTACCTTGCCGGTTCTGTCCACGGTAATTCCACCCAGTTGTGTAATCAAGTCCATACCCAGGAGTAGGTCGTAGCCGAGAAGCTCTCCCTCCATCACCAGGGCTCGCACGGCTACTGCAGGCCTGTCGTTGATGCCACGAGACTTTTTTTTCCACATAAACGCATGCGGGCGCCATCTTGATTCTTAATAGCAACTTTCTCCACATGTCTACTGGTGCAAAATTAAAGAATAGAATAGCTTTTGTTCAGTTGTTAATGGACGTGAATATAAATTATAGGATGCATGAAATGAAAACTACTTATTAAATTAAAATTACAGAGTGTAAACCTGCTTGATAAGTCTTTTTGCTTAAATAAAGACCACGATATAATTAAATCAGACATGCTCATGGCGATAGACATAATATAGTATCTTTCATTTTCCATAAAAGAGATAGGAGATGGCTATAACTTTATCATAGATGATAAAGTAGCCCCTATTGGAAACATTATTATATAGAATTGCCTTGATATCCTGATAGGATTGAAGAGGTTCCATTAAATCATTTCATAGCTCTCAAAGTGTTGGATCGAACAATGGATTAAAAAAAAGAGGATTAACTAAAAAATATGATGAAATCTTCAACAAACAACTAGAAGATGGAATCCACGAACAAATAAAGGTTGATTCCTCTAATAACTATTAATATAGCTGGATTCCACAGAGGCCCGTTATTAAAACGGCGAAGCAGGTGACAACAAAATTAAGATCTGTGTTTAATTGTTTGTTGAAGACAAAAAAGGAACTACCTTAAATTAATGAAGCCGCCAATACGGACATAGATTTGATGGGTTGCATATTAAAGTTATTGTTTTAGCTAAGAAGCAACAGATATGTAATGTTAGGAAATATTAATCATGCTTTTTTAATGATAAAATTAAATACGACAAAAATAAGTTTTGTTTTTTTTCTGGAAAAGAGGAAACAAACTTGTTTGTTATAGATATAAAACAATAGTGTTTGGATATACATCATCGCCCTTTACATTCAATTATGTGATGAAACATGTTACCCAAAGAATAAATGCAGCTAAATATTGGGTAATGACTTTTATGTGGGCATCTTAGTAGTAACTGGCAACGATATAAATGAAATGAAGGATTTATATAAAAAATGTTTTGATAGAATGCAGGAAGGTGGCTTTACCGTAAGGTCATAGTCAGATGAATTAAGAAATCTAATGAAGCTAGATTGGTAGAGCATGGCTGTCTAAATGAGAAGCTGTTAGGATATTAGTCCTCTCGCGAAAGAGCAGGACACAAAATGTTTTAAATAATAATAATAATAATAATAATAATAATAATAATAATAATAATAATAATAATAATAATAATAATAGAATAAAAACAACAAAGACTTTCGCTGGCGAGAACTACTATTGACCATATACAGTCCTTTTGAAATTTTAATCTCTATTTTTCTCGTTATGTACTAAATATTTGTTAATGAAACCTATATGAAATATGTTCCTTATTAAATTTTTAAGATTTGCTATTCTGAAAGAAGTTTAAAAAATTTAATCGAAAAAAGTTATTTTAAAATTTTTGTTAAAAAAAATTCAGACTTACTCATTATTCAGACCTGTATTACAAAGAGGACGTTGAAAAAATGAGTAGTGGTGTGAGGAGAAATACAAACTGAAACAGAGAGAATATTCAGACCAGTAATAATACAAAGAGGGGGTTGCAAAAATGAGTTGTGGTGTGAGGAGAAATACAAACTGAAATAGAGAGAAGGAGAGTTTTAAAATATAATCTTAAAAAGCTAAGATACAAGTTAGAAAAGCATCAGCTATAACACTGAAAAAGATAGTTTAAGCTTTGCACCTTTTACGTTAGAGGAAGCCTACACAAAGCGGCTAGTGCTTTCTCAGATTTCCAAGGTGTATGATCCCCTAAATTTTACCTTGCCTGTAACCATAAAGGCCGGGTATTAATAAGAAAAATATGAAAATTAAATATAAATTGGGATCAAAATGTGCCTAAGGAAATAAGTGATGAAATGAAAATAATAACGAGTTTTCGAAATGTTGCTACAGTTGTCTTTTCCAAGAGCTGCAATTAATGAGAATGAATCCTATGGTTTACATATATTCTGCGATAGTTCAATAGAAACCTATGGGATCGTAATATATGGCTGCTCAAATTGAAAAGCAAGTTCGTTTTTATTTGCTAAATCTAAATTGGCTCTGTTAAGGAAAGGTAATGAATATAGTGTCCTAACTAAACAAAAATATATGACTAAACTCTACTAATAAAATAACTAATTGAATTGCAATAAATATATTGCAGTCTTCATTGAGAGAGTGTATTGGAAATATTCTTAACAAGACTTTCTATGCATTTTGCATAAGTGACTTTATGCAAATTACCCACTATTACTTGAGGAGAGGTTGTATATAAATACTAAAATACCTTGTGGTCAAGAGAGCTTTAAAAAAGAATTAGCAAAAGGACGAGAGGAGCTCAAAAAAGAATTTACTGAAAGGAATGAGAACATTTCCCGTCACCTTTGTGACTTAATTTTCTTCAACAAAAAGAACGTCTCCAAGGCAACCGTTTTGGAAACTAGTTAAAATTCAAACTGATATAAGTATTACCTTTTATTGTATTTGTAATTTGTTTTGAATGCAATAACTTGTTGGTTTCGTTAAAAAAGGAAGGTTCTTCTGCTACAAAAGATTATTCTTTTCTATTAAAAAAATGTTACAAATAATTAACTCAAGAAAATTTCTAACAAATTAAAAAGTGACTTAAGTTTTTGTTTTTTCCATGTGTGTTTTTTTCTCAAAAAGAAAATTAAATTTTGTGACAAAGAACTTGATTTTAACTTTTTGAAAGAGATATATATATCAACCCCCCTTCTCTCTCTCTCTCTTTCTCTCTCTCTCTCTCTCTCTCTATATATATATATATATATAGAGAGAGAGAGAGAGAGAGAGAGTTGAGTTTTTTGTTTTCTTTTTTGTTCGACCGCAAGATCTACACTGTGTTGATCATTAAGAGAAAAATAAATCGTAAATTATTTTTACACGTTACAAACCATATTTAAACATTTTTTTCTTCTTCTTAAAAGCGAAGAAATAAACTATGGAAGACTACAAATCAAACATGGCATAACTGTGGAAAGATCAAATAGATTTGCAGTAAAAAAAAAGACAAAAGATTACTACAACAACAGCAACAAAACTGGCTAAATTGGTCAAATACCAGATGAAACAACAACAGAAGGAGCAAAAAATCGAAGAAATACTATTGCACTAACGGCAAAAAATGAAGAACGATTTCAGGAACAACAACAGAAAATGGAAGAAAGATAAAAAAATTTAAAAAATGCTGCTAGAACAATAACAACAACTTATTGCCACAAACTTTAATAATCAAGACATGGAAAATAGGATAGCGCTCGCACAAAACACAGTCTGGAATGCTATAGACCATTTCATTTACGCCTAGGACGAAGGCAAGATTTTCGCTTTGTATTTTAGAAATCATGAGGACCTGTATAACATTGTGCTGATTGGGTGGACTCTAAAAAGTTCAACTCATTGATTCGAAATTGCATCATTTTAAGATCCACAGAACACAACAGATTTGTTGATTACATTTACCGCGAAAATCGTGTGACGTTCAACTGGAAAATGTATGAGAGGATTTGGTTGCTGAATCTGTTGTGGGAGAAAGTTATTATGCCCTGGAAAGAGTTGTTGATGTTTGCTAAGCTTGACTTCTTTACAATAATTATGAAGTCAAGAGCTCGGAGTTGGTTTTGGGCTGAATTTGATTGATAGTCATGGCTAGCTAAATCTGGTGTGGAATGTCATATGCTGCTGCGTCCAATGATGATGTGGGCGTTTTTCTTCATCATCTTTGCTAAACCGTTTGACTGTGTTTAAGAATTACGTTGGTGCAGAGGGTGCGAAAGATGGTGGAGATGCCAATCAATCGTACAAATACAATGTAGAAATAAAGGCAAAAAGATAACGGCAATGTGGTTAAGACGAAAGATAGTGGTCAGTACGCATGCTCATAATTTATCGATCTCGTGACTGTTTTTGTTTGAGTGGAAGCGGTGATCTGATAGAGGACACGCTTCTGTTCAGGATCCTGTTTGCTATTTGCCAAAACTGGTGCGAACCCAGCCACTGCTCAGTTACTTTGGACTTGACGGACTAAGCATACAACTCTCTCGCGTTCTTCATTACTCTTTTACAGTCCCGGGAGTGGCTTTAGTCTCAGTATATCTGTTACGTTGGAAGCAATGGAAAAAGTGATTTCTGTTCACAATGGCAGCAGCACATCTGGCTATTGGATTTTGACTGGAATTTTTTCGAGGGTATGAAACGGTTTATACCTATAATTAACCATTCCGTTAGGTCTGATACTATAGAGGACACATCCTTCTTAAACATGGACAAATCCACCGCCGGGTAATAAAGTAGGCACGGCCAAAACGGAAGTAATTATTTTTTGACGGAGTCTCTATTTAAAAATCTACCCAAAATCAATTATCCAATCAATACGAAATTTGCACCGATTATTAAGTGAAGAATGGACTTTATAATCGGTGTACTTTTTTTTTCATAATTGATATTTATATATACTTTTTTGCCTAAAACCTCCTTCTTTATTTGTGGTCATAAATACTCTTATAATAATCAGCTGAAACTTTTTTTTTATAAAGAAGTCACCACTTCTCAAGGCCCAGAGGCCATTCGAGGATAACGGTGAAAGAGTGGACAGTAGTTAAAGGGACAATATCATAGTAATCGTTAGAAGTGTAAATTTGGTAAATTGGATTACTTAAGAGGAACGGCTCATCAAGAACTTGTTTACATTGAACTTGAAGACGACCATATTGTAGTCATCTGGAAAGCAGACAAACAGAAGGGAGTTCCACAGATCTGCAATTCTAAGAAAGAAGATTTGTTCATGGAATCTACGTCAAGGCCTAGGTACAGATAAAGAGTGGAGGAAATTATTGATAGCATTCTCACCTAGACGAGTGTTTCTCGTGAATGTTTGGCGAGGGGGGGGACCATAGATTGAAGCTCACACGATCACTTGCCATGAAAATAACGATAAAGCAGAGACAGGCTCACAACGTCTCTTCTGTGGGAAAGAGGTTGCAAGGGAAGAGAAAAGAGTATCCCCCACTAGGCTACACAGTTTTTTTTAACTCTATCAAGGCAGGATAAGCTGATGCTAGCAGTTTCTGCCCAGATGTGGCAACAGTACTCCATCCTTGGACGTACCTGGCTCTTATATAGGTAGAGAATTGCACCAGGAGGTAGATATCTCTGGATCGATAGAATGATCCCACCATTTCTCCAGCGACCAGATTTGATGTACATGTTCAATTTCAGATCAGGAGTAAAGGTCAAGCCCAGAAGTTTGTCCAAACATGGAGCCTCTCCAAGACGAGTGGCATTCATTCAATTGGTCCCCGATGGGGATCAGAACGTTTATGATGTAAAGATAGAAGCTTGGTCTTAAGTGCATTAAAAGTAACAAGCCACTTTTTCCCCATTGTATCACATGCTCAAAATCAGAGGAGAGAGAATCAGACAGAACTTGGTCGTTTATGGCCTTTGATGTGCTGCCATAGATGGTAGTGTCATCAGCATAAATGTCTACGAATGATCCAAGGATGTGATTTGGAAGATCATTAATATAGATTAAAAAGAAAGTTGGACCGATGATGGACTGCAGCATTAATACTATGAGCTTCTGATTTGTGCCCATCAACCACTACTCTTATGAACCCATCAGAGAAAAATGATTTAATAATTGAAAAGACATTTCCAACAAAAAATAAAACCTTTTAATTATATTATCCATCGAGACAAAAATTGCGGTGAATTTTATTTTTTTGAAAAAATTTAAACTTTTAAATTCTATTAAAAATAGTAGAAAATTGTTTTTTATATTATGCTGCTTTCCATATGATGAAATTCAGGCTTTTATCTTTCTGGGGGAAAGAAAGTTGCTAAAAAATAATGGATTTTAATTGTTTTTTTTTAAATAACAACAACTTGATTTTTCTTCCATTTTTTGGCCGTGCCTATAATAAAAATACATAAAAAAGTAAACACTTTTTATTCCAGAGCAAATAAAAAGAAAGGGAATTATTCTCTCCTACACAAAAAAAAAAAAATTCTCTGAAAATCAAAGAAGTAACCACCAAGTTCATGTTATTGGTGCAGAAAAACTTGACTTGTGACAAAATTGAATTAATTAACAGCTCCTTTTGTAAAGCAAAGGACACAATTAAATGTCGGTTACGACGCAGTAGAACAAACGAAAAAAAGCGATTAAAACATACGTAAATATGTGCTTGTGAAACTTAAATAAAAAGTTTCACTTAGATTCCGGATCAGACTTATCGATTGTAAATTTGCATACATAAGAAATATTAAATGCAAAACAGCCAGAAAAGTATGTGGCTCGAAAATAAATTTTGAAGGCGAATCTTACATTTATCGGTACTAAAATTGTTCAAATTAAAAATATAGGAAATCTTTTTGGGACAGATTAGATGCAACAATTCGATTCATGACAGTTTTCTATAAATACTTCTTGTAAAAAAGCGGAAACTCTAACGAGAGAAGAACAATCTCAAGTCAGAATTAAAAGAAAGTTTCCTTGAAATGTTCTCAGCCGGTCTGAGAAAATACACAAAAATGTCAGCCAAAGTTGAACTCCAAGATAATACGCAATTAGTATTCAGGGTAAAAGAAATGTACCGTTTGTATCATTGAAGAATTGAGGACTTGTAAAAACCGGCATCCTATCGAAATTCTGTAAATATGTCTACCCTATCGTCTTTGTCAAAAAGAAGTCAAAAGAAATACATGGTGGTAGTGTTGCTGTAGGTGTATCAGAATTTTTGTAGGAATTTTTGACACCCCTAACACGAAACTGCGAATAAAATATAAAAATCTCGTAATTTCTCCGTTAAAAGTGGGTTGTTTATTTTCTTTATGGATTATACTTCCAAAATAAACTATTAAAGTTGTTTTAAAAGTAATAGAAATATATTTTTTTAAAACAGTAATGAATTTTCCGAACTCAATATTTTTCAACTTTTAAAATTTAAAAATCTATCAAAATTTTTCTATTGATTCTATTTTTACAATATTTTCAGGGTCAATGTGAAATTTTATGTTCTTTCCAATAAACTTAATATAATATTTTAGACAAACGTTTTTTTTTTTAATTCACCCCCCCCCCCCCATTTTCAAGTTTCTATTAAAAAGTAAATAATTAATTTACTCACCGAAAAGTAAATAATTAATTTACTCACAAATTGAAGAGAAAAGGTCAATAAATAATGTATTCAAATTTAAAAAAAAACAAACAAAAAAAACGTAGTGTTTTTTAGAATTTTACCTGTAAAGTTTGAAGTTTAAAAACTTTTTTTAAACCACGTTATTTGTTTTTTCTTTTTTTTTAATGGAACCTTGGTCCTTGCTCCTTTAATTGAAAAACAAATTAGGGTTTGAATTACATTTTTCGAGGAGTTATAAGTTTGGAAAGACAAGGGGTTGAATAATTCACGCCTCCAATTTTGAAATGTCTATTAAAAAGTAAATAATTAATTTATGTACCAAAGTCTTATATATCACAAATTGAAGAGAAAAGGTCAATAAATAATATATTCAAATTTAAAACAAAAAAAGAACTGTTTTTTTTTAGAAATTTACCTGTAAAGTCCGAAGTTTAAAACCTTTTTTAAAAAAAAACACGTTTTTTTTTTTGTTTTTTTTTTAAATGAAATTTTGCTCCTTTAATTGAAAAAAAAATAGGGCTTGAATTACATTTTTCGAGGAGTTATAAGTTTGGAAAAATGGGGCGGCATTATTCACTATTTTCACGAAATTTCTGACACACCTAGTGTTGCTGTGGAAAAAAAACCCAAGAGGCAACGATGCCATACTTCCTACGTTCTTCTATCTCCCAACTGCAAAACAGCTGACACAACTCGCCACTTTTCAGTAGTCAAATTCAAAATCCAACCCTTCCGAAAAATCAGGCTATTCTTTTATATCCAACCGGAAGCGTCTTATTTACATATTGATCAAGCACATAAAAAGGTGGCCATTTCTTTTTTTTTTGCTCCTCACTTATTCTGTCCGTACGAGGTCTTACAGGCTGCCGAAAGAACAGGTTTGTCACAAATTAAATCATGTAATCACAGTTATCACATGCTGAAAACCAGGAAGACTTTCACAACATAAGGAACCGACATACTCTATCCCAAGAAATTCTGTGTATATTTCTTGCAGTCGAATGCTTTGGCATGGTAGAATTTTGCAAAATAGATTGACCTCGCCAAAATTGAACCTGACGAACAGTAACAGTTTTTTTTCATTAAAATTCAACTCGAACCATAAGAGTGACAGCACTATGTCAGTAAATGCTCTAAACAAAGGCAGAAAAAGACCATGGTGAGAAAATTCCGTTCAGAAAAATCCCCCTGGCAAATTATATCAATCAGAGTGAATCCAGAACAACATATCCTCCAATATGAGACCGCATATATGGATACAATGTTTAACCTTCAGTTAAAATATTTTTGCTAAAAACTACATAAAGTCTGTTTCCTTATTGTGTCCGGGCATTTTAAAACTATTGAAAGACATACACCTGCTATAAATATTAGACTTTATAAAAACTATTGAAAGATATACACCTGCTATAAATATTAGACTATTGAAAGACATACACCTGCTATAAATATTAGACTTTATAAAAACTATTGAAAGACATACACCTGCTATAAATATTAGACTTTATAAAAACTATTGGAAGATATACATCTGCTATAAATTTTAGACTTTATAAAAAAATGATTCTTTATTTTTTTTCTACTTAGTTATATCCTTTCCTGATCCCTGAGTTTAAAGCTCAAGATGATTCAATAATAAAAAATCATCTCAAGCCACAACATAAAAGGATGATCATAGTAATGGCTACGTTGTTTTTAAAAACAACTACATAAAAAGAAAATTGTTGTATTATTCACAACATTGAAAAACAAATGTATTGATGATTAACAAACTGCATGAAATTAAAAGTGAAGTACAAAAAGATGAATTAGTGCTACAAAACATATATATAGACCAGAAAATACAGAACAGTTTTTCTATTTGTGATGATGAAAGCATTACAACAAAGCATAGAAAGGGTACGAATACTCCTTGTGGAGTAAAAGCTTGGAAGGGGAATGTTACCTATTCACACATGATAATAGTTATTAGAAAAACTCTGAGAATTAATACTCTCATCGGATAATATCGCCATCTACACACTATCTAAGTCAACAGTCAGTAAATACCGACAGCCTTTCTTTGTATTCACTTTCTTATACAATATATTCTTTTTACTTAAATGTGTTGCTCGAGTGTTTCTTTATGACTCCTTTCCAGGGTCACGACAAGAACCTACAGAAACAGAAAACTGAAAAGAAGTGGATCCAACAACAACTACAAAAACAACAAATATAAATGGAAGAACGGCTAAAAAATTAAGCACTATTTCTCTAAAGCCTGAAGAATAAACTATCCACTGACACATACACTGACACAACGTTTTCGTAGAAAACTATATGGAACACTATCGTGACCTTTACCTACGTCCAGGATGAAGACAAAACGTTTGACACTTTCTTTAGGAGGTATTAAAACTTTTGCAATGTCAATTTTACGGAAATTAGCCACTGCTAAACACAGCAGATTCGTAGACTGCATCCTACATAAAAAACGAATCTGGAATTTGCGAAAACTCTGAAGTTATTATCAAAACTTTTTAGCCCCAAACAAGACCCATTCAGACAGAATTTAACTTAAGTATGCAATAGTCAAAATATTTGATAAAACAGTGCAAGTATGTTAAACCCTAAATTCAGCTTGCACAATAATTGACAATGAAATTAATTTTATTGGAGATTTATTTTTACCAGTAAATTTGTAATGTACAAAAATAAAAATAAAAAAATAAAAAAAATAAAAAAATTATAACATTAAAAGCATTTGTACGAAAAAATATCCGAGAATATATTTAAACCGGATTGAATAAAAAGTTTCCACTTTTTGGATTATTTAATAAATACATTTTGCTTGAAAATCGAAAAGGTGATATTGAATGCTGAAGATTTAAAAACTGAATTAAAACAAAACTTTCCCTAGAATTTTTGTAAGCTAGATTAAGCAGATACACTAAAAGGAAGGTCAAATTCGACGTAAAAGAAAACATAATCCATTAAAAAAGAAATCTTCCGTTCACAACATTGGTCAAAATTAACGAAGAACTTGACAGAAAATGCGGGCATCGTATCGAAGATTGACTTTAACATATAGGCAGCACTGACTGCTCAATTACAGAAAAATAAAATGAAACAGGTGTCTAAGCCGACATTTCTTATATAGTAATACGGCAATAAGAGACAACTATTATCACCTCCCAGGTATTTACAAAACTCAAGGAAGGGAAACTATTCTAAAAAGTTGACTTAAACGATGTGTATTTACAAATTCAAATAGAAACAGGGGTCGCGCCTTCGGGATGAAAATCGCGCAATTATTTTCCAACAACCCATAGGCACTATACTGGGATGTTTTGACTTTGCATACGTAAACGATATCATTATAACCAGCGAGTCCCCAGAACAACACTAGGAATATATACATAGGACTTTCGATAGAATCCAAGAATACGAAATTAAGGTAAAAGAATCAGAGTGCGATTATTTCATGAATAAAATGGGATATATCGGCCAAGTTATTGATGAAAATGGAAGCCGACCTGATCACAAAAGGACTACAACTATTAAACCCGGATTTCGATAATGCCGAAGCTCTTCAAAGCTTCCTAGGATTAACTAATTATTATCAGGTTTTCATCAAGAATATACACGGCTTATGTGCCCCGCTAAATGAATTATTAAAGAAAAAACTGGGACTGGACTCCCAATTCCCAGTCAGATTTTAAAAAGATTGAAGATACATTCAAATTAGACTTTTTTTCTGAGACACCATCGTCCAAGTTGGAGATGATTGTAGTGATCCAAGCCGATGGCATATGCTTCCTGACGCCGTGAGATAATATTCAGAAGTTCAAAAAGAAACTCTACGTATCATTTTCTATATATAATTTTCGCTACATATAAATTGCATTGCTACGAAGCTGGCAGATCTATGTCGCTGTAAACCTATCATTTACAAGCGTACACTGCCAACATATTACTAAGATTATGTGCCATTTTGTAATATTACAATCATAAATGTTGTTATATTACAACTATAAATGTTGTTACATAACAACCATAAATTTTGTAATATTACGACTATAAATTTTCTCATATTAAAATTATAAATTTTCTTGTATTACAACTATACATTTTGTTATATTACGACTATAAATTTTGCCATATTTACACTATAAATTTGGTATATTACAACTCTAAATGTTGTTGCATAACTACTATAAATTGTCGTATATTGCAACTGAAAATTTTGTCATATTACAACGATAATTGTTGTAATGTTACGACTATAAATTTTGTTATATAACAAATGTAAATTTTGTTATATTACAACCACAAATTTTGTTATATTACAACTATAAATATTGTGATATTACAACTATAAATTTTGTCATATTACAATTTAAAATTTTCTTATATTATAACTTTTTTACACGGTGGTCACCACTTATCAAAGCCCGGAAGCCACTCAGGCATAAGGGTTATTGCAAGTACACTACGTTATTGTGGAGATTTAATGAAGTGTTTACTTAAGGAGGCGGTTCATTAGGAATTTGTTAACGTTGGACTTGAAGACATCCAGGTTTTAGTCAGGTGGGAAGCAAGCAGACGGAACAGAGTTCCACGGGCGTGCAGTTTTAATAAAGAAGCTTTGTTCATGGAATCTACGTTTTGGTTTAGGCACAGATAAAGAGTGGGGAAGATTTTTCACAGTAGATTCAGCTAGACGGGTGTTTTTCGTGAATGATTGGAGAGGGGGGACCAGAGATTGGAGTTCAGACAAGCACCTGCTATGGAAATAACGATAAAACAAGGATAGGCTCGCAACGTCTCTTCTGTGGTAAGAAATTTGTTATATTACAAGTATATTTTTTTTATTACAACTTTAAATTCTTTACATTACCACTATTAATTTTGCTGTATTACACCTATAAGTTTTGTAATATTACAACTATAAATTTTGTTATATTACAACTATAAACTATGAATTTTGTTATATAATTACTATAAGTTTTGGTAAAAACTATAATTTGTTTTATATTAAAACTATAAATGTTGTTATAATACAACTATAAATTTTGTTATGTTACAAGTATAAAATTCTGTTATATAACTACTATAATGTTTGGTATTTTACAACTATAAATGTTGGTAAATTAACACTATAAATTTTATGATATGTAACCTATAAATTATATAATTATATTACAACTTTAAATTTTTCATATTACAACTATGAATTTTTTTATATTAGAACTTAAAATTTTGTTATATTACAGCTATCAATTTTGCTATATTACGATTATAACTTTGGTTAAATTGCAAGTATAAATTGCATAATATTACCACTATAAATTCTGTTATATTCCAACTAAAAATGTCGTTATATTACAACGTAAACTTTTTTATATGACCACTACAAATTTCATTATATTAAAGCTAAAAATTTTATAATATTAACACTATAAATTTTTTAATATTACAAAAATGAATTTATTTATATTGCAACTATGAATTTCGTTATATTACAAATATAAATTTTGTTTATATTGCAACTGAGAATTTTTTTATATTACAACTATAATATCCTTTATTACCAGTGTAAACTTTCTATATTACAATAATTAATTTTGTTATATAACCACTATAAATTTTTTATAATACAACTATGAATTTTGTTATTTTACAACTTTAAATTTTTTAAATGCCCACTATAAATTTTGTTATATTACAACTATATATTTTCTTATATTACAATTATAAATTTTCCATATTCCAACCATTAATACTGTTATGTAACTACTATAATATTTGTATGTTACAACTATAAATTTTGTTATATTACAAGTATACATTTTGTAATATAACAACTACAAATTTTCTTACATTCCAACTATAAATTTTTTTTAATTACAGCTATATATTTTGTTATATTACAACTATAAATGTGTTATATTATAAGTATAAATTTTGTTATATTTCAACTATAAATGTGTTATATTATAAGTATGTATTTTGTTATATTACAACTATAAATGTGTTATATTATAAGTATAAATTTTGTTATATTTCAACTATAAGTTCCGTTATATTCCAATTATGAATTTTAGCATATTACAATTAAAATTCTTTTCATATTACAACTATAAATTCTGTTATATCATTACTACGAAGTTTGGTATATTACAATTCAACTATACAACTATAAATTTTTTATATTACAACTATAAATTTTGTCATATTAGAATTATAAGTTTTGCCATATTACAACTATATTTTTTTATGTTGAACTATAAATTTGGTAATATTAGAACTATAACGTTTGTCATATTACAACTATAAGTTTTGTTATATTACAACTATAAATTTTGTTATATTACAACTATAAATGTTACTATATTAAACTATACATTTTGCTAAATTACAATGAATTTTGTTATATAACTTCTAAAACTTTTGTTATATTACAACTTTAAATTTTATTTTATTACAACTATCAATTTTGTTATATTATAACTATCAATTTTGTAATACAACTACTATAATTTTTGGAATATTACAACTATTAATGTTCTTATATTAAAATTGAAGATTTTGATATATAATAACTATAAATTTTGATTATATTACAACTATAAACCTTGTTATATTACAATTTAAATTTTGTTATATTACAAATATAACTTCTGTTATATAAAAACTATACATCTTTTTATATTACAACTATAATTTCGTCCTATTACAGTTATAAACTTGGTTATATTACAATTAAAATATGTTTATATACCTATTATAAGTGTAAGTATATTACAACTATAAATGTCGTTATATTAGTCCTATAATTTTGTTATATAACAGCTATTAATTATGTCAGATAAAAAATAAAAAAATTGTTATATTACCACTATAAATTCTTGAATATTATAACTGTAAATTTAGTTATATTACATCTTTAAATTTTTTGTATTACCACTATGAATTTTGTGATATTACAACTAGAACATTTATTTTATTACAACTATAAATTTTGTTATATGACAAATATAAATGTTTATATATTATAAATATAATTTTGTTATATAACTGCCACAAATTTGTGTATATTACAGCTATACATTTTGTTGTATTACAACTAAAAATTTTATAATATTACAATTATAAATAATGTAATAGTACAAGTAAAATTTTGTTATATCACAATTTTTTCTTTTATTACTTTTAATGTTGTTATATTATAAGTATAAATTTTGTTTTATTACAAATATAAATTTAGTTATGTAACAAATATAATTTTTTTCTTTTATTACTTTTAATGTTGTTATATTATAACTATAAATTTTGTTTTATTACAAATATAAATTTAGTTATGTAACAACTATAATTTTTTCTTTTATTACTTTTAATGTTGTTATATTATAACTATAAATTTTGTTTTATTATAAATATAAATTTAGTTATGTAACAACTATAAATTTTCTGGTATTCAAACTACAAATTTTGTCATATTACAACTATAAATTTTTTACATAACAATGATAAATTTTGTAATATTAAAACTATGAATTTAATTATACAACAACTATACATTTTTTGTATTACACATATAAATTTTGTTATATTACCACTACAAATTTCATTATATTACAGCTATAAATTTTGTTATATTGCAACTATAAATTTTATTATATTACAGCTATGAATTTTTTATATTGAAACTATGCATTTCGTTATATAACAAATGTAAATTTTGTCATATTGCAACAGAAAATTTTGTCATATTACAACTTTTAATTTCTTATATTACCACTGTAAACTATTATAATAATAAATTTTGTTATATAACTGTACATTTTTGTATAATACAATGATAAATTTTGTTATATTGCAATTTAAAAATTTTTAAATGACCACTATAAATTTTGTATATAACAACTATATAATTTGTTATATTACAACTATAATTTTTTTCATATTATAACTATAAATTCTGTTATATAACTACAATGATTTTTGTATATTACAGCTAAAATTTTGGTATATTACAATTACAAATTTTGTTATATTATAACTATAAATGTTGTTATATTACAACTATGAATTTTTTATTACAATTATGATTTCTGTTATATTACAACTATGAATTTTTCATATTAAAACTATCAATGTTTTACAACTAATAATTTCATTATAAAACAACTATAAATTTTTACATATTACAATCATCAATTTCATTTTATTCTAAGTATAATTTTGGTTTATATTACAATTAATAATTTTCTTATTTAACAACTATAACTTTGGTTATATTACAACTATAAATTTTGTTATGTTACAGCTATAATGTAGGTTATATTACAACTAAAACTTTTTTATTACCGTCATGCATTTGTTATATTATGACTATAAGTTCTGGTATATTACAGCTCTAAATTTTTTTAAATTACAACTATAAACTCTATAATTTTTAGTATATTACAACTTTAAATTTTATTATAATGCAACCATAAATTTTGTTATATAACAACTATAAATATTGTTACATCACAACTATACAATTTGTTATATATCTACCATATATTTTGGTATATTACAACTTATATTTTTTAATATTACAACTATAAATTTTGTTATATTACAATTATAAATTTTATTATAGTACAACTATAAATTTTATTGTATAAATTTTATTATATTACAACTATATCTATATAAATTTTTTATTATATTACAACTATAACTATATAAATCTTGTTATATTACAACTATAACTATATAAATCTTGTTATATTACAACTGTAAATTTTGTCATACTACAACTATCGAGGTCGTTATATAACAACAATAAATGTTTGTATATTACAACTATAAATTTTGTAATATGACAACTATAAATGTTGTAATATAACAACTTAAAATTTTCATGAATGTAACTAAAGATTTTGTTATATTACAACTATAAATTTTGTTATATTACAACATTAAATATTGTTATATTACGACTATACATTTATGACGACAATGAATTTTGTTATATTACAACTTGAAATTTTTTATATTGCCACTATGAATTTTACTATACAACAACCATAAATTTTATTATATAACACCTATAAATTTTGTTATATCACAACTAAAATGTTTGTCATATAAAAATTATTTTTTTATATTACCTCTATAAATTCTGTAATATTACACCTATAGATTTTGTTATATTACAACCATAAATTTTCTTTAACTTTAAACTTTGTAATAAATTAACTATAAAGTACTATACTATAATACTATAAATTTTTGTACATTACATCTATTATTTTGTTATATTACAACTATAATTTTGTTATATTACAACAATAAATTTTGCCATACTACAACTATAAATTTATTCATGTTACAACTATAAATTTATTCATGTTACAACTATAAATTTATTCATGTTACAACAATGAATTTATTCATGTTACAACTATAAATTTATTCATCTTACAACAATAAATTTATTCATATTAATACTATAAATTTATTCATATTACAACTATAAATTTATTCATGTTACAACTATAAATTTATTCACATTACAACTATAAATTTATTCATGTTACAACTATAAGTTTATTCATATTACAACTGTAAATTTATTCATGTTACAACTATAAATTAATTCCTGTTACAACAATAAATTTATTCATGTTACAACTGTAAATTTATTTATATTACAACAATAAATTTATTCATATTAATACTATAAATTTATTCATATTACAACTATAAATTTATTCATGTTACGACTATAAATTTATTCACCTTACAACTATAAATTTATTAATGTTACAACTATAAAATTATTCATGTTACATTTATTAATTTATTTATGTTACAACTATAAATTTATTCATGTTACAACAATAAATTTATTCATGTTACAACTATTAATTTATTCATGTTACAACTATAAATTTATTCATGTTACAACAATAAATTTATTCATGTTACACCTATAAATTTATTCATGTTACAACTATAAATTTATCCATGTTACAACTATAAATTTATTCATGTTACAACTATAAATTTATGCATATTACACCTATAAATTTATTCATGTTACAACTATAAATTTATTCATGTTACAACTATAAATTTATTCATGTTACAAGTATAAATTTATTCATGTTACATCTATAAATTAATTCATGTTACAACTGTAAATTTATTCATGTTACAACTGTTAATTTATTCATGTTACAAGTATCAATTTATTCCTGTTACAACTTTTAATTTATTCATACTAAAACTATAAATTCATTCATGTTACAACTATAAATTTATTCATATTACAACTGTAAAGTTATTCATGTTACAAGTATAAATTTATTTATGTTACATCTATAAATTAATTCATGTTACAACTGTAAATTTATTCACATTACAACTGTAAATTTATTCATGTTACAACTATAAATTTATTCATGTTTCAACTTTTTATTTATTCATATTACAACTATAAATTTATTCATATTACAACTATAAATTTATTCATATTACAACTATAAATTTATTCATGTTACAACTATAAAATTATTCATGTTACATTTATTAATTTATTTATGTTACAACTATAAATTTATTCATGTTACAACAATAAATTTATTCATGTTACAACTATTAATTTATTCATGTTACAACTATTAATTTATTCATGTTACAACTATAAATTTATTCATGTTATAACTATAAATTTATTCATGTTACACCTATAAATTTATTCATGTTACAACTATAAATTTATCCATGTTACAACTATAAATTTATTCATGTTACAACTATAAATTTATTCATGTTACAACTATTAATTCTTTCATGTTACAACTATAAATTTATTCATGTTACAACTATAAATTTATTCATATTACAACTATAAATCTATTCATGTTACAACTATAAATTTATTCATATTACAACTATAAATTTATTCATGTTACAACTATAAATTTATTCAGGTTACATCTATGTATTTATTCATATTACAACTGTCAATTTATTCATATTACAACTATAAATTTATTCATATTACAACTATAAATTTATTCATGTTACAACTGTGAATTTATTCATATTATATCTATAAATTAATTCATGTTACAACTGTAAATTTATTCATGTTACAACTATAAATTTATTCATATTACAACTATAAATTTATTCATATTACAACTGTCAATTTATTCATGTTTCAACTATAAATTTTTTCATGTTACAACTATAAATGTATTCATATTACAACTATAAATTGTTTTACATTACAACTATAAATTGATTCATGTTACAACTATGAATTTTTTCATGTTACAACTATAAATTTATTCATGTTACAACTATTAATTTATTCATATTACAACTATAAATTTATTCATGTTACAACTATAAATTTATTCAGGTTACATCTATGTATTTATTCATATTACAACTGTCAATTTATTCATATTACAACTATAAATTTATTCATATTACAACTATAAATTTATTCATGTTACAACTGTGAATTTATTCATATTATATCTATAAATTAATTCATGTTACAACTGTAAATTTATTCATGTTACAACTATAAATGTATTCATATTACAACTATAAATTGTTTTACATTACAACTATAAATTGATTCATGTTACAACTATGAATTTTTTCATGTTACAACTATAAATTTATTCATGTTACAACTATTAATTTATTCATATTACAACTATAAATTTATTCATGTTACAACTATAAATTAATTCATATTACAACTATTAATTTATTCATGTTACAACTATAAATTTACGACTTTTATCCCGAACGGTAATCGGTTATACTTGAATAACCCTTTGTCTGTGTTAATGCATAAAATCTTTGAGCATTTTTCTTCTATCAGAATTTTCAAATAGGCGTCGGACAATCTACTTTTGAAAACATTTTCCAACCATTTAGTTTGGCAAAAATCTCTTCCGGGCTTGGTAAAGGGTAATAGTGATCTTGTAGCATATTATTTAACCCCGTTGAAAAATCTCCGCAGACTCGAATTTTTTCCGATTTCTGCTTTACGTACACCATAGGCACTGGCCAAACGCTAGTTTCAATTGTCGATAAAATGCCCGTTCTTTCAAGTCTGTCTAATTCGCTATCTATTTTGTCTAATCCGGCGAAAACGGCACGTTTCGTTTTTTCTTAAATACTGGTGTTGCATCCCTTTTTTTTTTTTTTTTTTTTAGCTCGAACGAAGCTTTAAATTTATTACATCTTCCCAGTCCCGTAGTAAATATTTCTGGGAATTGGTTCTTTAGTTCATTTTTAATATTTTCTGACGTTGTGGTGCAGCTGGTTATTTTTTTTACAAAAAGCGTTCATCGGTTTATCCCAAAGGCTGAATTTTTCAATAAAATCCAATAAATTCTCGCTTTCTTTAATTACGAAGATTTTCAATTTCTTCGTCGTGTCATTTAAATTAGTCTTCTCCTTCGAATTTGAGTTCGTCTCCTGTAACCGTTCTAGCACCCTTACTTGACTTTTTCAGAGTCGGTTTATCCAGTTTTTTCCAAGTGCTAACGTTTATTACCGACAAATCTGCTCCAGAATCAAGTTGAAATTTTATTTGTTTGCCGAAAATATTAACTAACACATATTTTCGTAAATTGTCTTTCTCTTTGTCATTTGTTCTCATTTGGCGTACTCTATATTTTGTTCTGCAACAAATACTCTTATGTCCGACTTTGTCGCAATTGAAGCATCTGATATTTTTGTAAGGGCAATGTTTTTCATCACATCTTCCGCAGTTATTACTTGGTCCCGATTTTCTATAGTTCCTTTGACTTGAATCGTAATTTTGTTTTCTGTAATTAGAGTTTGAGCATTTATAACTCGCGTAATCTTTTGGATTTTGACGAGTCTCCCACTTTCTTTGCCTTGCGTTTCTGCCAGATTTTTTAATCTTCCTTATGTACGACACTCCTGCTTCTTCTATATATCTGGAGTCTTTTTTTAGTGATACTGCCCTTTGACAATCTCCTGCGAACTTTTGCAGTGTCAGACCTTGTTCTGTCTCTAATTTTGAGAGAACGCGTCTTCGGATCCCTGAATTTTTTGTAGAAACTAGCCCTTGTGCAAAAATTAAACATTTGAAGTCGTCCCCCGTAAGTTCTGATAATTTAAAATTGTCGCAGTGTTTATTCACTACTGACGCATATGTCAGGTAGTCCTGCTCCTCTGTTTTCTTAAGGTTCATACACGACCATCTCTTGTGAAAAAGAGACATGTTCGGTCCGAATAACTCCTTAAGAAGTTTTACGGTCTCCGCGAAGTCTAACTGATTCGTTCTCCTTTGCAATATGAAATCAACAAATTTGCAATGTTCATTGGTACCAAGCTTTCAAAGTAATAAACTTACTTTCTTTGCGTTTGACCAGCTTTCGCAATATGTTTCGAAAATATCTTCATACCTCTTGAAGTATGCCTCGAAAGTTTTATCCTCTTCCGGTAGGTACGTGAATACATCTATGCTATTCACAATTGTTGCGTTGGAAAAAGTCGTATTGCTTTCCTGTGCAGAATTAGTCGGTAATCTTTCAAACAAATCTTTTTGACCAAGTTGCATTTGCTCTATACATTTAAGAAGCTGTTCATTCTGTCTTTCGTCTCTTTCTTGTAGTTCTTTTTTCTGTAATTCGTCTCTTTCTTGTTGACGCATTTGCATTTCCGCGAATAACTTGATAAGATCCTCCATTTTGTTTTTCAAATTAGTAAATCAGTCACTTTTACAATTTCCTTTCTTTAATAACTACGAACAACCGATTCCTTTTATTACGTTATTAATTACGTACAAGAAAGAAAAAAATCCCTTCTTAGCACACTGAAAAAATCACTTTTCTTTCAAAACCGTCTACCTAATAAGTTCACGGTATCCTCGCGAAACTTTTTTTGTGTTTTTGTGCACTTTGCAGAAAAAGGTTACTTCAACTTTCAAGTTTTTTTTTTCTCGTAGGTATTTGCTGTTTTATTTATTTATTTATTTATTTAGTAGTCACAAAAAATATCTTGGTGTTTTGCTAGTGTTGCGGTGGCCGGTCGTCCGGAGACAATCGACCCAACAACTAACAAAATAGACACAGGCAAAAGGTAAACAGCAATGCAAAGCAAAGAAGAATGACAGACACAGGTTGTTTGATTTAAAGACGAGGGTTCGCCTTTTATTTGAATATAAACAAAATCGTTCAATCCGGGTGCTGGTCGCTTGGAAGGTCGCACGTCACTGGAGGCAAGGTCTGGAGGTCCGGACTGGTATTCTGGACGTAGTGTGGTTCAAAGGGTGCTCGCTGGGTATGGAATGGTCAGCTGGGCGTCAGGGCGATCCGGAACGCAGGATGAACACTGAGAGCTTGGGGGTCAGTGTTCGGAACTGACGACACTGAGAACGGAGGGATCAGTGTCTAGGTACGGACGACCGGTAGGGAGCCAGGTAGCGGACCAGAGGTGCAAGCAAAGTAGCGGACCAGAGGTGTGAGCGAGGTAGCGGACCAGAGGTGCAAGCGAGGTAGCGGACCAGAGGTGCAAGCGAGGTAGCGGACCAGAGGTGCAAGCGAGGAAGCGGACCAGAGGTGCGAGCGAGGTAGCGGACCAGAGGTGCGAGCGAGATAGCGGACCAGAGGTGCAAGCGAGATAGTGGACCAGAGGCGCGAGGTAGTGGACCAGAGGTGCAAGCGAGGTAGCGGACCAGAGGTGCAAGCGAGGTAGCGGACCAGAGGTGCAAGCAAGGTAGCGGTGCAGAAAGCTCAGGCTGCAGGCAGGAAATGCAGGTGCAGTGCAGGAAGCTGAGGCTGCAGGCAGGTGCAGTGCAGGAAGCTGAGGTTGCAGGCAGGAGATGCAGGTGCAGTGCAGGAAGCTGAGGTTGCAGGCAGGAGATGCAGGTGCAGTGCAGGAAGCTGAGGCTGCAGGCAGGAGATGAAGGTGCAGTGCAGGAAGCTGAGGCTGCAGGCAGGAGATGCAGGTGCAGTGCAGGAAGCTGAGGCTGCAGGCAGGAGATGCAGGAAGCTGGATGCTGCAGGCAGGAGATGCAGGAAGCTGGATGCTGCAGGCAGCAGGTGCTAACAGAGTAAACAAAGTGGTAGGTCTTTCGTAGGAACCTAGCCCTGAAAAGGGCTCTTTGAATTACTGCTGTCGCTGCTTCGGCACTGGTTCTGGTTCTCGGGTGTTTCCTGACCGCTGCTGCTACCGCATGAGATCCGTCGTGTGAGTGGATCTCCAATTCAGGGGACTCGTAGCCCCCTAGCCGGCTTACTTTATTTAGTGTTCTGCCCCGGACCTGGCATTATCTACTTATTTAACGAGCAAGGATACTCCCTTCCCCCGCGGGCTGCCATATGCTGAGAAAACCTCAAAGTCTCGGGCCACCACCTGACAGTCCACAGAGGAAACGAAATGTGTCTCCTGGATCGCAGCAACATCCTCTCCCAGGGACAAGAGGTCGTTCCGGAGGCGAGCCGCCTGGCCCGATCATCTCAAGCCCCTCGCATTCAGACTAGCCAAATTCAAAGCCATGGTACCTACCTTAAGGTGTGTTACACTCAGCTCCGAAGTCAGCCGGGGAAAGGACACCGACGTTGTGTGCAATGCTCAAGGTGGTCAGGTTTTTCATGTCCTGACCTTCTCTCACAATGCCGCCGACATCCAAAGGGTAAGTCAATTTAAGGGCCCTATAGAGAGACGGATGGACCAACACTGGGACCCTTCCCTTGCATTGTTTTGCGAGTTCCTCAAGGGAAGGGTCATTTTTCCTAATCAGTTCAAATCCCGGACCAGCCCCTTCAGCGGCCTCCAGCATTGTCCACACGTTGGTTTTGCAGACCTCAGGAAGCCTGATGAAAGTTGTTAGCCGTGGGGCATCCGGGAAATTAGAGGGGACATTAACGTCTTTTCCCCCCATTTGTTGGCAGTCCAGCAGAGGTTTTAAATTTTTTCTCTGCCGGTGTGGTAAGCCCATTGCCACAGACAGGGGGTCTACAAAACAAAGTTCCTCTCTCGTTTCGAGGGCGAGAGTCCCTGCTGGAGTGAGTCCGTAAGTGGGAGAATCTGAAGTGTCTCTCCCCCTCCCGGGTTCATTCTTTTCTTCCTGGGATGGCGACTCAATTTGCATTGGTGTGGGGACAAGTGTCTGTGTTGTGTCTGGTGTTGGTGCGGTGTCTGGTATTGGTGTTGGTGCAGTGTCTGGTGTTGGTGCGGTGTCTGATGTTGGTGTTGGTGTTGGTGCGGTGTATAGTGTTGGTGCAGTATGTGGTATGGGGGTGGAAGTGGGTTGTGTTGTTGTTAGAGGTGGTGTATGCTCACAGGGAGTGGGGGCTGCCTTTTCTTCCCCTTTCCTTTTTTTGCTGTTCTTTTTCATTCTTTTGAATGAACCGGGGAGTGGTGAGGTGAGTTCCTCTCCCTCTCACTAGCAGATTCATCCTCAGAGGAGCAGTGTTTTCTTCGCTTGGTCCCCGTCTCAATTGGTGTGGGGACCGTTGGTTGTTGCTGCTCCTCTAATTGCTGTTTCTCTGGTTTATGCTGTTCTGGTTGCTGCGCTCGTTTTTGTTGCTGCTGCTCCTGTTCTGGCTGTTGCTGCTGCTGCTTTGGCTGCTGCTGTTTTTGTTGTTGCCGCTGTTTTCGTGGCATTGGTTGTGGAATTGGCCGCGGCAGCTGATGTTGTTGCTGTGGCTGGTTCAACGGCTGGTTTGGCTGCTGCTGCTGTGTCTGCTGCCGTGGCTGTTGCTGCGGCTGTTGTGGAGGCTGTTGTTGTTGCTGCCTCGGTTGTTGGGTTGGTGGTGGGACGGTGGCAGATGGGATTGTAGGCTTCCGTTTCCGCCTCATTACCGTGATCCATTCCTCCCCCTTGGCCGCCTGCGTAGTTTTGGGTTTCCTCGGTGCTGGGGTTGGTGCTCCGGTTGGAGGAGTTGTGACAGCCTGTTTGGACACTGGTGCTGTCTCAAAGGTTGGGACCGCCTTTAGTGTCACTCGAGTAGGAGTTGACCTTTGAGGGTAGCTCTTGGCCATGTGACCCTGCTTTTGGCACAACCAGCAGTGCGGACGACGCCCCTCCACCACTACTGTCATAGTTGCCTCCTTAAATGTCAGCTGTGCTGGTATCGCCTGGAAGCCTTCTTTCTTTAGCCTCATGGCCACAGTGTAGCTGCCCAAGTGCATGCCGGTTTTCGACCGCACTGGGGTTATTTTTTCCACCTCGCCGAACTGTGTGAAGAAGGATCCCAGGATTTCTGCTGATATTTGCATAGGTACATTGAATACCTGCACCCGGGTCCTTGTCCTGCCCTGGTATTCGGGCTTTAGTTTTATTCTTCCATACTTAATTTCCTGTAAGGAGAGTCTCTCCGCATCTTCCTTGGTGACGTAGCTCCTCTGGTACAAATATAGTACCGGGATACTACACTTTGATCCCGGCCCGAAGGCCAAGAACAACAGAAAAAAGGCAAGCCTCTTTTCTATTTATTTAGTGTATTTATTTGCTTCCCCACCAAAGCAAATTAGGCACAAGGCCGTTTTTAATGTGGGGTAAAAACCAGCTCCCCTAAAAGTAGGCAAAAAGGGGGCACTCTGGTTACCAAAAATAATAATTGTCCCAGTATAGAGGGTTTCCCCTCCATTGACTGATACAAATTATATTAAGTGCAGCATCTGCAGAACAGATTGTATTTATTTGCTTCCCCACTGAGCAAATTAGGCACAAGGCCGTTTTTTATGTGGAGAGAGAGAGAGGGAGGGGGAGGGAAAAGGGGACCAGCTCCCGATGGGTGGGAAATGGGAGCTGGATAGTGACAATAGGGTTGCCCCTACATTGACCAAGGTCTGATATGTGGGGTTACCCCCACATATGGTCTTTGCTTGCAGTATCTGCCGGTACAGATACTACACTTTGATCCCGGCCCGAAGGCCAAGAACAACAGGAAAAAGGCAAGCCTCTTTTCTAAAAAAATATTTATATATTTATTTAAGAAGAAAAATCACAAATTTTACAGAATTTGAGGGGTAAAATTATATAAAACAGGCAACTAATTCTTTTTAAATGTGGCATGAGGCCAGAAAGGGTGTGGGGGGATTGAAAGATGGGTGTCGGGGGTCGTCCACTTGTCTATTCCCTATCACTAGTTGCAATCACCACAATACCGCATTCACTCTAGGAGTTGGATCTACTTAAAGCCCCAGATGACAATATTTACAAGTTTTTTTTTTTTTTTTTTTATATAACAATAAAATTATATACAATGACTTTTTCCTTTTTTTTTTTTTTTTCTTTTTAAATAAAATATATAATGACTTTATATTTACAATGCAATAATGACAAAATGGAAATCGTGATGTGTATGATATATGCGGATGAAATTGTGATGTGTATGATATATGCGGATGATGGGCGGGGATAATGAGAGCCTTAAAAACACCCCAAAATAAAGAAAAATAACAGTAATAAAAATAAATGAACCAAATAAAACGTTAAACGGTGAATGTGTTAGTACGGACCCACCCTTACCTATTTAAGTTTGAAATGCTTCCTGTTTTCCGGTATCGGCCGAAAACAAGGAAGCACTTCCTAAGAGGGAGTGGGCACAGCTACGGACAAAATAAAGGGGGGGGGATATTCGGTGACCTCCAAGAAAAATAACATCGGGACGGGTTTGGACTAAAATAAATTAATAAGGACTGGGCTTCTTTGGAGGTATCCTAACACCTAAAAATAAAAATTGGGGACATGGAACTCATTTATTCCAACTAGCTAAGGGACTGATCCACTACAGGATTATCTTGATCTGGTCTGGGGGTTGCTTTTACGGTCGGCGTGTGCCATGCCTAGACAGGGAACACGTACTCAAGCCTGTTTCGTACAAACGCACATAAACTAGCGGTGTGAATCCACCTCCTACTAAACTGTGAGCGAGATAACCTCCTTCTATCGCATCTGATTTTGATTTTAAGTTGGTGTTTAAAATACAAAATCAGATCCCGATGAGAAGGCGGCTCCCCCCCCCACGCCCTATCTCTATCCACACTACCAGTCTAGCTACGGCCAAGGTCGCTAGGAACACCATTCGTTCCTCCCTAGGCCACAAGGGATCTGCGTTGTAGACAACGGATGCTAAATCCAGGATCGTCACCTGATCGGGGACGATGCGAGCCGTGACCTCACTGACATACTCCCAGAATTCACGGAGCTTGGAACAAGTATAAAAAGCATATTCTACGGTTTCTAAGCTATCTTCCTCGCACCGTGGACAAAAGGGACTAAATACCATACCAATTCTAAACAATATGTCATTGAGGGGTAGAGCGTTTCTAACCAATCTCCAGGTCAGGGAAAATTCGGAATTGTTAAGGTATCCCCGGCCTGGCGCCCAATTCCATAGAGAGCGAACCTCCCCCTCCGACAGCTGCAGCCGCTCCCCAAGCGGGTCCGAAGCGGTCCCCACCGCTAATCCCCGATATAATGCCCTTCTAGGCTGTGCAAGGTCCAAGGACCCTGGCATCGCTCTAAGCGCATTTCGGCATTCGTTGAAGAATCTTGATTGCCCTCTCGGCCTTCTTTGGCATTCAATTAAATGATTGGGGATAAGGTCGGGAAAAGCTGCACCGACCGCGGGACCCCAATCAGACTCCTCAATCAGAGTTCTACCCAGGAACGCCAACCTTTCGGCATTTTTGTGGCTAGCCAGGTCAGGCATCCCCAGGCCCCCATCTTCAAGACGTTGAGTGCAGACCTGTCTACGGACAAGCGGCCGTCGCTCATTCCAGAACAGTAAGAAGAGCGCACGCGTTAAGGCCGCCATGTGGACCGCAGGCAGAGGAAGTACAGCCAATCGGTAAAGGATCAGCGGAAACACATAAGTGGCGCATGCCTCCGCCCTACCTTTAAGGGACAATCCCCTTCGAAGCCAAACCCTCACAGACGCTTCGACCTTGCTCTGTACTTCCGACCAGTTCTTATCTAGACATAGACCGGGTCCAAACCAAACACCCAGAATATGGACCGGGCCATCCGTCCAGACAAATGCGCCAGGCAAAGCATTCGAGCCCCGCCAAGCGGCCAACCTCAGGCCAACGGATTTGCTGAGATTGACTACGGCCCCTGTAACTTGTTCATAACGCTTGAGAGCCTTAATCACCGTAATAATATCAATGACGCTCGAAACAAATACGGTGACATCATCGGCAAACGCGGAAACCCTGGCTCGTGCACCGCCAGGAAGAGCAATTCCACGCAGGGCCGGTCCAGCCACCCTGGTCCTCACTTTCCTAAGGAATGGTTCCAGCGCGAGGACATACAGCAAGGGCGGCAACGGACATCCTTGTCGCACCGACCGAGAAACCGCGAACGGCGCCGACCGCACCCCGTTGACCTGCACAACTGCCGTCGGCCGAGCGTACAAAATGGAAATCCATCTGCAGAAGCCGGATCCAAATCCGGCGGTCTCTAAAACAGCCATCAGGAAACGATGATCCACCCTATCAAACGCCTTGGACTGATCCAAATTAATCAGCGCGGCTTCAGTGTCGTCTTCTAAATTTTCTATGACTGTATGTATCAAATGCAAATTATTTTGAATTGATCTTCCCTTCACAGCGTAATTCTGATCCGGTTCGACCAAGTCAGTGATAACAATCTGCAAACGATTCGCCAGCACTCGGGCCAGGATTTTTAAATCCGTATTCAACAACGTGATTGGCCTAAAATCATCTATCCCCCCAACATGTGTGTCGTTCTTCTTCAGAAGTGTGATCACTCCTTTGGTAACCTGACTCGGGATAGATCCCGTGTCAAACCAGTGGTTAAACACACCCGTCAGAATCAGAACAAACATGTGCGACATCCTCAAGTAAAGTTCGTAGGGTAGTCCATCCAGTCCTGGTGATCTGTTATAGGCGACCTGCTTCATAGCAGCTATGACCTCACACTCTGTAACCTGACCATCGCAACCAGCTGCTCGGGCCGCCTCCAGGTGGGGCGAGCCAGCTAAATAGTTGCCAAACTCCTGGACGCGGAGCCTGGACAGCTGCGCAAAGAGATCTTCAAAGTGCACTCGAAACCGCTCGCAAATCCCCCGAGCCGACACTAAGGAGTCCCCGCTCGGGCTCTGAATTTTACGAATGTAGTTATCCGATTTGTGCCCGAGCGAATAGGCTTGTTCGGCTTTGTCAACATTCACAGCTTCATTGGGCATCTTTTTAATTCTAGCCCTAACTACCTGGCCCTGATATCGCTCGCTAGCCAAACGACTCAGGTCCGCCTTAGCTAAACCTATTTCTAGGGAATCCCCCCCAGCCACCGCCCGGGATAGTCTATCCTCTAGACGCTTCTCTGCCTTGGCCCTATCTAGCGCGAGGCGTTGGCCATATTTGACAGAGAAGTCTCTAATGTTAGATTTGGCGTTTACCCACCACTTACTCCCGGTAACCGCCCCCACTAATCCCTTCTGTATGTGTTTAGTTAGCCTTTCCCGAAAGTCACCTATCTCCAGTAAGGAGGTATTTAACTTCCAGTACCCAGCTAACTTGGGGTTGCTATCTAAGTCTAACCTGGCCACAAGTAGTTTGTGGTCAGAGTGGCCTAACCAGTGGAACGTGGGACAAGATATATATTCTATGTTGCCTCTTCTAACTAACAACCGATCCAAGTAAGTACTTGAAGCGGAAGGCCTGCTAGAGAGCCACGTCCACGTCTCCCGCCCCGGGTGATCCACCCGATACCTGTCTACCAGATCGCATCTAGCCATCAGGTCCGACAGACTGGTTTCACACCCATCCGTCCCGCTAGTCCCGCCCACCTTATCTACCCTGGAGTCAAGGATGGCATTCCAATCACCCACTAGTATTAACCATTCCGAACCCCCGAGAAACACCTCCAACCGCCGGAAAAAGTAAACCCGCTCCCGTACGCAATTGGGCGCATACACCACGACGACTCGAAACGCTCTATTTGCCATGGCAACATTGGCCACGATCAGTCTACCATCAGTATCCACGTAAACAACGCTAACCGTTGCAGAAAGGGTGCACCTAACTAACAAGGAAACCCCCCTACTTTGACTATCACCGTATGTTGAAAAGACATCATAATGCCCCTCCAGCACCCGATGATCGTCAACGCAATCGTAGTGAGTCTCCTGTAACGCATCCACATCTATATTCATCGACATGAGGTCCCTCAGTACCCTAGCGGCTTTGCTTCGGCACCTCATGCCCCTAACGTTCAAACTACACAAGCTCAAGGACGTGGCCATTGTGTCTAGATATCCGCAACCACCGACCTAAAGTCTTTGCTAGAAAGGGTGCCACAGGACTGGGCGAGGTTGCCCGAAAGCAACTCGGACGTTACTCGTCCATCTCGCGCAATACCTCCGACATCCAGGGGAAACGTTAATTTAAGGGCCCTATACAAACAAGGGTGGACGTAAATAGGAACCCTACCTTCGCATCTCGGCGCCAGCTGATTGAGGGAGTCATGCCTCTCTTCCACCAACTTAAAATCTAGAATCGCCCCCCTGGCGTCGTCGATCATATTCCACATGACCTTCGTGCGTCCAGTTTTTGTATGGCGCACAAAGGTCATGACTGGGAAGTTTTTAGGGTTGGTAACACTTTTCCTGTCAATTATTTTCATTTCTCTAAGCGGCTTAATCAGACCCCTCTGGCGCTGCGTTATATACATGTCAGCGTGAAGGGGGTCTACTTCGCAAATCCGGTCTCCAGGAAGGTAGGGGAGCTTTTTCGTCTTTTCACTCCTTACAGGAGATACAGAGGCGGCTCTTCTACCGCTGTTGGTTTTTGTCGCCGGCTTCTCCCGGGACAACGAGCAGGCACCGGTTGGGGGGGTATCGAAAAGGGAGGGGGATTTTGGTTCAGCCGATGGGGTTAGGGTAGGGGTTTTGGGTGGCTGCACCGTAGAGACAGTCTTCTCTACATTCTTAGGGGACGGGGAACCGGACCCTGCCTCCTTGTTTTTTCTCGCCTTCTTTTTAGTTTCCTTTTTCGGCATTTGGTACTCTACCACAGTAGCCGTTTCCTTATCGTGCTCCCCTTCTGAGTCAGACGAGGAGACCGGATGCATTCTTTTCTGGCCGCTAACAACTCCTTTAGTGGTAACGTTGGTGGAAGAGACCGTTGACGATACTGTGGGAACCGGCCGACCTTGTACCTCAGGGGGCTGCTCTCTTGTGGAGGGGGTCTTAGTGGTTCTGCCATTCTTCTTTACCACTGTAGTCCAGCCGTTCGACGTTGTTGCTTCTTTGCCCCCTCCGGTTAGCTTCTCAGGGGCTGCTGGTACCACTGCCGCCGGCTTTGCTACTACTACTACTGTCTGCGGGTTTCTTTTCGGGCATTCCCATGCCATATGGCCCTGCTGTTGACAATTCCAACAGTAGGACCTGCGACCTTCTACTATAATGCTCATCGACCATATGTCGCACCTGAGCATGGGGGGGATGTTTTGTAATCCTTCCTTGTCAACACGCATTTTTAGGTTGTAGTCCCCTACCATAAGGTTACGGGGACCACGGACAGGAATGACGGACTCTACGTCCCCTTATTGACTCATAAAGGCCCCTAATTTCTCAGGGCCGAGAATACAGGGGACTCCCAAAATAGACACGTTCGTCCGCGTCTTACTTAAATATTCCGGCTTAAGTCGAATATGTCGCCACGTGTCGCCACGTGTGTTCCGATTTGAACATCTTGACGGCGTCTTCTTCTTTAGGCAGTAGTAAATCCCACACTGCATAGCTTCTACGGCAGATATAGGTTGCGGGATATTTAATTCCCTCAGAATTTTCGCCATGTCGTCTTTCGGCACACCGGTTAACGCTCGTTTCTTTGTGTCTATGGAGACTAACGATATTATTCTCTTCGAGAGTTGTTCCACAGTTGCCGGTTCTACTCTAATAACATTACCGTCAGTCAAATCCTTGTATTTTGTATTGAAACCCCGGGAGTTAGTTGCGACTGGGGGCCCCATTCTTTAACTACTGCCGCCGCGGCCGTCTGCGGTGTTGATATTATCGGTGACGGCGACAGCGGTGATTTCTGTCCCGGGGGATAGTTGAGCCTGACGAGTCTATTATTTGTGAACTCCCTGGCAACGTCGGCCACTCCTTTTTCTCCTTTGGGGACGACGGTTTAGGGGTCAGTGCCGGTTCTTTTGTGGCTGTGGTACTAACTGCCCCATTCTTGTTTTCAGTCTGAGCGGCCCCCTTCCTTTCTCGTTGACGCGATTCTCTCGCTTGTCGTAGCAGCGGTCGTCTGTTGCATTCATCTGTTCATCTAGAAGTGTTAACATATTAATAGCATCGTCCCTATCGTCAGGCAACTCGTTCGAAAACATCTGCTCCGATTCGGTGTTTCTCAATATTGAGATATCTCCAGAGGTTGCTGGTTTAATTCCCGACCCTAGGGGGTCCGTTCTCCTATGGGCGGGAGGGCTGACAGTGAAAGCCCTCTTCCTCTGGTGATTCCACCGAGTCGGAACACCTCTTTCAGCTGGCCTAAATCTACTGCTACAACTATTACTGCCGGGAACAGCAGTATGACTAGTTACGTGAGAGCTGTTGCCTAGGGCGACCGACTCTCCTAGATTAGCGGTGCGGGGGACAACATCGAGTTTTGTGCGGGGGTCAACACTAATCCATCCTAGTGGTCTGTCTACTGGGCCTGAACCGGCGGGCGTGTCGGGGACACGACCGCCAGAACCCGGTTTAGGCGGGGGGGGGGGGCGTAACCCGAACCACGTGGCGGTAGAATTTTTCCGAGGCCTAATCCGGTGCATGTCTGCACCGGAGCCCGGACCAGCTACCCTCCCCCTCTGCGTCTTCTTCCCGGTTGGCCTGGCTGAAGTTTCCGTTGGATATGACTCCGAACAACCACCTCAGACGCAGACCGGTCGAGTCGGGAAGAGAGACAACCTGAAATAATTCGAAAACAAGACAGTTAGTGGCCTCGCGGGGAGGCAGAAAAATAAAAACAAGGCTCACCCGCCCAACAGGGACCGGCAACCGGTCTTTGGACAGCAGCAAACAGAAAAGACAGCCGAACTCAACTCTCTTTTCTATTTATTTAGAAAGAAATTATAATTTTGTTATATCTTGGTGGTGGAATTGCATTCACTAGCAAACGATCTAGCTAATTTGTATAGCTTTTTAAACATTCATTTTAATTAATTCCCTATTAGTTTTTTCGGTTTTCTTATGGGATGATCATCTTTAGTTAACTATTAGGTGTAATTATGTTCATGCAGATATTCTACATGATTTATACTTGCATAATATTTGCGTAAAATGTTTACAGGAAACGAAAAATTGTTTCTATATAAATTTATGTATACGTATATATTTTTGTTCAATCTATCTATCTATCTATCTATCTATCTATCTATCTAACTATCTATCTATAAAAGTGAAATTGTGTGTGTGTGTGTGTGTGTGTGTAGATTTCCCTACGCAATAACTCTGTCAATTTTAATCTACAGACGCAAAATTTGATATACAGGGTACTGAGATTTGGGAAAATCGATGTGATCGGTTTTTGGCCAGAAATTTGGCTGTTAAGGGGTTAACGTTCAACGATTTGACCTGTGAGAACTCTACCAATCTTCTCCGACAATTTGGTGTCTACACACTTGAAATTTTAGATATAGGTTCCTTGGACATGGATCTAACTTAATAACTTAATTTGAGCCCAAAACAATAAATGTTAATTGGTTAAAAAAAGGGGTCTATGTTTTAAAAAATGACCTCTGCGGACTCTTCCAAATTACTCAGACAATTTCTGGTCTAAATATTTGAAATTTTACATAAAGTGTATTCAGAGATAGGGCAAGCTTTTTCATCGGTTTGGGTCGAAACTTTTTAGTTACCAATGTATGTATGTATGTATGTATGTATGTATGTATGTTTGCATGTCTGCCTTAAACTTTCAATAGAGGCGACGGATTTTACCAAGATCAGTATCCTTCTAAAGTTTGACCTTCCATACGATAATTTAATAACTTGATTTGAGCCCAAAACAATAAATTTTAAGGTGTCATAATAGGGGTCAAATTTTAAAAAAATTGATCGTTTTTTTTTTTTTTTGCTCAACATCTACCTCCAAATACCCGGGCAACGCCGGGCATCCATGCTAGTCTATCTATGTATCTATAAAAGTAAACGTGTCTGTGTGTCTATGTGTTTTTCTGTCTGTCTGTGTATCTGTGTACACTCCCCTACACAATAACTCTTTTGAGAACTCTACCAAACTCCTCTGACAATTTTGTGGTCTAAACACTGGAAATTTTAGATATAGGTTCCTTAGACATGATTTGACCCCAAAACAATAAATGTTAAAGGGGTCATAATTCGAGTCAAATTAATAAAAATTGATCGCTTTTTTTTTTTTTGCACAGCACACACCTCCAAACACCCGAACAACGCCGGGCCAAAATGCTAGTCTATCTATATATCTATAAAAGTGAACATGTCAGTATGTCTGCGTGTCTGTCTGTCTGTGTGTCTGTGTACATTTTCCTTCGCAATAACTCAGTTAATTTTCAGTCTACAGACTCGAAATTTGATATACGGGGTACTGAAATTTGGGAAAATCTATGTGATCGGTTTTCGCCTAGAAATTTTGCTGTTAAGGGGTCAAAGTTCAACGATTTGACCTTTGATAACTCTACCAAACTCCTCCGACAATTTTGGGTCTAAACACTTGAAATTTTATGTATAGGTTCCTTGGCCATGGATCTATCTTGATAACTTGATTTGAGCCCAAACTAGTAAATGTTAAGGGGTCATAATAAGGTCAAAATTTTAAAAAATTGACCCCTTTTTTTTTCGCTTAGCATACACCTCCAAACACCCGGCAACGCCGGCAACCATGCTAGTATATATATATATATATATGAAGTGAACGTGTCTTTGTGTCTTCGTACATTTTCCTAAGCAATAACTCTGTCAATTTGAAGTCTGCAGACTCGAAATTTGATATACAGTGTACTGAGATATGGGAAAATCTTTGTGATCGGTTTTCGGTCAGAAATTTGGCTGTTAAGGGGGTCATAGTTCAACGATTTGGCCTTTGAGAACTCTACCAAACTCCTTCGGCAATTTTGGGTCTAAACACTTGAAATTTTAGATATAGGTACCTTGGACATGGATTTAACTTTATCACTTGATTTGAGCCGAAAACAATAAATTTTAAGGGGTCATAATAGGGATAAAATTTTAAAAAATTGACCGCGTTTTGTTTTTTGTTTTTTTGCTCAACATACACCTTCAAATACTCGGGCAACGCCGGGCACCCATGCTAGTATATCTATAAAAGTGAACGTGTCTGTGTGTCTGTGTACATTTTCCTTCCCAATAACTGTGTCAATTTTCAGTCTACAGATTCGAAATTTGATATACAGGGTATTGTGATTTGGAAAAATCTTCGTGATCGGTTTTCGGCCAGAAATTTGGCTGGTAAGGGGTCAATATTCAACGATTTGACCTTTGAGAACCCTACCAAACTCCTTCGACAATTTTGGGTGTAAACACTTGGAGTTTTAGATATAGGTTCCTTGGACATGGATCTAACTTAATAACTTAATTTGAGCCCAAAACAATAAATGTTAAGGGGTCACAATAGGGATAAAATTAAAAAAAAAATTTTTTGTTTTGTTTTTTGCTCAGCAGTTTTGTGTCTTATTTTTTTTATCTTATCGTTTTTTGTCATGTAATTTTCTTTTTTTTTGTATGAAGTCAAACATGGTACGATTTTCTTTCAAATTATTTCTTTAGGTATGTGAACTTCATTTTCGACCTAAAGGCATCAGCATTTGATGAAAGGACTGGAAAGACAATTAGTGTTAAATTAAAAATCCCCATCTTAAGGATGGTGCTATTTTTCGAATATTACCAAACTGTTTCTCCCATTTATCGTCATCAACCACTTTTAGAGAGTCTCCTAACGCAAAGAAAATGCGTTTAGAAAATTCTGCTCTTACGCGTGCATTATGTGAAAATGTTGCTGACGTTAGAGTTACGGAAACGTAAAACTTTCCATAATATTGATGATTTAGAAAATAATTAACGTTTATAGATAAAAATTATTGGACTTCTATTAGGCAAGACAATACCATCATTATATGTCATATAAAGATATGCCCATGCCCCAAAATAAAAATGTATATGGTGATTGAACCAGACTTGGCCGTTAGAGTATTCTGTAGTGATGTGGAAATGAGTGCTATAGGGGAGTATAGAATTCCTAAACATGTAACAGAGGAAAATACTCTGCAGATTTTGAAGGAAAACATGAAAAAAAATGGACATCGAAGAACAGGAAATGAAAACTTCTAATATAAGTTCTTTATTAAAAATAATCTTATCATTTTTGCTATTAGTGCTAGATGAATCATTTAAATATTTTAATGCCATTAAGTTCATATATGAACAAATTAACATAATGACAATGAACAAGGTTAATTATTCGAGTGAAATCATGTTATTTTCTTCCTTATTATATAACTGCTCCCCTAGAGGGAACAGACTGTTAAGAGACACTAAAAATGTAATTTTACCATACTATTCAACCATTCGAAGATTAACCTTATCAACTTTTATGAATCCTGTCATTGAATAACACGATAACAATTTTTTCATGTATATTAAAAGGAAGTTCAAATTACTAATGAAGAATGACATCACAGTATCTTTACTTGTTGATGAAATACATCTCAAACCTTATCTTAATTATAAAGATGGTAATATTGTTGGCTTAGCTAACAACAGCAATGAACCTACCACAAGTGCATTTGCTTTTATGCTTAGCAGTGTATTCTCACAATATAAGGATGGTGTGCATGTTATGTCAAATAAATGTCTTCTAGCTGAGAACTTATTTGACATAATCAAACATGTAATAATTGGCTTAGAAGATATAGGGTTTAAGGTATTATCCGTTATAACAGATAATAATGCAATAAATAAAAAAAAACTATGTCTTTCATTTGTAGACCATCAAAGCTTTCAAATGTATATCCCCATCCAGTTAGAACGTCTAGCCCTCTTTTCTTCTTATTCGACTCAGTGCATATATTAAAATGCATTAGAAACAATTGGTTTGGCCCAAAAAATGAACGTATATGCATGATGTTCCCAAAGTTTTGTTATAATGGAAATCATGAATTAGATAACATCCAAAGTGCTCCATTTTCTAGTTTACATAAACTTTATGCTCTAGAATCTCAATCACTTGTGAAATATTGCTATAAGTTCACTTCAAAAGCTCTTTCTCCGACTACTTTGAAAGGCAAAATATTAATTTGGTTTTGCAAATTTTCAACGAATATACTATTCAAGGTTTGTTAACCTTAGGAAAACAGAAATGCTTGCCAAATTATGCAGAAATTGCAGAATACATTCAAATATTTTATATTTGGTGGACAATACTAATGTGAAAACACCATATAAAGGTTGTCGACTTCGTAATAAATATGCTAATCCACTTACATTAAATAGTGATAATTATAGTTTCCTAAATGTGTTCTGTGACTGGTTAGAAACTTGGAATACCATTCTTGGAAGAAGGGGTAAGTTAACAAAGGAAACATATACTGCTTTGCACCATACTACTTACGCAATTTTAGAATTGACTAAATATTGTATAAATGTACTGAACATGGTGTATATATTACCACGAAAGTTTCAGACGGATAACCTTGAGGCAAGGTTTGGCCAGTATCGACAACTTAGTGGAGATCAGTATAATATATCGATACGTCAGGTGTATGAATGTGAAAAAAAACTCAGAATGTTGTCAGTTTAAAAAATGAGCTTACCAATTAATAATCGAACTATTGAATTGAAAAATTTAAAAGAAACTAACTGGGATGAAATGACAAGAGAGCAAGAGTTACATGTTTATAAATTTAACATAGATGCAACAGAAGATGATGTTAATCAATGCAAGGAAGTACTTCCTGTTATATTATACTTGGCAGGTTATTGCTGTCACACAGTTTTAAAAAAACTGAAATGCACTAGCTGCAAAAATTTAATATCCGGGTGAAAGGCTGTTGAAGAAATAGCTTAATTAAACAGCTACTTTCAGGGTATTAACAGAGGTTCTCTGCTATACCCAAATCATATAACTAATAATTTTGTCTTATATAATTATATAGTTATAAACAAACTTACAAAATGCGATTTTTTTTACATTCGATTCATCAGAGCCATGTATATAACTTTAAATATTTTGGCTGATCAAAATCGATTATTTCATGTTGACTCTTGTGATGAGGTTCACACTATTCAGCAAATTGAAAAAATGCTAATATGGAGTTCATCAAATTCCCTTATAAACAATTTTTGTCGCAAAGAGAATGACAATATTAGTAAAAAAAAAATATCAGAAAATAAAAATTCAAACTTTTAATTAAATTCTACAACAGATTTTTGAAAAGTTTTAATATTCAATGTTTGAAATATCTCTGCCTTAGTAACTTTGTTTCTAGAAGTGTAAGCCATGTTTAGTTTCAGAACAGTTTCCGATGGATTGTTTTTCTACACAAGTCTTGAGAAGTGACTGGTTTGCAGTAGACAGAACAGTTTCTGATGGTTGGTTGTTCCACACAAGTCCTGAGAGGTGACTGGTCTGCAGGAGACAATTCCACAGAGCAAAAGATTCTTACCATGTCGAGATGGAAAAAAACATGCGAAATTTCTACAGAAACGGTTTAATATTTATGGAGCAATTCTGGTTTCTGATTAGTTAGTAGCAGAACGTGAGTTAATTCGATTCGTCAGTTCCTAGCAGCATCGTTTATAAATACTTATTCAGGCAATTTTTACAATTGCAGAAGTGCCTCTCCTTTAGGGGAGCCTGCTGGATCCCCACTTTCCAGCCTTCTGCCACATTTTGCTGAGGTGGGCAGCAAATAAATACTCTACCCCACCATTCACCTTGGATGTTGGGAGACATACCATGTCTAACCGCATGTTATGATCTCCAACCTGGCGCTTTTCTGATTTGGCAACATCTCTGAAAAGATCCTGGTGACCACTCACTTGACTACTTCTTGTGTGTCACTTAAGAGTTTTTCTTGTTTGGCTGTAGGGACCGACCTCTTCTTTGGGTGAGTGGTCCCTTAAGCATTGTTTTTTGTTATATTGTTGTTTTTACTAATTGTTACATTTTTCGATCTTTTTCAGGTAGTCCAGTGTCTGACAGACTTAAGCCACCGGCAGGTCTAGGGGAAACTGACGTGACGTTTTAGGCGAAGGTCCCCCTAGTTCCGAATTGGCAGGTCGAGGTCGGGCACTGGGCCATTACTTAGAAGGAGCAGGCCCCTGCTCCTTGGCACCATGGGGGACGTCCCTGGTGTAGGGATCGGTTTAGGGGGCACCACACCTGGTGGTGCTCCAGTGTTCATGGCGGGGGTTACCACATCCGGTGGTACTCCAGTGATCAGTTCGGGGGGCACTACAACCAGTGGTGCTCCAATGTTCGTGGTGGGGGGTACCATACCCGGTACCCCAGTGATTGTGTCGAAGGGTACCACACCTGGTAGTACCTCATTTCCAAAAACCACGCCAGAGTCTGAATTAGGAGTGGCAGGATAATGACCCATTTGAACCGTCCAGTGACATTCCCATGTTGGGAAGGGTAGCTGCGACGAAAGAAAGCCTGCAAAGATGGCTCGAGGAATCTCCTGGAGGAATATGGACCCTGCCAGAAAGCCTTAGAAGCAGCAGCTCGCATTCATTAGCCGAAAGGAGATGGAAGTTAGACGCGGTCAACAGGGTGTAGCCCACAAAAGGAGAGAGATTTGAGAAGGTGGCAATCCTTAAACTTACGCTGTGTTTAGATTTTTCCACACCATCACTGTGAGTAGAAGCAGAGATGACAGCAGTGGAGATGGATGACCGGGAAAATACGACACAACGGGCACCGGAGGAAGAGATGCAATCGAGCCATGGGCAAGAAAACAGTCCAAGCAAAACTCCATGGGGCCCTAAATCGCAAAAACTCTGGAGCAGTATAGAGAGTTGTTTCGTGTAAAGTATAAAGCACTCACAGAAGGAAACACGATAAAACCAAAGCCTGAAACTATGGAAGCCTTACAGAGTAGGATAATCTCCTTTGTCACTCTAGATGTTAAAAAGAAGGGGCTCGTAGGTGTTCCAAAAGAGAATTTCATGAAGATGCTACTTGAGCAAAATATCCCGGCCACATATTTCATCAGGCGTAGCTTCGCCATGTGGGACGTGTTGGTGACTACTAAAGAGGAGGCAGCGAAAATGGCGAAAAGTGACCTGGTCTGGAAAGGAATAAAGTTTAAGACAGAGTACCTAGAGAAAAGAAGAGCCCTAGTATCTATGCTTGGAGTCCCTTGCTGCATCAGTTTGGAGTTCCTCAGTGCAGAAGCGGTCATTCTGGTCTGCGGCCCAAGAAACATACAGACCAGTGATTATCAGATAAAAATGAAGGTGGATAAAAAAGAGTTCAATGCCATCCTTGCCCAGCTCATATGCGAACATTGGACGATGTCCCTCATTGTGGCAGGGAGACATCCACATTGCTAGCACTGCCAGAACGCTGGACATATAGCAAAGGTGTGTAATGTAGCCGGGCGACACCGGATAACCTTGCTTCCTAGGTTGAGGGTGAGTGGGATGGAGCTGGGCGAGAGGTCTCAGTCCCATCTCGTGAGAAACCAACGAATTGTCATCGGGTGACAAGTAAATTATTGGGAGTTCAAAAGGGCCAGATTAAAGATAAGCCAGATGTCGGGTTGGCGAGGAAAACGCAAGGAGGTCTGGGAAGGGTCGACGAGTAGAGTCGACGATCCGAGTGTAAATGATAACATGATTCACTTAAACCAACAAGTTGGAGGTGATGAGAGAGAAAGAACAAGACCCGAAAACAATTGAATTAGTCATTCTAATTTTAAGGGAACAAATTGGTTAAATGCTAGACAGATAACTAATTCTCGGAATTGAATCGAGAGGGGGTCGGTTGGGAAGGAGAGAGAGAGAGAGAGAGAGAGAGAGAGAGAAAGAAAGAATTATGATTACCCGTCGAATAGAGAGATTAGGTCGAAGCCAGGGACTACAGAAGGAAGGGGAGGATGACGTTTAATAAAACTACTGCGGAGATAGACAAAAGAAACAGAGAATCGGACAGTCTGTCGAATAGAGAAGTTGGGAAGCCACGCGTGCCGCTAGCCTCTTCTAATTGAGATGAAGAGAACTAACAAGACGGCCACTTAGAGTTTTTGTTTAAATACACTGTGGGGGTTGCATTCCAAACCTGACGAAAGTATAAGGGACGAGCCGAGCCTTAATGTATACCGAATCACTAAATAAACAGCCTAAAACTATCCTCATCGTTGTTGATTGTTTCCATTTATACTTGTGAAGACTGCCCTTTCGATTTCAGCATAATCAAACTTGACTTTCCAGCCGTCACAGACAGAGAGAGACGGCCACCGATGAGAAGACGATCACGACAGAAATTACCAAGAATTCCCGATTGGGCGTTACAACACTAGACGGCCAGATACCAACGTCCAATTCGGAGAGACTTACGAGTAGCAGAAGGAGAGAGACGGATGCTTGTGCGGGGTCCGAGGCTCGAAGGAGCGAAAATATAGCCAACCGTCCTTAGGGTTAGTGCACGTAATTTTTCACCGTGCGCGCGACCCCTGCGAGGGAGAAAGGGTTATAGGTGGACCTGCAGAAAGTAACAGCAGAGACAAGCAAGACGATTCCACCGACAGTTGAACCTGCAACAACATCGGCGACAACAACGTCAGTGACATCAGCACCAGCGGCAAAGGTAGCAGAGAAAGTGGAGAAAGCCCCGTCCAAATGGACAACTGTGGGAAAGAAGAGTAGAAAGGCCACCCCAAGTCGCAAAGAGGGGGAAAAAGGGGGCCTAAAGAGAAAACTGTCAGCACCTTCCTCAGAGTCAGATGAAGAGGTGGAGAAGGAGGAGGAGAAAAGACAGACCAAGAAGAAGGCTAAAGATGACAGAAACCCTGCTCCTGAGAATACTCCCCAATCCCAGACCCCGATGGAGCAGAACACCCCTCCCCCTTTTAACATCCCCCCGAGAAGTAGAAGTGGTAGAGATGGAGAGATCACAGGAGGAAAAGGAAGAGGAAGAGGTAGAAGTCCCAGAGGGCGAAGTTACAGTAGAGGAAGCCGTTCCCGTACCTAAACCAGCCAGGACGGAGAGGACCGAAAAGACCAGAAAGCTGCCTTTTCTGCCCGGAGCGAGAATTTGTGAGGCAAGTGAGGCGGACGTTCAGGCAGAGCTGAACAGCAGACAAAGAATGAAGCTGAAACAGTTGGCGAATCTGCTATATGTAGACGGGAAGAGGATTCAAGATCCCAGAAACTTCCCGGAGGTGCCAATGTACATGCTCCGGGAGGCCAAAGAAGCAGTACCAGGCCTCAAGCTTATCGAGGAAGAACATCCCTCATTGAACCAAATCCGTGCCAAATGTGAAGAAAGGGTCTCTGTATATGTTCACCCCTCCCTATACAGAGCAGTGAAATTAACCTTCCCCCTGGACATCAGGGGTCTGGCTCGAAACTGTCAGCCCGCAGCGGAGCTGTTGACTGGCAATCTCAGTCAGACTTTCTTGGTTCTAACCCCCGAGGATTTTAGACCCGTACTAGATGAATATTACTAGTTAGGGAATAATGGCAACCTTAAACCTAGTTAGTTTAAATGCGAGGGGAATGAGATCCCGAAGCAAGGCTGCTCGCATGCTGAGGGATCTCGTGGCCCTTGAGGTAGATATAGCTGCGATTCAAGATAACCCACTTTGTTGGGACCGGGGATTGCGATGTGCTGGTGAACGACTTTGACGTTTACTCAGCATATGGCAATTCCCATAGTCATGGGATTTCTGTGCTAGTGAGTCGCACCTTAGCTGCGACGGTTACTGTAGTCCACGCGGACGCTCATGGAAGGCTGGGTGTGGTCGATGTTGCCGTTAAAAGTGGTAAGTTCCGGATTTTGGCTGTTTACACACCCAATACCGCTGGGGAGAGGGTTTCCTTTTTTTCAGCGAGTGGAGGTGTTTCTATTGGCGGGTCTGGAGTGGGTAGTTTTAATGGGGGACTGGAATGCCATCCAAGATAGATAAGGTCGGGGGAATAGAGGGTCGGAAAGGTGTGAAAGCAGCATGTCTGACCTGATGGCCTCGTGCGATCTTGTCGACAGATTCCGTCTGGATCACCCGGGGAGGTAGATGTGGATGTGGCATGACCTCCCATCTGAGTACCTACTTGGATAGAATGTTAGTTAGAAGAGGCGACATAGATTTCTTATCTTGTCCCACGTTCCACTGGCTAGGGCATTCGGACCATAAATTAGTAATGGCCTGTTTGAGAGTAGGTAATAGGCCTATGTTGGCTGGGTACTGGAAGTTGAACGCCTCCTTGCTAGAGACGGCCGACTTCCGGGAACAGCTGACAACACTAATTCAGCGGGAGTTAGTGGGGTGGTTACCAGGAGTAGCTGGTGGGTTAAACTTAAGGCCACTATTAGGCGTTTTTGCATCCTATATAGCCAAAGCCTCACTTTAAATAGGGCACGGACGAAAATGCACTTTGAGGATAGGCTGACCCGGGAGATTGCTGTTGGGGATCCCCTAGAGATAGCATTGGTTAAGGGAGACCTCCAGCGCTTGGCTAGCGAGCGTTATGAAGGTCAAGTAGTTAGAGCTAGGTTAAAAAGAGTCTCTAATGAAGCCATGAACGTTGACGCTGTTGAGTGTGGGGCCACCTTAAGACACGGCTCGGATGGGTACATTTGGAAGGTGAAAACCTGGAAGGACATACCCTCGTGCCGACTCGGGAAATTTGCAATGGGTTTCGGCAATATTTGGAGGAGCGCTTTACCCAACAACCCAGACTCCGCAGCCAGGAGTTTGGCAGCTATTTGGCTGGATTGCCCCACCTTATTGCGGCCCGAGCAGCTAGCTATGATGGGAGGGTTACGGAGCATGAGGTCATTACTGGGTTGAAGCAGGTTGGCCATAACAAATCTCTGGGGCTCGATGGTCTGCCCTACAAACTGTATTTGAGGCTGTCGTCCATGTTTGTTCCTCTTCTGATGGGTGTGTGTAACCACTAGTTTGCTCAGCAATCCATCCCTGAGCAGGGAACCAAAGGAGTGGTCATGCTACTTAGGGCATTGCCGGGGTCCAGTGACCTTGCGCGGCCTAGAAGAAGGCTATATCGGGAATTAGCAGTGGGGACCGCTAAGGATCCGCTGGTTGAGTGGTGGCACATGTCGAGGGAGGAGGTCCTCTCTCAGTTGAATTGGGCGCCAGCAAGAAGCTACATAAATAATTCCGAATTTTCATTGACATGGAGGCTTGTCCGGAATGTGCTGCCACTTTTTGGCATGCTTGCCAGGGACTGCAAACGGGATGGATACGTTCCCTTTTGCCCCCGCTGCAAGGAGGATGAGGATGAAACAAGAGATCATGCCTTTTTTCTTTGCAGCAGAGTTCGGAGGCTCTGGGAGTATGTCAGAGAGGTAACGGCTCGCATCGACCCCAAGCAGTTGGTGCCACTTGATTTGGCGTACGTCGTCAACAACATGACCCGCTGTTCACTGGGGAGAAACGTTTGGTGTTCTCGCAATCCTAGCTGTAGCTAGGTTAGTGACGTGGCTTACACGTCTTAACATTGTCTATGGGGTTGAATCTGTTTCGGATTGGGATCTGGTTGCTTACTTTAAGCATCAACTTAAAGTAAAGATCAGATGCGATTAGAAAAGATTACATTGCATAGACTTTGATAGGAGATGGGTGCACAACACTAGTTTTTGCATCTGATGAGGCGCTAGGTTTGAGTTTGTTTTCCCACCCTAGTGGTATTAGTCTGGTGGTGCTAAGGTTTTACAGAACCCAGCTCCGACCAAAGTTTTTAGAGTAGGGTTAGTTAGGCCTTAACCACTGCAAGTGGAAAATGCTTTGTTAGGTACTAGACTAGGGCAAGTATGATAGTTGATCCTGTCCCCGATTTTATTTTTCATCGGCATTAGGAGAGCTTCCAAAGATGCCCAGTCCACCCTTTGTTTTGTCCCTGGTCTGTTGCCCCTATACATACATTGATCTTGGAAGACGCCGTCCATTCCCTACGTTACCCATCCCTATCTAATTTGTTTTCGAAAAATCGCCCCTAGGTCCCCCACTCCCCACTAGGCAACGACCTGCTTGCTTTCGACCTTCGGGACTGGAATACAGTAGGCGCTCAATATTTAGAAGTAGGTTGGGAGGATCCCTTACTAACCCGCCCCCATAGGCATTTTGTTTAGTTGTTTTTTTTCTTTCTGTTTGGGTTAATCTTAACTTGCTCCCCCTCCCCATCATCTCATCTCTCATTTATAAAATTAATAAAAAAAACAAAAAATCCGTTTTGTTTGTACATACAATTTTTGTTCTGTTTTTCATAAAGCCGCCTCATATGCTGGAGAGATTTTAAGTAGATAAAATCCATGGTAAGAATGAGGTATTATGGTGATAGTGTCTTAGTTTAGGGAACTCAATAAAGTCTTTTCAAAGACTTAGCTGTTAGTTAGAATGACCCTCGTCCCACACTTCCCCTCTACCGGCTCCATGCCTAAGTGCTTTGGACCCCAAATGAAGCTCTGGAAGTAGATAATGCCAGGGCCGAGGCCAAACACTAAACAAACATTCACCTTAGATGATGGGATGTGTCTCCCAACGGCTTCAGTTCAAGGATCTGTTCTTGACACTCAGCCCAACAGGTGAGAGGCCGGGAACCGGCCCAGCATCTGTCGGACTAAGGTACACTACCTGGGTAATACCTAGGAGGTCCACCCTCCCAGGCCTTGCCACCAGGCTTTCCGGTGGAGTAAGTTCATTGCTTACTGCCTGAGGCGCCCTGACCGCGGAATGCCGACGGGGTTACTTAGGTAATTTTTACAATTACAGAAATGCCCCTCCTTTAGGGGAGCCTGCTGGATCCCACTTTCCGGCCTTGTGCCGCATTTTGCTGAGGTTGGCAGCAAATAATTACTCTACCCCACCATTCACCTTGGATGATGGGATGTGTCTCTTAGCGGCTTTAGCTGCAGGAAGACATTCCTTCTTGACACTCAGCCCGACAGGTGAGGGACTGGGAACCGCCCAGCACCTGTCGGACGGAGGTACACCACCTGGGTAATACCTAGGAGGTCCACCCTCCCAGGCCTTGCCACTGGGTGTTCCGGTGGAGTAAGTTTATCGCTTACTGCCTGAGAATACCGATGGGGTTACTCAGGCAATTTTTACAATTGCAGGAGTGCCTCTCCTTTTGGGGAGCCTGCTGGATTCCCACTTTCCGGTCTTGTGCCACATTTTGCTGAGGTGGGCAGCAAATAAATATTCCGCCCCATTATTCCTAGTGGCTTCGGCTGCAGGGAGATAGGGTAGAAGTACTCGTCAAGGATCTGGTCTTGATACTCAACCTGACAAGTGAGGGTCCGGGAACTGGACCAGCACCTGTCGGATAGAGGTACACCGCCTCGGTAATACCTAGGAGGTCCACCCTCCCAGGCCTTACTACCGGGCTTTCCGGTGGAGTAAGTCTATTGCTTACTGCCTGAGGTGCCCCTACTGGGGAATGCCGACGGGGTTACTTAGGCAACTTTTACTATTGCAGAAGTGCCCCTCCTTTAGGGGAGCTTGTACCACATTTTGCTGAGGTTGGCAGCAAATAAATGCACTACCCCATCATTCACCTTGGATGATGGTCGCTTCTCGGCCTCTTAAAAAATGTTTTAAAATTGGGCTTAAGTTGGCACCCCCCTTCAACCACACACACATAAATACAAGTTTAAATGGTTAACCATGATAAAAGAGGCTGGCCGAGAGAAAAATCATTTAAAATTTACAACAGAGACGAGATGGATCAACCAAGCTCACCATTCTTTTTGAGTTGGCCTTGTGCCTAAGTTTTTTGTTCATTTTCCCAATTGTATTTTTTTCCTGTGAATAAAAAATTTAATATCTTAAAGTGTAGTATCTGTTCTCAGAGAAAACTGCAATCAACATCAAAAGAACTCCTAACCTTCTTGGTTAAGAGTCTTTATTTTTGTCTGGCAAGGACCAGCCCCTTCTTTGGGGGTTAGGCCGAGAAGGCCTTTTTTGTAAATGCATGCTTTTTGGCCACTAACTGTTCTTGTTTCCTTTTTTTCCAGATAGTCAAGGGTCTAGCTAGTGCTTAAGCAGCCGGAATGGCCAAGGGATACGAACGTGCCTTTTTAGGCGTAGGTCCTTTGGTTTCCAAATCAGCGGGCACTAGTTGGGCTTTGGGGCCTCAAACTAGATGGAGCAGGCCTCTGCTCCTGCCACCCTGGAGGACACCCCAGGTGTAGTGCTCGAGAAGGGTTCGGGAGGTGCCGTCCCGAAAGATACCCTTAGTTTTAGAAGTGTTTTGGGGGTCGCTGCCCCCAGTTCAAGATCGGTCGAGAGTCTGGTAGCGGTCGAGACGGTTGCCGCCCCAAAGGGCAATCCCAGTTTGAGAGCGGGTTCCAGGGTCGCCACCCCATCCGTGAGTACGAGATCGAGGTCGAGGTCGTGGTCGGTTTCCAGCAACTTCGAGGCGGGTATGGGCTCTGAGGGCGCCACCACCAGTAGCTCGAGTATGGAAAATGTAGCGGTCGTAGATGTAACCTCAGATGAAGAGGCGGGACCCTTGTCGATGCTGCCCATGGAGGGAATGACTCTCTGGAGAACACCGTCGACCATGGTACCATTAAATGGAGAGCAGGAGGTACAAATGTGGAAACAAATGGTAATGAGCAACCTGGAAGCCGATCAGGTGGAGGAGGCCTACCGAAACTATAAGAAGAAGACCAGGCGTCCAGTGAAGAGATGGTGGGTCCTCAACGAGGATACGTCCATGCCGCCACCAACAATGACACAGTCGGAGAAAAGTAGCCCACATAAACTCTTGGCGGAGGGGCTAAGGAAAGTTAAATCAGCAGAAGTGATTATTGTAGATGGGTGCTCCCCTGGGGAGGGGGATTGACCAGTGAAACACCATGCAGTGCGGTCGATTGGCCAGCCCTCCCCGCAAGCGATTGTTCGCCCATTCCACCAGGACAGAAAACTCCAACTCAGAAGCAGACAGCAGCCGGCATGCCCAATGAACCCGTCAAGGAGGTGACAACTTGGGGATCCAGGGAAAGCCTTAAAAAGACCCCAAAATACTACTAGGAACTCTTTGAAATCAAGTTCCAGGGTTATGTAAAGGGAAAAGAACTGAAGGTGATGTGAGAGAGATCAGTCTCCCTGGTAACATTCGACGTTAAAGGAAAAGGCTTAACCGGGATCCCCAGGGACAAAATGATGGAGATCCTTGGAGAGCTAAAGATTCTGGCACAGTATGCGGTCCGCAGATACTACACCACGTGGGATCTCCTTTTGCCTATAAAAGAGGAGGCAGAGAAGATGGCAAAAGGGGATCTCATATGGACAAATTATAAAATGAAAACGGAGTATCAGGCGAAAAGGAGGACCAACGTGACGATAATGGGCGCGCCAAGCTTCATTGAAGAAGATCAGTTGGGTGCGACGCTATCCCAATTCGGTGAGGTGGAGCGAGTTCAGGCAGTGATAGGACCCAGAAATATAAGAGCTGGGGAATAGAAAATCGAAATGTGAGCAGATAAAAAGGGATTTTTCGTTATTCCCAGCTGATGTGTGAGGGCTGACAGATGACGATGATCGTGGAGGGATGTAGACCGCACTGCTGGCTCTGTCAAAATCCAGGGCCCATGTCTCGTTTCTGCCCTGAGAAGAAACAGGAACAGGCAGAAACTAAGAAGCCGGAGGCGGAATAGAAGAAGGAAGACGAAGGAAACAATGCCACCACCTGGAGCAAAGTTGTCTCTCGAAAAACAAAGAAGCAGGAAAAAACAGCCCCTCAAACAACAGCAAGAGGGACGGCGGCAGCAGCAAAGAGGAAACTGAGGGTGAGCTCTTCAGAGTGGAGGGTGAAGACTGACAGGAAGACAAAGCAAGTGGAAAAGAGAGAGAGGAAGGAGCCAGCCCCAGTAGAGGCAGCATCAGTAGAGACAGTCCTGGTAGAGATAGCCATAATAGAAATGGTTCCGGAAGAAACAATTCTGGAAAAAACAGTCCCGGAAGTCAATACAGACCAGGTTATTGAGCCTCCAACACAGATCCTCCACGAGGAAGCTCAACTCCCCCCTCCCCTATTCAACACGCCAAAAGAAAAGGAGCAGTGTGAAGTTTCTGTCGCAGAGGCGGAAGTAACAGCTAAAAAGAATGACCAGCAACCGGCGGCCCCCCCTTAGAGAGGGAAAAACAAGGAAATTCCCATTCTGACCAGGAGAGCGCCTCTGCGACGCAAGTACAGACCATGTGATCGGCGACCTCAATGGGCGACAAAAAAGGTTTCTTAAAAGCCTCGAAGATCTCTTCAAGGTTGGGGTGGGGTCTGGCTCAAGACGGACGGCTTACGTCCGTCCTGCTCACGGGCAGTCTCGGTCAGACCTTCGATGTACTTACTCCCAAGGACTTTAGACCCTTAGTTGACGAATACTACTAGTTAGGGAAACATGGCCATGGGCTTGAACCTAGCTAGTTTGAATGCGAGGGGCATGAGATCTCAAAGCAAGGCTGCTCGCGTGCTGAAGGATCTCGTGGCCCTTGAGGTAGATATAGCTACACTACAGGGGACCCACTTTGTTGGGGCTGGGAACTGCGATGTGCTGGTAAGCGATTTTGAGGTTTACTCATCATATGCCAGCCTCCAGAGCCAGTCGCACCCTGTCTGCGACGGTTACCGTTGTCCACGTGGATGCGCATGGGAGGCTGGCCGTGGTCGATTTTGCCGTTAAAAGCGGCGCATTCCGGATCATGGCAGTTTATGCGCCAAACATCCACAGCGAGAGGGTTTCCTTTTTTCGGCAGGTGGAGGTGTTTCTCTCTTCAGGTCCGGAGCAGGTAGTCTTAATGGGGGACGGGAATGCCATCCTGGACCCCAATATAGATAAGGTCGGGGGGGGGGGTTAGTGGGTCCGGGCGGTGTGACAACAGCCTGTCTGACCTAATGGCCTCGTGCGATCCGGTCGACAGGTTCCATCTGGATCACCTCGGGAGGGAGATGTGGACATGGGATGCTAGTTCAGCCATGTATTCGAGTACATTCTTGGGCAGAATGTTAATTAGAAGGGTTCCACTGGCTAGGTCATTCGGACCACAAACTCGTGTTGGCCCGTCTGAAATTAAGTAATAGGCCTAGGTTGGCTGGCTACTGGAAGTTGAACGTCTCCTTGTTGGAGTCGAACGACTTCCAGGAGCAGCTGACGTCACTAATTCAGAGGGAGTTAGTGGGGGCGGTTACTGGGAGTAGCTGGTGAGTTAAACTTAAGATCACCATTAAGCACTTATGCGTCCAATACAGCCAACACCTCGCATTAACTAGGGCTCGGACCAAAAGGCACCTAGATGATAGACTGACCCGGGCGGTGGCAGGGGGGATTCCCTAGAACTAGCTCTAGTTCAGTGGGACCTGAATCGCTTGGCTAGTGAGCGATATGCAGGTCAGGTAGTTAGAGCTAGGTTAAAAAGAGTCTCCAACGAAGCCATGAATGTTGACACTGTTGAGCATAAGGCCGCCCTAAGACGTGGCTTGGAGGGGTACATTCGGGAGGTGAAAAAACATGGAAAGGCACTCTCTTGTGTTGACACGGAAGATCTGCAATTGGTTTCGGCAACATTTGGAGGAACGCTTCACCAAACTACCCAGACTCTGCAGCCAGGAGTTTGGCAGCTATTTAGCTGGCTCGTCCCGCCTTACTGCGGTCTAAGCAGCTAGCTACGAGGGGATGGTTACGGAGCGTGAGGTCATTACTGCGTTGAAGCAGTTTGGCCACAACAAATTTCCGGGGGTCGATGGTTTTCCCTACAATCTGTTCTTGAGGCTGTCGCCCATGTTTGTGCCCCTTCTGATGGGCGTGTTTAACCACTGGTTTGCCCAGGATTCGATCCTGAGCCAGGTTACCAAAGGCGTGGTCACGCTTCTGAAGAAGGGGGATCAGCATGGAGGGGGAAATATAGACGACTATAGACCCATAACTCTGTTTAACGCAGATTTCAAGATTTTGTCCCATGTTCTTGCAAACCGACTGCGGGTTGTTATCGGTGACTGGGTCAAACCGGATCAGAACTATGCTGTGAAGAGTCGATCGATTCAGAACAATTTGCACTTAGAGGGTTTAGAAGCCAACACAGAAGCTCCGCTGATCAATTTAGATCAGTCCAAAGCGTTCGACAGAGTCGACTATGGGTTCTTGAGATCTGTTGTGGAAACTGCCGGCTTTGGTCCGGGTTTCTGCAAGTGGGCCTCTTCTCTCTATCATGATCCTGCGGTCGTGGTGCAAGTCAATGGTAGGTTGCTGGAGTCCTTTGGGGTCTCTCAGTTGGTGCGGCAGGGTTGCCCGCCGTTGCCTCTGTTATATGTCCTGGTGTTGGAACCCTTCCTTCGCAAATTAAGGGACGAGCTGGCAAGACCAGTCCTGTGCGGTATAGCTCTACCTGGTAGCAAATTTGCCAGTGTGTCCGCGTATGCTGATGACGTCAATGTATTTGTTGTGAGGCGTAGTGATGTTAAAGTGGTGATAGAGGCGATCACTGAGTACGAAGTTGTCACAGGGGCCGTGATCAATTGCAGCAAGTCCATTGGCCTACGGTTGGGTGCCTGGACCTAGGTAAACTCGCTTCCAGGTGCATTCGGCTGGACTGATGGCCCGGTTAAGATCCTCGGAGTGTGGTTCGGGCCGGATCTCCAGCTGGACAAGAATTGGTCAGAAGTACAGGAAAAGGTCGAGTCGTCAGTAGGGACTTGGACTCGTAGGAGATTGTCCTTAAAGGGTCGCGTGGAGGCATGTGCTACGTATGTGTTTCCGTTGATCCTTTACCGCTTGTCTGTTCTTCCCCTGCCTGCGGATCGCTGTAAGGCTTTAGATCGCCTCCTTTTCAAACTTCTTTGGAAGGAAGGAAAGCCGTATGTCCGCAGACAGGTCTGTACACAGAAGCTTAGCGAGGGAAGCTTGGGAATGCCTGACTTGCAAAGTCATAAGCACTCAGAAAGATTGGCGTTCCTGAGTCGGACACTGATGGAGGAAACGTACTGGGTACCAGTCGTGGAACAAGCTTTTCCATGGCTCATATCCAACCCTGCCACTGACGGTCGCAGAAGACTGGTGGGGGAAAGGTGTTTCCTGACCGAATTCCGAGCCGCCCTTGCACGGCCTAGGAAGAGGCTATATGAGGAGTTTGTGGTGAGTACCACAAAGGATCCGCTGGTGGAGCGGTTACATCTGTTGAAGTGGGAAGTTCTCTCGCTGTGGAGTTGGGCACCTGCCAGTAGCTACATCAATAATGCGGAGTATTCCATCACATGGAGGCTAGACCAGGACGCGTTGCCACTCTTCGGCAGACAAGCCAGGGATTGTAGGGATAGTGAATATTATTATCCTCTGTGCCCACGCTGCAACGATGAGGAGGAGGAGACGAGGGAACACACATTCTTTCATTGCAGTGGGGTGCAGAGTCTCTGGGAGTATGTCGGAGAGGTGACGGCTCGTATCGACCCCGAGCGGTCGGTGCCACTTTATTTAGCGTATGTTGTTGACAATGTGGACCCGCCGTTTACCAGGGAGAAACGGGTGGTGTTTCTTGCGATCCTAGCTGTAGCTAGATTAGTGACGTGGGTTTCACGTTTGGGCATTGTCCATGAGGGGAGATCTGTTTTGGATCAGGATCTGGTCGTTTATTTTAAGCATCAACTTAAAATAAAGATCAGACGTGATAGGGAAAGATTTCACTGCATAGATTTTGATAGGAGATGGGTGCACAGCACTAGTTTGTACATCCGACGAGGCGCTAGGCTCGAGCTCGTGTTTCCACCCTAGTGGTAATGGTCCTAAGATGCTGGGGTTTATTTTCTTCTCAGAACCCAGCCCTTTGGTTAATACAAAGTTCACTTTGTAATATGGGTAGGAGTAAGTTTAGTTAGGCTGTGTAACCACCAAGAGTGGAAAGTATGTACTTTATTAGGGCCTAGACTAGGGTAAGTATGCGTGTCGATCCTGTTCCCATAGTCTTTTTATTTTCGGTAGTCGGCACTAGGAGACGCTATCCATCCCTGTTGACCCCAACCCCAAGTTATTTTTGCAGTAGTACTGTCCTTTAGGTCCTCCATTCCCCACTAGGGAACGACCTGCTTGCTTTCACCTCTCCCCCTGGGGAAGGGACCGGAAGACTGTGGGTGTTTCATTTGACGGCGAAGCTGATAGGAAGGGAGGGTCCCCTTAATAACCCGCCCCCATAGTTTATGTGTTTTCTTTTTCTTTCTTTTTTGGGTGTTTTATAGTTTGCCCCACTCCCCATCAACTCACCCCCATTATATAATATTTATAAAAAAAAAAATACTTTTTGTTTTTGTAAATATGTTTTGTTTTTGTTTCCTGTAAATATGTTATTTTTTCTCTTTTTCTACATACAGCATGAATGTCGTCCGCCATCCCGTAAGCTGGGGAGCAGTCGGTTTTAAGTAGGTCCTGGTAAGAATCTAGGCGGTTGAGTACAGAATGATAGAAACTCTAGTATAGGTTTTTTAATAAATAAAATACTTGCTTTCCAACGCAAGTCTATCTTAGTCCATTAGCAAAGTCCCGTTTTCTTCCCCCATTTCCCCCTTACTGGCCCTGGTGCCTAAGCTCTTTCAGCTCTTAAAGCTCTTAAATGAGGCCTTGGCAGTAGATAATGCCAAGGCCGGAGCCAAAAGGACTAAATAACTTATTCATCTTAGATGATGGGATGTGTCTCTTAGTGGCTTTGGCTGCAGGGAGACAGGGTAGAAGTACTCGTCAAGGATCTGTTCTTGACACTCAGCCCGACAGGTGAGCGGCCGGGAACCGGCCCAGCACCTGTTGGACTGAGGTACGCCGCCTGGGTAATATCTAGGAGGTCCACCCTCCCAAGCTTTGCCACTGGGCTTTCCGGTGGAGTAAGTTTATCGCTTACTGCCTGAGGCGCCCCGACCGGGGAATGCAGACGGGGTTACTCAGGCAATTTTTACAATTGCAGGAGTGCTCCTCCTTTAGGGTAGTCTGCTGGATCCCCACTTTGCCACATTTTGCTGAGGTGGGCAGCAAATAAATCTCTACCTCATTCTGAATCGTCTGACTCGTCTCTGTGCTTTACCTATCACTGTTATTATTGTTACTCCTTTTGTTATTCACTTGCTAGATTTGTTATTGCTATTCAGTTAATTTTTCCTCCTACGTTAATTGTTATTGGAGTGTTATTTTTACTTTCTGCCTCCACCAGCGATGGCGTCAGCCACCGGGACGCCGATGGAACAATGAATCCCCTGGAAATTACGGAAAACCAAGGATGGGCAAAGCCTCCTGCTATTAAGATTGATGTGCAGGAATTCATCAAAAAAGCCAAGCAATGCGCTGAGTTTGTCACCAACAAAAGGGTGAAACTGGACCTTCCCAGATTGGAAGAAATCACAAAGAGAACAATTTTACTATTCGTGGTTGACAAAAAGACCCGGAAATTGATAAGATCGACGAAGGAACAAGTAGTAAAACTAATCGCAACAACAACGCGTATGGAACCAGAAAGGATTACAAAATGCAAGGATTATAATACATGGAATGCAAGGGTTACAATACATGGAATGCCCTTTTTAAGACAGAGGAAGACTGTGTCAACATGTCAAAAAATGAAATCATCACTAAATACTACATCCTAAGTTTGATAAAGTGTGTAATACAGCAAATGAATCTCCAGCCAAATCAAATGAGTGGACTTTGGTGAAAAACAAAAAGCCAACCTCGCCAAAGTACTATGCTCAAACATTGGAAAAAAAGCAAATAGAAACAATGTGTTCTAAAGGCAATAAATTTAAGATGTTGAGTAAACTCAAGGACTGATTAGACGGAGAAGGAAAACTAGTAAAAAAGACATTAAGCCTTTCCCTCTCTCTTCCCAGATTCCTCTCCCACGAAGACCCGATCATCCCCTACCAAAGCATTACCCCCGTCTTCTATAACCACACTCTCAAAAAGAGGGGAAAAAATGACTACATTGGCACCCAAAAAACAGTCAGTCCTCAGACCCTCCCCTTTTAATACACCTTACAATGCTCCCCAAAATACCCCTCCCCCCTCTCCAATGAAAACAGATATGCCTCCCCCTACCTCTCCAACCCTCCTACCTTCTATATCCCAAACAGATAAAAAAAGACCAAGGAGTCCCTCAGTGGGCCCAGAACCTAGGGAAAAAACTGCCTTAATGTACTGGTAAAATGTCTGTAAAATAACATCAGAACAAGAAGCAATTATGAAAAATAATTGCAAAAAAGAATATAGAACGCTATATGCATTCAAGACCGTAAAAAAACTGGAGGTTTCTAACCCCGAAAACTTTAAAACAGCTAAAAGACTGCTCACCGTAGTGAGAAATAGAGAAGAGGCAATAGAGAATGTGTGCTGGAGGAAGCACATTCTGCTTACAACATTTTTCCTCCAGCTGCTTTCTTTAATGACTCGGATTTAACTGAAATCAAAAAAACTTGTGTTGAACGGGTTCCCATAAAGGTTCATCCTTCTTTATATAGGGCCCTTAAACTAACTTTCCCACTAGACATCGGCAGTCTGTCCCCAGACGAGTCCATCACTACTGAGATGACCACTGGGTTTATGGGGACTGCTGTCAGTGTCTTGACACCGTCTATGTGTGTTCAGGATGCCCAACCCTAACTGATCCAGGATGGCCTTAAAATTAGCTAGTATAAATGTCTGAGGGTTGAGGTATGCCTCTCGTAAACTTCGAGTTGCGTGCGACCTTCAACGCCTCGATGCAGAAAACTCACTCTATTCCAAGTGATTATCAGGATGTGCTCCTCAGAGACTTTCAGCTCTATTCAGCACATTATGATACCCACGCAAGGGGCGTTACCTGGCTAGTTAAGCACACTCTTGATGCGTCGTGTGATCCTATTTATGCAGATCCGGAGAGAAGATTGCTCATTCTAGATGTTACCGTAAAGGATGTGGCATTTCGTTTTATTGGGGTTTATGCGCCCAAAACCGTACTGAGCTAGTTTCCTTTCTACGGTGGATTGAGCTCTTCATGAATTCGTCTTGTCGGTTAGTTTTAGCAGGAGACTGGGACGCGGTCCTGGATCCCGAGCTAGATCATGGGGCTAATACCACAAGGGCTACTAACCAGAACTGGGATGCTTTGTCAACAAGTTTGATCTTGTTGATAAATTTTGAAATGAAAAACCCGGGGATTTAGCATGGACTTGGACAAGTAGATGCGGCTCCGATCCGGTGCAACTTTCAAGTTACATCGATCGGTTCTTAGTTAGGAGAGTCGACCTAGGGCTTTTAGACTGTCCAAGTTTTCATGGTATAGTTTATTCGGACCATAGGCTTGTCCGCGTTCGAGTAAACTTAGATAGTGTTAAACCTAGGATGGCTAGTTACTAGAAGTTCAACACATTGTTTGACATGAAGGACTTCTGAGAACAGCTACTACTAACCATACAGAGGGAATTGATGGGGACTATTATCGGGAATAAGTGGTGGGGTAACCTAAAAAATGTCATTAGGTCCTTCGCTGTTGATTTTAGTTGTCGGCTTAACCTTAGTTCTAGAGCAGCGAAAGAGGCACTAGAAGATAGATTAGAAAGGGTGGTGGAGGAGGGGGATAGTGCTAGGTATACTATAGTTAAGGCTGAACTGGGCTCCTTGGATAACAGGGAGGACCAGGGATTACTAGTTAGGGCTAGATTAAAAAGAGCGCCAAACAAGGCAACAAATATGGCCACGTCACTGCATGTAGAGGAGTTTCGACGTTCTACTGATTGACACATCGCCAGTGTCACATTGCCGGACGGACGAACTGTAACATTGAATGAATTTTGGAGGGTTTTCAAACTCATTATCAGGAGCTTTTCACTAAGGAGCCTGGTCTGACTATTGAACAGTTTGACACCTATTTAGCCGACTTTTCTCGCCTTGAGGCGATCGAAGCGGCTAGGTATGAAGGTAGCATAAAAGAGGAAGAAGTTTTTGAGGCCTTGAAACAGGTCGGGCTAGACAGGAACCCTGGGATTGATGGGCTGCCCTACGAGGTGTATTTGAGGCTCTCGCCTATTTTTATACCTTTGCTGGCCGCTCTTTTTAACTCCTGATATAAGGAACGGGTGCATACCTCAGTACTTTACCAGGGGGATCATTAAATTGCTATGCAAAGATAAAAATGGAGGGGATGGGATAGGTAATTTCCGGCCCTTAACGATGTTAAACACAGAGTTAAAGATTTTGGCTAAGATCTTAGCAAATCGTCTGCAGATTGTCTTACACCGTCTAATAAGTCCCAAACAGACTTGTTCTGTTAAGGGCCGGATGATTAAAGATAATTTGCACACAATACGCTTGATCATAGAAAAAGTCAACACAGAAGCCGTGCTTATCAATTTAGATCAGTCCAAAGCATTCAACAGAGTAGACAATCGTTACCTGTTGTTTGCTCGGCTAGGTTTGGTCCCCAGCTTTGCGCTTGGATTCGCCTCTTGTATGCCAACCCTGGTGCTATGGTGCAAGATAATGGGGTGAGGTCGAAACTCTTCATTTTAATAAGATCTATCCGTCAAGGTTGTCCGTTATTCCCAATGTTGTATGTGCTGGCGCTTGAGCCATATTTGTGCCAGCTTCGGGTGAATCCGGTCTTTCGCGGGATTACTTTGTTGGGTGGCTCTAACCCAGTAAAGTATACCGCCTATGCCGACGACATGACCATGCTTGTAATGAGTAGCGCTGACATTAGAGTCATCGACATAGAAACAAGTCGGTATGCCAAGGTCACAAGGGCCATAATTAACTATGTTAAGTCTATTGGCTTACGTATCGGTGCCTGGAGGGGTATGCCCCTTCAGGGACCCTTTGGTTGGAGTGATGGGCCATGCAAGCTACTCGGCATCTGGTTTGGCCTCAACCTTTAGCTGATGAAAAATTGATCAGAAGTATTGGAAGTGGTCAAGGTCGCATCTCATTTGTGGGCCTTGAGAAACCTGTCATTGAAGAGTCGGGCGGAGGTATGCAATTCTCATATCTACCCCCTGATCCTTTACCGTCTATCAGTACTCCCACTCCCGGAGGCCTCAATAGTTGATCTGGTGCATGCTCTTTTCACGTTCTTATGGTGCAGAAAGCAAGTCATAGTTACCTGGGAGGTCTGTTACCTGCATCCGTCTGAAGGCGGTCTGGGTATGCCTAGTGTGGAAATACATAGACATACTCTTAGGCTGATATACCTGGATCGAATATGTACACCTAGTGAGGGAAACGGTGTCTTCTGAATGGAAGACACTAAGAAAGCCTTTCAGGCTTTGGAGAGTGTGCATTCGGCTGAGGGGGAGGCACACAAGTTGCCCCGAAACGAGTGCCCTTTCTAGTGCAAGTGTCGAAGGCCTTGAGATTCCTTCTATGGGTGAAAGAAAGCCCCTCTGACACCCAGCGGTTGTCTCGCAAGGCGCTATATCGGGCCTTAGTGAGGGGATCCGTTCGTGACAAAAAAATTAAGGAGTTTCGGTACTAGGAGGAGCGCCGCTTAATATGGCCTTGGGCGCCTGAATTGAGCTGCTTTGATAATTACGATAATTACGAGGCATCACTCACCTGGCTGGTAATTTGAAATGCCCTCTGGGTCTGCAAAAGACTCTATGCAGCGGGTTTTACGGAGACACCTAATTGTGTTCAATGTGGAGACTGGAAGGAAGACGTTGATCCTGCTTTCTTCCACTGCGCCATCGTTCGACCGTTGTGTGAGTTAGTTGAAGGCTTCACAGTTCGCATGCTGAATGGGCAGTTTTTTGTGCTGGATTCAGTTTCCCAATGCTGCAACTGGGCACCGACCATGAAGAAAGAAGAACGCTACATTTTTCTGTATTTGCTAGCAGTTATGAGAGGAGTGATTTGGATGATGCAACAGAAGGAGGTTTACAGACCTTCACTGCACCCCAGCTTGTTCTCATTTTCAAATATCGACTGAAAATGCGAATTAAGCTGGAGAAGGTTAAACCCACTCCGGCAAATTTCAACGACAGGTGAGTGAAAGTTTCGCGACTGTGTAGATTGAATGGAGCTGATCTTGAGTTCTTTTTTTTTTAATTTGCTTAGGTTTCAAGGATTTTGGATGACCTGAACAAACATAGACATGCATCGAACCAGCTAGAATAGGCTAGTTAGGCATTTTTGTTCGATTTTTAACTTAGCTAGAGTATGCACGTTATCATCGTCCCAATCCCTTTTTAGTTTGCCCCTGTCTCATCGCCCCCCCCCGTTTTTTTTTCTCCCTCTTTCGGTTCGATAATCTCCACTCCCGGCCCTATTAGGTGACGGATAGACTGTTTTGTCAGCGATGTAGGCCATTTTTGTGGTGTTTATTCAATAAAGTCTGTTTTCGAGGGACCTACATCTTTTCGACTGACAAAACTTTCTACCTGCGACAATTATTAGTGAGGGGGGGTTCTTTTTACTAACCCCCATTTTGTTATTGTAAATTTCACATACGTTTTGTAAATAAGATTTTTATCCCCAACCCCCCACATCATGTATATATATTTGTAATTTTCGGGTTTTAAATAGGATGTCCACAGAGTGATTTTGGTATTTTGGTGAAAGAGTTAAGTTAACGGTATGTTAGTTAGGTCAACATTAACTCCCACCCCCTTTTTCGGCCTTGTGCCACATTTTTATCTTGTAAATTTTATTTGCAAATAGAATAAATATTTACCCCATTATGAATCAAAAATATTGCAACATTTTTTATACTAACATTTGTTTGAATTTAATTTTTAACTTATTGTTTGTTATTCAGTTAAACTAATTTATTGTTCGTTATTCAGTTAAACCAATTTATTGTTCGTTTTTTCAGTTAAACTAATTTATTGTTCGTTTTTCAGTTAAATAAATTTATCGTTTGTTTTTCAGTTTTGATTTTTAAAATATTGTTTTTTGATTTAAAAAATATTTATTGTTCATTTTTATTTATTTCTATTGAATAAACTTCAGTTTCATACAAATCAAATCGTATTCCTTTTCTTTTTAAACTTTTTAACAACTTTTCTCCCTTTCAATTCGTTTTTTACTATTAATATTTTTATTATTAACATTGGATGAGTTTCAGTACAAAGTATCATGTTTATCTTTTTTAATCCAATTTTGAAGTTTTCTAACGCTTTCTGTAAAAAATAACTGCTCATTATCGACAGTCTGTGTTCCACTTATCTTGCTTGCTAGGACCTATGGCGATTACGTCATTTTTCAGCTGACAGACCATCTATGACGATGGTCATGGTACTTTTGCTAGTATATATATATATATAATTATAAAACTCAAATAACCTTGTAATGGGTGCTGTAACCCAGCATCCGGTTTACGACTTCTGTTAGCGCATACGTACATAAATAAATAATAAGTGCGCCAATAAAATATATTGTTTTTCTGCGTCCCAATTGTTATTTTTTTTTGCGTTTAAATTATCCAAATAAGCAATTGTTAATACTTTCTGCCTTTTTTTTTTATATCGCTTAAGTTATATTAACGCAATTTTCTTACAAATAAATCTACTTTAACCTGTTGACAACGATAAGAGCATTTTATAACGGCGGTTTACTCACCGCCTTCCTTTTTTTTTTTAATTTATTCTTTATTTTTTATACATCTTTCTTAAAAACATTAATACATTTTCTTCTACACTACCAACATAAATAAATAAATTTGTTTAATTTGCATTACAAATAAATAACCAACATGACAATAAAACGTATTGTTTTACTGTGTACGTTTTCAGTGTCCCAATTGTTTTTTTGTTTTTCGCATTTAAATTAAAAGATATATCAAAATTTGAATTTAACTTTAAGTATTATGCTATCTGTTCAATGCACATTTACCTATAAGTATGGCAAACCACTTATAATTTTTTTTTAAATCAATTTTCAGCCCAAACAAGGTACAATGCCACTTTGAAGTAGGGGGCTACTATTGGAGTCATAACCTGCATGGGCATTATGAAGGGCGATGAGTAGCAAGATGTTTGTTCAGATTACACTTGAACTTCTGCATATCAGTACAGTTGGGAAAGCAGAATCCCGGAAGGGAGTTTCAAAGTCTTGCAGTTTTGGAGAAGAAACTATTGGAGTAAAAGGCTTTCTTACACCTAGGGATATCTACAGTGAAGGGGTGGGACTTAGTTGTTTGTCAGGTTTGTTGGGGGTAGTCACGTCGAGGGGGTACAAGTGCTTGTAGTTCGTCAGAGCATTTACCGTTAAAGTATTTGTAGAACAGGCAGAGGGATACAACATTTCGTCAATGGGACAGAGTCTGAAGCCTAGATGACAGTTCAAGACCTATCAGGTTGGCGACTCTCTTTTGAACCTTGTCCAGGAGTGAGAGACAAGCAGCAGGTGCACCAGCCCAAATGTGACAACAGTACTCCATACATGGGCGAATGGTGGGTTTATAGAGATACAGGATACTTTCAGGCGTAAGTAATTTTCTAGCACGGTAGAGAGAGCCCACCTTCTTTGCAGCAGCCTTGGCAATGTTCTCAATGTATCTATTCCAGTTCATGTTCCCGGTTAATGTTAGGCCGAGGAGTTTAAAGGAAGTACTTTTAGGTAATGTGTTTTTGGCCATTGCTATTGGTAGTAGAGAAGGTTTCTTGTAGTTATTGAAAGAAACAAGCTTAGTCTTGGCAGCATTGAATGTGACCCTCCATTTTTATCCTCATTCCACTACAGATTGGAGGTTATCCTCTAGTGTTTCTGCCATTTCCTTAGATATGTGTTCATTTGTCTTCCCCTCGTGCCTGTTATAAAGAATGGTGTCATCAGTATAACCCTAACGCCCTCCATTGTCCGAGGGCTGAGCTGCATCCATCGCTAACCTGGTTCACGGGAGCATACTTGTGATGTACTTCTGGCCGTGTTCATCGCTCCCGGCTTGCGCGGTCATAGATGCAACCCAACAGGGCTACATTCTTACTTGTCTAGTCGTGGACCCCTCAAGCGTGACCAGATTCTCACTGGTCACTGGAAAATATCTCTGCTGCTCAGAGCACGCGAAATGTGCATGACCCCAAGTCCGTGTGGCTGTAACACTAAAGAGAGGCCACATCAGACCGGTAGGGTTGATGTGACGTTTCTTTTGGTTGAAAGTAATTTTTTGTTCCCGGACGATGATCGGTTGAAAAAAAATTATTATTAATTTTTATTTGTGAATAAATTCTGAGCTAAGTCTGTTGCTGAAATAGCGGCGGCAAGAGTGCCTTTGTAGCGAAAAGTTGAATCACATTCTAGACATCAAAAGCGAAAAAGAATGCATAAAATATGTTAGCCAAAATACACAGGCGTTTGATCTCCAAGGGCCGGAATCATAGTGGGACAGTAGCCGGAGGGGTGGGGATTTCACACCCGCAATTGGCAAAACTATGAGCCAAAAAGTTGACCTGGGAATTTGACAAGTTGAAAAGTCGGGTTGTTTTTGATCTAAGAGAAACACACACAGTGACTTGGCATTGTGTTTAGAACAAAGAAGAGAAAAAAAAATGAATTGTCCGAAATTTCAAAACAATAAAATAACATATCAAGAATTGTCATTTGGTGAATCAGGTCGAACGAACAAAGGGAATTTATGAAACATTTTTGCTCGGATGGGAAAATGTGTTGCCGATAAGTTCAAAGCGATAAATGCATTCTTGGTCTTTTGACGTAAACAAAATGTCTGATATAATAAAATGGCCGACAACCAGAACTTAATTCAAAGATAAACTAAAATCCCTTTGAATTATCAAAGCGAAAGGTGAGATCAATAGATAATTTTAAAACAAATAAAATCGCGTTATTTGCTTTAAGTAAAAGGAAAAATAATTTTCCTGTATATGAAAAATTCCATAGTAAGCCAGGGAGGAGGGTATTAATACAATGTGTAAGTTGGGCGTTAATTAAGGGAGGAATCAATCCAATTTTGGAAATGGACCAATGAAAAAGGGCCCTGTCGAAGTATAATCAACCAATGAGAAAAGGCCCCGTCGAATTATAATCAAGCAATTTGATTGGTCGATGACGAACATGTGTGTCGTCATCATTCCATAATTGTATTATAAAAGAAATGAAAAATTAGAGATTAAGTCAGTAGTCAGTGAAGAATGGAAGAGAGTCAGAAGAAGAAGAGAGATAAGTCTTGGCAGAATCACCTCTCTCTCTCTCTCTCCCCTCGCTTGTTGCCTGATAACTCAACGCTTATAACGTGTAGATTACTTAATGAGAATTACGCAAAGTCCGCAATACCGACCAGGTATTTCAACAACAGAAGCTCAGTTGTAAAACTAACTGCTTGCTTGAATTAATTGTCAACTCTATGTATATGCTGTAAATACTTCTTTTATGAATTTCCGAAATATATATTATATTAACTAACCTCCGGAGTTTTGTTGCTGATGTGCGTTGATCCGTATATATGTACATTCTTTATTTGCCATTTGTGACCACAGTTAAGGTAACACGTGCAAGGTCACATCTGTGGATATTTTGTTATTTGCCAATTGTGACACCGTATCCATCAACGAACACCCAGAATAACTAGACGATCCACGGAGAACAGGCCTTGAGGACCGAGCATCCGAGAAGAATCCCCAACGCCTTAACGAAGAACTCACTGGGTGACGCGACGTACTAACGGTTGGCAGACCTGGTTGCCCAGTCGACATATCATAACTGTACCGACCGGGGTGCAGATCATAACTGGGCAGCGATCAGGGGTCAAGGGCGTGTAAGGCACACGTCGCAAAGGTCACATGGCAACATTGTCGATTTCGGCCGTCACTCTGGTTTCGTGCTGGATCCAGTCTATCTCTTTCATCATCTGGCGTCAGGACATACCTGAAATAAACTGCATCCTCATTCAGGCCGGCAATCGAGAAACAATGAAAAACTCTGGGTCATTTTTATATAACGAAACAAAATAACTATTTATAAATCATTTTACACTTGTTTAAAGTCGAGTTCTTTGATTCGAGCTTCATGATGCAGGTTGTATAACTTAAGTCTATCCAGTTAATTTCCCAGCCAAGTACAAGAGCTTTTCAACTTAGCTCTTATGAGGGTTTCTGCCTCCCCCACTCCAGGCGGGGCGAGAGCGATATGGACGTCTCGATGCCAGCCAGTAAAAAGACCCTAACTCTAAAAAGCAAATCATTTTTTATAAAACTAGCCTCTTCCCCGCTCTGTCATATTGAAGATTACTTTTCTTTTTTGTTTCTCTGAACCTCTTTTTTTTTCTCTATCCCATTATCTTATTCTTTTTCTTCTCTCGTGAACTCCTTTCTCTATCCCCTTATTTTATTCTTTTCATTTTCTCTTTTCTTATGACCCTCTTCTTCCTCTTTCATGACCATATCTCTCCTTCGGTTCAATTTATTTATTTATCTGTCCAACTAACTTATCACTGGCTTGGTGGCCTGGTAGTTAAATACAACAGGTGGACCCAAATGATAACATCTCCCACACACCAAAATATACATTTTGAACCCAAATCATTGTACCTGTCTCACTCAATTAGTAGTTAAAATTCATTTTTACCAAATCCAACTAGAAAAACAATCTCTTGTTCCAACGAATTCTATTATCAGATTTTATATTTTCTTTTCATTGAAAAAGATACTATTTCCTCTCTGGTGGACAGAAATCTCATAAACATCTGTTTTCCTTGACCAAGTGTAAGCATGCCCCCCCCCCTGACCATACCTCATCCTCTCCCATCTTCATCTAGCTGGACAGGATACCTTGCATCGCCTGGGATCCCGTTACATCCGCCCCTTCCTTTCACTTGTCAATTAGTCATAATTGACATATATGCGACCTGCACCAGAAGCCTGACCCGAAACTAGTAATTCTACAATCAAAGGCAATAAAAAGCAACTGACAAAAATTGTCCATTCAGCATGCAAAAATGTTCGTGTCCAATGGTTCTGGTTGTACTGCTGTATATATTATAATGTAATATGTATGCGTGCATAAGTACTTGTATGTAGTTCATAGTTCTTATCATCAGAGAAAATGGCACTCATTCAATAACTAAAATGCACCAAATGCGATTATAAGCTTCCACAGTTCCGTCGACACATGCATTTTTTCGATTGATAAACTGCCCTTTTTTCACTTTACTAGTCCTATTGAGGTGACTAAATCATGTACATGCAAAACATTTGCTTGTTTCCCCTTTATTTTCAGTTCGTCTCTACAACATTAGGCCATGTGCATGCAAAACATGTGTTCCTTTTTTCATTTTTTTTTCATTTTCGGTACTTCTCTATGACTTAACCTATGTGCATGCAACTCAGAAAGAATAACCATGTTCAGTTCACTATCAAAGGAGGGCCCATACACCCTTTAAACTACTTGCTCATTTTCTCTTTCTCACAAATCATAAAAATCAGACAATCATAAAAATCAGAATCTTTCTCACAAATCATAAAAAGTCAATCAGAAAATCATAAAAATCAGAAAATCATAAAAATCAGAATCTTTCTCACAAATCATAAAAAATCAATCAGAAAATCATAAAAATCAGAAAATCATAAAAATCAGAATCTTTCTCACAAATCATAAAAAATCAATCAGAAAATTATAAAAATCAGACAATCATAAAAATCAGAATCTTTCTCACAAATCATAAAAAATCAATCAGAAAATCATAAAAATCAGACAATCATAAAAATCAGAATCTTTCTCACAAATCATAAAAAATCAATCAGAAAATCATAAAAATCAGAATCTTTCTCACAAATCATAAAAAATCAATCAGAAAATCATAAAAATCAGAAAATCATAAAAATCAGAATCTTTCTCACAAATCATAAAAAATCAATCAGAAAATCATAAAAATCAGAAAATCATAAAAATCAGAATCTTTCTCACAAATCATAAAAAATCAATCAGAAAATCATAAAAATCAGACAATCATAAAAATCAGAATCTTTCTCACAAATCATAAAAAATCAATCAGAAAATCATAAAAATCAGATTCTTTCTCACAAATCATAAAAAATCAATCAGAAAATCATAAAAATCAGACAATCATAAAAATCAGATTCTTTCTCACAAACCATAAAAAATCAATCAGAAAATCATAAAAATCAGACAATCATAAAAATCAGAATCTTTCTCACAAATCATAAAAAATCAATCAGAAAATCATAAAAATCAGAATCTTTCTCACAAATCATAAAAAATCAATCAGAAAATCATAAAAATCAGAATCTTTCTCACAAATCATAAAAATCAAACAATCAGAAAAATATTTGTACTTTTGATATTTGTCTTTTCATTCTTTTTCTTTTTTAATAATGGCTTAGGGACTGACTTTGGGGTCCCTGCTTGTAACCTTGGGTTTTGTCGATGGTTGCAGCTCATGCACGCTATCCAGGTTTTGGTGGAGGCCACTCATTGATATCCCCGCCTCGCCCAGGTGCGCTACTGTCAGTGGTTTGTGGTTACCTGATTTCTTCTTACATTTAACACTAGGGAATTCTTTCAGTATTGACTCCCACATTTTTTCCCAGCTATCTGCTAATTGAAAAAACAACAATCTCCAGATTTCTCTCACACTTCATTGAGTAAAAGAAAGGTCAGATCCTTTCCACATATCCATTTTTCTGATATTTCTCTTCTTTTCCAAATTTAGTTAGTCCTCAACTAAACTATTTCTTTTCAGTCAGAATTCCCAAATACAATACAGGATTCCCAATACAATTAATTCTCTAACCTACAAGATCGACAGAAGTTTCCAGGCACACTACCCACATGCACATTTTCCAGTGCATCGAGCCAACTGATGGTAATAAGATCTTTCATCTCATAATTCACACGGACTCAAACAGAGATCTCTATTCATTTCTGGTGTGATTAATCCTCTTTAACTTTGTCTTCTTTCAAACACCGTATCTCCGCATGACTAATTTATTGTTCATACGTGGGTCTAATTGCTCCCCTGCAAATCACTATCTTCAAAAGAATCTCACTTAGTTCTCACGTGATTATCCGAAGCCAATAAAATGAAAACGAGGTAAATGTGGTATTCTGGTGACTGAAATAACTCCAACCAAACGTGGCACAGTCAAATAACATCTACACCTCTATTTATTTATGTCTACTTGCTCAATTGCAATCCATTTGTCTGCTTTACAAAAATTCAAATTTATCACTTATTTACTGTCGGTTTTAAATCCGAGCGACATGTTGGGCACATAAATATTATTGGCCATACTCCAGTAGAGTGCGCGATTACAAAAATTCAAATTTATCACTTATTTACTGTCAGTTTTAAATCCGAGCGACATGTTGGCCACATAAATATTATGGGCCATACACCAGTAGAGTGCTCGATTACAAAAATATCTAAAAACCTATACTCATAACACATATATATACTCATAAAATACTCATAACATAAACCTCAGAGTTTTTTTTCTTTTCCTCAAACGCATGCAAATCTTAAAACTATCTCTTCTCTCTCTCAATCCTTTACACGAAGGGCAAAAACTCACATTCTCACTTCATGTATACCTCTTGGAATAGAGGCACACTTCCCAGTAATATTTCATACTTCCACAATTTCAGAACCTTCTCAATGGACTGCATATCTCCTGCCAACCTGCAGAACACCCTTGCTTCTACTATTCAACCATTGTCTTGTAACCCACAGAGCATCTCCGTTACAACTTATAATTTCTTCACTGCAGTCCCAAATATAAATCAACACAATATGCAAAGGAAGGTGCACACCGTTCTTCCTATCCTGGTGCAAAGAACTAGGTCTCCACCATAGCCAATATATTTCACAAACAATACTTACACAATGTCACACCGTTCCTCCTACCACTCCTGGTGCAAAGAACCAGGTCTCCACCACAGCCAATATGTTTCACAAACCATACTTGCACAATGTCACACCGTTCATCCTATCCTGGTGAAAAGAACCAGGTCTCCACCACAGCCAATATGTTTCACAAACCATACTTACACAATGTCACAGCGTTCCTCCTATCCTGGTGCAAAGAACCAGGTCTCCACCACAGCCAATATGTTTCACAAACCATACTTGCACAATGTCACACCGTTCCTCCTATCCTGGTCCAAAGATCCAGGTCTCCCCCACAGCCAATATGTTTCACCAACCATACTTACACAATTGCACACCGTTCCTCCTAACTATCCTGGTGCAAAGACCGAGGTCTCCACCACAGACAATATGTTTCACAAACTATACTTGCACAATGTCACACCGTTCCTCCTATCCTGGTGCAAAGAACCAGGTCTCCACCACAGCCAATATGTTTCACAAACCATACTTACACAATGTCACACCGTTCCTCCTATCCTGGTGCAAAGACCCAGGCCTCCACCACAGCCAATATGTTTCACAAACCATACTTGCACAATGTCACACCGTTCCTCCTATCCTAGTGCAAAGAAGTAGGTCTCCTCCACAGCTAATATGTTTCACAAACCATACTTACACAATGTCACACCGTTCCTCCTAATTATCCTGGTGCAAAGAACCAGGTCTCCACCACAGACAATATGTTTCACAAACCATACTTGCACAATGTCACACCGTTCCTCCTATCCTGGTGCAAAGAACCAGGTCTCCACCACAGCCAATATGTTTCACAAACCATACTTACACAATGTCACAGCGTTCCTCCTATCCTGGTGCAAAGAACCAGGTCTCCACCACAGCCAATATGTTTCACAAACAATACTTGCACAATGTCACACCGTTCCTCCTATCCTGGTGCAAAGAACCAGGTCTCCACCACAGCCAATATGTTTCACCAACCATACTTACACAATTGCACACCGTTCCTCCTAACTATCCTGGTGCAAAGACCGAGGTCTCCACCACAGCCAATATGTTTCACAACCCATACTTACACAATGTCACACCGTTCCTCCTAACTATCCTGGTGCAAAAAAATTGGGCTCCACCACGGCCAATATGTTTCATAAACCATACTTACACAATGTCACACCGTTCCTCCTAACTATCCTGGTGCAAAGAACCAGGTCTCCACCACAGGCAATATGTTTCACAAACCATACTTGCACAATGTCACACCGTTCCTCCTATCCTGGTGCACAGAACAAGGTCTCCACCACAGCAACTATATGTTTCACAAACCATACTTGCACAATGTAACAGCGTTCCTCCTATCCTGGTGCAAAGAAGCAGGTCTCCACCACAGCCAATATGTTTCACAAACCATACTTGTACCACGTCACACCGTTCCTCCAATCCGGGTGCAAAGAACAAGGTCTCCACCACAACCAATATGTTTCAAAAACAATACTTGCACAATGTCACACCGTTCTTCCTAACTATGCTGGTGCAAAGAACCAGGTCTCCACCACAGCCAATATGTTTCACAAACCATACTTGCACAATGTCAAACCGTTCCTCCTAACTATCTTGGTGCAAAGAACCAGGTCTCCACCACAGCCAATATGTTTCACAAACCATACTTGCACAATGTCACACCGTTCCTCTTATCCTGGTGCAAAGAACCAGGTCTCCACCACAGCCAATATGTTTCACAAACAATACTTGCACAATGTCACACCGTTCCTCCAATCCTGGTACAAAGAACCAGGTCTCCACCACAGCCAACATGTTTCACAAACCATACTTACACAATGTCACAACGTTCCTCCTAACTATCCTGGTGCAAAGAACCAGGTCTCCACCACAGCCAATATGTTTCACAAACCATACTTACACAATTACACACCGTTCCTTCTAACTATCCTGGTGCAAAGAACTAGGTCTCCACCACAGCCAATATGTTTCACAAACCATACTTACACAATGTCACACCGTTCCTCCTATCCTGGTACAAAGAACTAGGTCTCCACCACAGCCAATATGTTTCACAAACCATACTTGCACAATGTCACACCGTTCCTCCTATCCTGGTGCAAAGAACCAGGTCTCCACCACAGCTAATATGTTTCACAAACCATACTTGCACAGTGTCACACCGTTCCAACTATCCTGGTGCAAAGAACCAGGTTTCCACCACAGCCAATATGTTTCACAAACCATACTTGCACAATGTCACACCGTTCCTCCTATCCTGGTTCAAAGAACTAGGTCTCCACCGCAGCCTATATGTTTCACAAACCATACTTGCACAATGTCACACTGTTCCTCCTAACTATCCTGGTGCAAAGAACTAGGTCTCCACTAAAGCCAATATGTTTCACAAACCATACTTGCACAATGTCACACCGTTCCTCCTTACTATCCTGGTGCAAAGAACCAGGTTTCAACCACACCCAATATGTTTCACAAACCATACTTACACAATGCCACACCGTTCCTCCTGTCCTAGTACAAAGAACTAGGTCTCCACCACAGCCAATATGTTTCACAAACCATACTTGCATAATGTCACACCGTTCCTCCTATCCTGGTGCAAAGAACCAGGTCTCCACCACAGCCAATATGTTTCACAAACCATACTTGCACAATGTCACACCGTTCCTCCTATCCTGGTGCCAAGAACTAGGTCTCCACCACAGCAAATATGTTTCACAAACCATACTTGCACAGTGTCACACCGTTCCTCCTATCCTGGTGCAAAGAACCAGGTCTCCACCACAGCCAATATGTTTCACAAACCATACTTGCACAATGTCACACCGTTCCTCCTATCCTGGTGCAAAGAACCAGGTCTCCACCACAGCCAATATGTTTCACAAACAATACTTGCACAATGTCACAACGTTCCTCCTTACTATCCTAGCGCAAAGAACCAGGTTTCCACCACAGCCAATATGTTTCACAAACCATACTTGCCCAATGTCACACCGTTCCTCCGATCCTGGTGCAAAGAACCAGGTCTCCACCACAGCCAATATGTTTCATAAACCATACTTGCACAATGTCACACCGTTCCTCCTATCCTGGTGCAAAGAACCAGGTCTCCACCACAGCCAATATGTTTCACAAACCATACTTGCACAATGACACACTGTTCCTCCTAACAATCCTGGTGCAAAGAACTAGGTCTCCACCACAGACAATATGTTTCACAAACAATACTTGCACAATGTCACACAGTTTCCCCTATCCTGGTGCAAAGATCCAGGTCTCCACCACAGCCAATATGTGTCACAAACCATACTTCCACAATGTCACACCGTTCCTCCTAACTATCCTGGTGCAAAGAACCAGGTCTCAACCACAGCCAATATTTTTTACAAACCATACTTGCACAATGTCACACCGTTCCTCCTATCCTGGTGAAAAGAACCAGGTCTCCACCACAGCCAATATGTTTCATAAACAATACTTGCACAATGTCACACCGTTCCTCCTTACTATACTGGTGCAAAGAGCTAGGTCTCCACTACAGCCAATATGTTTCACAAACCATACTTGCACAATGTCGCACTGTTCCTCCTATCCTGGTGCAAAGAACAATGCCTCCACCACAGCCAATATGTTTCACAAAACATACTTGCACAATGTCACACCGTTCCTCCTATCCTGGTGCAAAGAACCAGGTCTCCACCATAGCCAATATGTTTCACAAAACATACTTGCACAATGTCACACACTTCCTCCTATCCTAGTGCAAAGAACAAGGTCTCCACCACAGCCAATATGTTTCACAAACCATACTTGCACAATGTCACACCGTTCCTTCTATCCTGGCGCAAAGAACTAGGTCTCCACCACAGCCAATATGTTCCACAAACCATACTTGCACAATGACACACCGTTCCTCCTATCCTGGTACAAAGATCTAAGTCTCCACCACAGCCAATATGTTTCACAAACCATACTTGCACAATGTAACACCGTTCCTCCTATCCTGGTGCAAAGAACCAGGTCTCCACCACAGCCAATATGTTTCACAAACGATACTTGCACAATGTCACACCGTTCCTCCTATCCTGGGGGAAAGAACTAGGTCTCCACCACAGCCAATATGTTTCACAAACCATACTTGCACAATGTAACACCGTTCCTCCTATCCTGGTGCAAAGAACCAGGTCTCCACCACAGCCAATATGTTTCACAAACCATACTTGCACAATGTCACACCGTTCCTTCTATCCTGGCGCAAAGAACTAGGTCTCCACCACAGCCAATATGTTCCACAAACCATACTTGCACAATGACACACCGTTCCTCCTATCCTGGTACAAAGATCTAAGTCTCCACCACAGCCAATATGTTTCACAAACCATACTTGCACAATGTAACACCGTTCCTCCTATCCTGGTGCAAAGAACCAGGTCTCCACCACAGCCAATATGTTTCACAAACGATACTTGCACAATGTCACACCGTTCCTCCTATCCTGGGGGAAAGAACTAGGTCTCCACCATAGCCAATATGTTTCACAAACCATACTTGCACAATGTCACACTGTTCCTCCTAACTATCCTGGTGCAAAGAACCATGTCTCCACAACAGCAAATATGTTTCACAAACCATACTTGCACAATGTCACACCGTTCCTCCTATCCTTGGGCAAGAACACGGTCTCCACAACAGCCAATATGTTTCACAAACCATACTTGCACAATGTCACACCGTTCCTCCTATCCTGGTGCACAGAACTAGGTCTCCACCACAGCTAATATGGTTCACAAACCATACTTGCACAATGTCACACCGTTCCTCCTATTCTGGTGCAAAGAACTAGGTCTCCACCACAGCCAATATGTTTCACAAACCATACTTGCACAATGTCACACCGTTCCTCCTATCCTGGTGAAAAGAACCAGGTCTCCACCACCGCCTATATGTTTCACAAACCATACTTGCACAATGTCACATCGATCCTCTTATCCTGGTGCAAAGAACCAGGTCTCCACCACAGCCAATATGTTTCACAAACCATACTTGCACAATGTCACACTGTGCCTCCTATCCTGGTGCAAAGAACCAGGTCTCCACCAAAGCCAATATGTTTCACAAACCATACTTGCACAATGTCACACCGTTTCTCCAATCCTGGTGCAAAGAACCAGGTCCCCACCACAGCCAATATGTTTCACACACCATACTTGCACAATGTCACACACTTCCTCCTATCCTAGTGCAAAGAACAATGTCTCCACCACAGCCAATATGTTTCACAAACAATACTTGCACAATGTCACACCGTTCCGTCTATCCTGGCGCAAAGAACTAGGTCTCCACCACAGCCAATATGTTCCACAAACCATACTTGCACAATGTCACACCGTTCCTCCTATCCTGGTACAAAGATCTAGGTCTCCACCACAGCCAATATGTTTCACAAACCATACTTGCACAATGTCACACCGTTCTTCCTATCCTGGTGCAAAGAACCAGGTCTCCACCACAGCCAACATGTTTCACAAACCATACTTGCACAATGTCACGCCGTTCCTCCTATCCTGGGTCAAAGGACCAGGTCTCCAACACAGCCAATATATTTCACAAACCATACTTGCACAATGTCACACTGTTCCTCCTATCCTGGTAAAAAAAAAGAACCAGGTCTCCAGCACAGCCAATATGTTTCACAAACCATACTGGCACAATGTCACACCGTTCCTCTTATCCTGGTGCAAAGAACTAGGTCTCCACCACATCAAATATGTTTCACAAACCATACTTGCACAATGTCACACCGTTCCTCCTATCCTGGTGCAAAAAACCAGGTCTCAACACACGCCAATATGTTTCACAAACCATACTTGCACAATGTCACACTGTTCCTCCTAACTATCCTGGTGCAAAAACAAGGTCTCAACCACAGCCAATATGTTTCACAAACCATACTTGCAGAATGTCACACCGTTCCTCATATCCTGGTGCAAAGAACCAGGTCTCCTCCAAAGCCAATATGTTTCACAAACCATACTTGCACAATGTCACACCGTTTCTCCTATCCTGGTGCAAAGCACCAGGTCTCCACCACAACCAATATGTTTCACAAACTTTACTTGAACAATGTCACACCGTTCCTCCTATCCTGGTGCAAAGAACCAGGTCTCCGCCACAGCCAATATGTTTCACACACCATACTTGCACAATGTCACACCGTTCCTCTTATCCTGGTGCAAAGAACTAGGTCTCCACCACAGCCAATATGATTCACAAACTATACTTGCACAATGTCACACCGTTCCTCCTATCCTGGTTCAAAGATCTAGGTCTCCACCACAGCCAATATGTTTCACAAACCATACTTGCACAATGTCACACCGTTCCTCCTATCCTAGAGCAAAGAACCAGGTCTCCACCACACCCAATATGTTTCACAAACCATACTTGCAATATGTCACACCGTTACTCCTAACCTGGTGCAAAGAACCAGGTCTCCAGCACAGCCAATATGTTTCACAAACCATACTGGCACAATGTCACACCGTTCCTCTTATCCTGGTGCAAAGAACTAGGTCTCCACCATAGAGAATATGTTTAGAAACACTACTTGCACAATGTCACACCGTTCTTCCTATCCTGGTGCAAAGAACCAGGTCTCCACCACAGCCAACATGTTTCACAAACCATACTTGCACAATGTCACGCCGTTCCTCTTATCCTGGTGCAAAGGACCAGGTCTCCAACACAGCCAATATATTTCACAAACCATACTTGCACAATGTCACACCGTTCCTCCTATCCTGGTGCAAAGAACCAGGTCTCCACCACAGCCAATATGTTTCACAAACCATACTTGCAAAATGTCACACCGTTCCTCCTATCCTGGTGCAAAGTACCAGGTCTCCACCACAGCCAATATGTTTCACAAACCATACTTGCACAATGTCACACCGTTCCTCCTATCCTGGTGCAAAGAACTAGGTCTCCACCACAGCTAATATGTTTCACAAACAATACTTGCACAATGTCACACCGTTCCTCCTATCCTTGTGCAAAGAACTAGGTCTCCACCACATCAAATATGTTTCACAAACCATACTTGCACAATGTCACACCGTTCCTCCTATCCTTGTGCAAAGAAGTAGGTCTCCACCACAGCCAATATGTTTCACAACCCATACTTGCACAATGTCACACCGTTCCTCCTATACTTGTGCAAAGACCTAGGTCTCCAGCACAGCCAATATGTTTCACAAACCATACTTGCACAATGTCACACCGTTCCTCCTATCCTGGGACAAAGAACTAGGTCTCCACCACAGCCAATATGTTTCACAAAACATACTTGCACAATGTCACACCGTTCCTCCTATCCTGGTGCAAAGAACCAGGTCTCTACCACAGCCAATATGTTTCACAAACCATACTTGCACAATGTCACACCGTTCCCGCTATCCTAGTGGAAAGAACTAGATCTCCACCACAGCCAATATGTGTCACATACCATACTTGCACAATGTCACACCGTTCCTCCTATCCTGGTGCAAAGAACTAGGTCTCCACCACAGCCAATATGTTTCACAAACCATACTTGCACAATGTCACACCGTTCCTCTTATCCTGGTGCAAAGAACTAGGTCTCCACCACAGCCAATATGTTTCATCAATCATACTTGCACAATGTCACACCGTTCCTCCTATCCTTGTGCAAAGAACCAGGTCTCCGCAACAGCCAATATGTTTCACAAACCATACTTGCACAATGTCACACCGTTCCTCCTATCCTGGTGCAAAGAACTAGGTCTCCACCACAGCCAATATGTTTCACAAACCATACTTGCACAATGTCACACTTTCTTGTGCAGTTGTTTCTAAACTCTACGATTCCCAAAACTTGTTTTATACCTTAACATTCTCTCACTCAGAACAATGATGCCACACCCAACATGCACTATTCTCATCCAGCTAAAGATAAGATCCTCCCCAACCGAGGCAATCCTTCCCTTCAGTTCCTTAATCTGTCCCAGCAGCGCGATTCTGGCCAGGGACCAAGTGTAACAACTGTTCCAACACTACACTCCACATATTCAATCCCCGTCCTGGAGAAATCCTTCTCGACTGAAGCATTTTTAATTTTTTCAAAACAGAATAATATCAGCACCGTTAGTTTCTTTAAGGCATTCTACTCGACAGTTTGAGTGATTTAACATTTACTCTCAATTAGATTATTTCGTTTTTGTTTTCTTTCATAAAGTTCTTCAACCCAACGACTTTCTATGGGACAGTTGAGAAACAATTTACTATTTCATCTTCTTTGGATTCGCCCAGGCTAAATGATTCTTTCTTTTTTATTCGACAGCTTAAATGTTTTAATGTCATTTCCAACCAATTTACCAACTCACACTCTGTGAAAACTCTCAGGCCAAATGACTTGCTATTCGGCAGTTTAAATGCCGCAAAATTCTTTTCAAATAATTCATTATTTCCCACCCTATGAAAACTCTCAGATCAAATGATTTTTTTATTCAACAGTTTAAATGCTCCCAGGCCTGGATTGTCATGGCCGTTGTCTTTATATGCGAAATGCGCGGACGTAATTGTAGACATATATCGGTTTTTGGCTTAAAGGAAAAAATGTCACTGTCTTTTTTTTTTTTTTTTTTTTCAACAATATCTTAAGTGACGTGATTTTCAATCTCCGAAATCCGCATTTGTCTGTTTGCAGTTAAACTTGATGTGTTTTTGGATACATTTATGCCAAGTTTGTCGCACGTAGCATTTTTATAATTTTTCTATTCATTTTATACTGTCCCCTCTAATCGATGATCGTTTTATGCCAATAACATTTTGTCAATGTGTTACGGCACGTTACAATGGAGCTGTGTGCACTAAAATAAAAGGTTTGTGGTAACATTATTGTTATAGCTGCATCATTATTAACTAATTGCACGTAAAATATTGTTTTTTTCTAATTCCAGCGTGCAGCTTTGTGCTGTTAAAAGAAAAGATGGTATCAATAGTTGAAGCATGCAGTATTACTGTCACATGAAAGAGCTGTGCCCTTCTCATGTAAGTAAGAAGACATACTAGATAAGTGAAAATAATATTAGGATAGGGCTAGAATCGAACCCTGTAAGCAAGCGTTAAAGATAATGGAAATTGGAATCTTAAGGATTTCAGTCCATTGTTAATTCTATTAGAAATAGCTAAATATTGTTTATGTCGGAAAAAGAGTCCATTTTCCATTCTTTTAGAAATCTGGATATTAAATATGCCAGTTAAATGAATGCACAATGCGAGTTAATATATATATATATATATATATATTTTTTTTTTATTACATTTTCACCCCAAACAAGGCAAATTGCCACTTTGGTGTAGGGGGCTACTATCAGGGGCAACAACTACTGGGGTACTATGTAGGGATTTGGGCAGCAAGATGTCGGTTCACGTTATACTTGAACTTCTGCACGTCAGTACTGTTGGGGAAGCAGGGACCTGGAATGAAGTTCCAGAGTCTAGCGGTTCTGGGGAAGAAACTATTGGAGTAAAAAATCTTTTACATCAAGGGATCTCTACAGTGTGGGGGTAGGATTTAGCAGCCTGTCGGGTTTCTCGAGGGTGCTCACGTCGTGGGAGCACAAGTGATTGCAGTTCGTCAGAGCATTCACCACTAAAATACTTGTAGAAAAGGCAGAGGGATGCAACATTTCGTCGATCGGACAGAGGCTGAAGCTTAGATGCCAGTTCAGGGCCTATCATGTTTGTGACTCTCTTTTGAACCTTGTCAATGAGCGAGAGACTAGTAGCAGATGCACCAGCCCAAATGTGACAGCAATACTCCATACATGGGCGAATGGTGGCCTTATAGAGGTACAGGATACTTTCGGGTGTTAGTAGTTGTCTAGCACGGTAGAGAGAGCCAACATTCTTTCAGCGGCCCTGGCAATGCCTTCAATGTATTTGTTCCATGTTTCCTGTGAACGTTAGGCCAAGGAGTTTGAAAGATGTACTCTCAGATAAAGAGTCGTTGGCCATTGCTATAGGTGGTAGAGAGGGTTTCTTGTAATTATTGACTGAAACTAGTTTAGTCTTGGTGGCATTGAACCCGACCAACCACTTTTGTCCCCATTCCACCACAGATTGGAGGTCTTCCTCTAGTGTTTCTGCCATTTCTTTAGAAATGTGTTCATTCGTCTTCCTTTCGTGCCTGCCATAGAGTGCAGTGTCATCAGCATATATACCCATCTCAGAGGCAATTTTGTCGGGGAGGTCATTTATGAATATCAGGAACAATAGAGGTCCAAGGATAGAACCCTGGGGAACCCCCGCATTTATATCATATTGTTTAGATGTACGACCGTTGAGGACAACCTGGATTTTTCTCTTATCTAAGAAGGATTTAATTATGTTAAGTATTCTACCAGTGATACCGTATGATCTAATTTTCCTGAGGAGACCCTCATGCCATACCCTGTCAAAAGCCTTAGATATATCTAGAGCTACCGCTCTGCCCTCGTCGGCTTTGTCCAGTGAATGGTATGTACGTTCAGAGATTACAGTTAGGATGTCTGCTGTGTTACGGGCTTGTCTAAATCCATATTGTTTGTCAGTCAGAAGTTTAGCATCTGTAAGGTGATGGTCTAGGGCATGGTTAATTGTTTAAAAATAGGTTAGAATTAGAATTGAGGATTCTTTGTTTGCCAAAAGTGAGTTGGAGGGAAATGTGTAGAAAACGTGATATAGTCATGTTGGTAAACACATTTCTGATGTCATAAATAAGGAGATTTCTCAATATAGGAATCTGAGGGTTCGAAGTTAGAGAAGTTGAGAGATGACAGATAATAAGAACAGATCAAACACGATGATAGATTCCGTTGGAGTGAGAGCCCCTTAGAAGCGAAGGGGAGAAGTATACCATGTTGGTCAAAGTTTGAATTCCTGACATCACTGATCGGCCGGATGAAGAATAAAGAAACCATGTTTGTAACTGTGTTGTCTCGTGTCGCCATTCTTTACAACAGAAAAGGTAAATGTGTTTTATCATCATCTTGTAACGAACTCTTGTATAAGCCTCTTACAAGTAATGTGCCTCCTCCTCCATCATAAGTGAAGTATCTCCTCCCCTCTATATGTGCTACCAAGAATCATCCCAGTCTGTATGAATGTCTCTCCCTCATTATCATCATCATCTGTTCTGAGTCCCTGTTAATGTGCCCCCAATATATACCCCTATGCAACATAACGCTGTTAGAAGGAAAGGGTAGTACAAGTAGTTTCAGCAATGTTGTCAAAAGCAAAGGGTTGTATTAATAGTTACACCAAGCAGCCTATGCTGTTAAAAGGCTAGGGTAGTATTAATAGTTGATAAGCGAAAAAATATTTTTTCTTGTTGAAACCGCGACACATCCACCCATCTATCTATCTATCTATCTATCTATCTATCTATCTATCTATATATATATATATATATATATATATATATATATATATATATATATATATATAACTACTTCATTTACTCACATAAAATTCATATACGAAAGTATAGATTTATGCGTAAACTTTAAGTATTTACTTCAAAAGTGCTCAATACATAGGTAGAGCTAGTTAGTAATTTATAAAATATATATATCGATTAAGCTACACTGAATATTCGGCGTTTCCTCCACTCTAGGATGCCTCAGGCTTATGCGCGAATTCTGCGGTTGTTTATCGTTTTTATATGGTCCTCTTCTGTTGAGGATTTTAGTTAACCAATCAGCTTTCTAGTATCCACCACGCCCCTTCCTATCAGCCAATGGGAATGCATTTTATCGAACAAAGGATCTGTTTTAAAACTAGTTTAGTGGTTTAAGGCAGACATTTTCTTTTTTTTTCTTCTTTTTTTATATATAAATATACATATGTGTACATACACATATGCACATATATACATATATATACATACATATATGTGTGATCATTTATGTATATTCATGTTTATTTGATTTATTTATTCGTTTATTTTCTATTGTTTTTGTTAGTTTTAAAACTATTTTGCATCGCTATCCTAGAGTAAATTTTATTTTGTGAACACAGTTATTTGCTATTTCTCTTCTACAGTTTAATAGATTTTGGGGTTCTTTAAAGTACAGGATAGCAAATTTTTCATGAGGGCATAATTTACACAGGTCGTCGTCGTGGTAGCGTGTCTTATTATTTTCCATTCGACTACCGGCGAATGTCCGCTTTCTTTGAGTTCCCAGTATTTATTTGCTAGTGTTGTTTTTATACGGTGTTTTTTATTGTTGGATGTACTTTTGTGGTCATAGTATCGGGTTTTGAAATCTAAGGAAGTCATGCCTACATAATATTTCTTGTTATTCGGGTTTTCTTTCGCAAATATTGTTGCCTGATAAACTACGCTTTTGTTAGACATTTATTTTGAACTGGGCAAAGTGTGCGGTGTTTACAGTTGCATTTATCTTGTTTGTTATTAGTATTTTTATTTATGGTATGTATGTTCTTGTCCGGGGTTGGTTTGTTATTATTATTATTATTATTATTATTATTATTATTATTATTATTATTATTATTATAATTATTATTATTACTGCTAGTGTTAGTTTTATTTTTGTCATGGCGTCTACTTTTTAATAATTTTTTACGTTATTTTGTTGTTATTTACATTGTTTTTATTTAGTATTTTGCTATTATGTGCTTTAATTATCATCTGTAAATTTTCGCAACTGTGGGATAACTTTAAGGTATTTTTATTGAAGATTTTGTGTAAGGGGTTGGTTGCAGGAAAGTGTTTTTCAATAAGATCTAGAAATTTCTTGCCAAGTTTTGTTTTTAACATTTGATTTATGGGGCCATATACCAGATTATAGTTCTTTTTCTTCTATTTTTAATTTTATTATAGTTATTGGTGTTTTGTTGCTTATATTTGATATCGATATTTTTGCATCCACTATTTTTAGGGCTGTTTCGGAGATATTGGTTGACCTGTTAAATGCATTTTCATCGCTTGAGTTATTACTGAGTCTACTTACGATCGAGTTAGGAATGTGTTTTATAATTGATGGTGGCTGATTGGACTTAGGGTTTACGTAAATTGGAGTAGAGTTATCTTTTAAGTATGGTTCATATGTGTTTTTATCTAAGTTTAACGTGACGTCCAGGAAGTTTGTTATTTTTATGTTAGCTGATACGTCTGCTTTTAGGCCTAATTTTTTCATTTTCTTGTGTATGATTTTCTTAAAGTTTTCTCCCTTGACTCTGTTGGAGTTTTTTTATTATAGCTAGTCCGTCATCTCTATATAGGCCGATATCCGTAGTATCGAATATGCTTGTAAGGGTATATAGAATGAATAATCCCGAACATGAAAATACATAAACGATCACACATATATGTATGTATATATATATGTATATATATGTGCATATGTGTATGTACACATATGTATATTTATACATATAAAAAAGAAGAAAATGTCAGCCTTAAACCACTGCGCCCCTTCCTATCAGCCAACGGGCATGCATTTTATCGAACAAAGGATCTGTTTTAAAACTAGTTTAGTAACTAGTTTTAAAACAGATCCTTTGTTCGATAAAATGCATGCCCGTTGGCTGATAGGAAGGGGCGCAGTGGATACTAGAAAGCTGATTGGTTAACTAAAATCCTCAACAGAAGAGGACCATATAAAAACGATAAACAACCACAGAATTCGCACATAAGCCTGAGGAATCATAGAGTGGATGAAACGATGAATATTCAATGTAGCTTAATCGCCATATATATTTTATAAATTACTATATATATATATATATATATATATATATATATATATATATATATTAGCAAAAGTACCCGTCGATGACTGGGTTCAAAAACAGCCTACAGAAAATGGACTCTGATTTATTAAAGTATGATAGGTTATGAAAAGGAAGGGTTGTAAAGAGATAGCTTCGAATTTGGGGGTATCAAAAGCAAAGCAAAATATGATGAAAGTAAAAATAAAATAGACAAACCCCATAATTTATTATACCATACCTGTTCACACTGAAACACTTATCACAATATTCTGTGGATCTATATTACAAAACCTTGTTAAACTTTGTGACATATTTCCATTCTATGGAGGTCAGGCGCGAACGAACACCCCATAATTTTATTATACAATGTTTCTTCAAACTGAAACATAATTATCAAAGTATACTTACATAGATAGATATGAAAAGTCTTTATTAAAGTTTGTGCCTATTTCCATTCTATGGAGGCCACGTGTGAACGCAGACCCCACAATTTATTATATCGTCCCTATTTAAGTTAAAACATACTTATCAAAGTATTCTTATGTACATTTATATCAAAAAGGCTTGTAAACATGTTTTTTTTTTAATTATTAAATTTTTTAAAGAAACATAAATATATACAACTTTTTTATTTAATTTGACCAAGACAGGAATATAATTAAGGTTGATTAATTTTAATGCAAAGTTATAAATATAACAGTATACATACAAAATTAGAAGAAATCTTTTATATTGAATAAGGTTTTTAGGTTCAGTATAGGTTTAAGAGAAGAGCTAAGTAATTTCGAGTTGGTTATATTTGTTTTTTTTCTTATACTTACATTGGGAAATAAGTTCGCTCTTGGAATTAATAAAGTTGATATTCTGAGGGGGAGTAATTATACTTATAGTTTCAGATATGCAGAGGTGACTGTTCTGGAACTCGTGGCAGTTATTCCTCAGAATCTTGCTTTCAGGTACCTACAACACCGTCTAGCAGTCAAACTTTAGAAAGCGTGCGTTGGGCAGACAGATAAACTCAAATTAACATAACGAAAACAACTATTACGTTGAAAACGCTTTATTAATTAGGTAAAAAAATCTGAAACAAAAACAAAACAAATAGTTAAAAGGAGAAAACATAATTAAACAAAGGGAAATAATACATGAAAATAATTATGTTTTGGACAGGCTTCCAAATTAACAGATTCTGGGATATCTTATCTTTTTCAATCAACTGTTAGGTGAAAGTCCGTAACAGTTAGAAAAGTGTCTTTTCTCCATTAAATTGTTAGGTGAAAGTCCGGAGCGGCTAAAAAATGTCCTTTCTTTTTTTTTATTAAATCGTTAGGTGAAAGTATTGAGCGGCTAGAAAATGTCTTTTCTTTTTTATTAAATGATTAGGTGAAAGTATGGAGCGGTTAGAAAATGTATTTTTTTTTTACAAAGGTTGTTATTCTAGTGCGGCGCATAAACTACCCAAGCGCCCATGAAATAAAAATAATAGAAGTCTGAGAAAAGATATAAGTTCTGTGCGAGCGAAGAAGGAAATAATAAATTTGAATTTCTACAAATTAAATATAGAAGTCACACACTAGATTAAATAACAGAAATAGGGTTTCGAGTTCTTCATAGAAGAATAGCCAGGTAAAGGAATAATAGGATGTTCTAAACGTACCTCATGGCTCAAACAGGGAAAGCCCAGTTCATGGAGTCGAGTAAAGTCCGTCCGTATAGTTTCAAATTCCGCGGTGAAAAGAAGGAAGGCCAGAATCGCAAAACGAGACTAGGGCGAGATCGCGTGGGAACACGGAGTTCTCGAAGGATAGCGATATGACATTTTTTCCTTTTCTTTTTTTTATTTGGAATGCATAAACGGCTAAGTTTTCCATTAAAGAAAGATCAGGAAGGGAGGAAATAAGAAAGAAAACTATATATGAGAAAACCTGCACAGAGATGAATGAGAACGAGGCACGAGACACTGGTGCTCTTAAAGCATGTGTCCCTTGTTAAAAAAGAGCCCGGTCTGAAGACAGAACACTCCCCGTCCAATTGTCGTTTATGAAATTGCACTAATAATACACCATCAGTGTGCAGGCAAGGGCTCCATTGGAATCCCCTGGTCTTTTAATCGGTCTTGGAAGGATTTGTTTTGAAGTCGTAGAAGGTCAAATTCCTCTTCTAGATCACAGGGGGGAATCTTTGCCTTTAGGGTTTTAATTTCATATTTTAACTTTTCAATTTCGGCTTTTTGTCCTTCTGTGATACGGATCAGTTCAGAGACCCGACCATCTTCGACCTTTTCCCCTCGCTCGAAATCAGCGAGTAATTCAGCATCGTAGGCCATGTCACCAGCTGGTGCTGACGTCCTCTTGGTGGTGCTGGTTGTCGAACCTTTTAAAACCTTTGACGGTTTTGTGAAGACATTTTTGTCTTTTTCCTTCAGAACCTCTTCTTCGTTACTAGTTTTTATGGAATCCATCTTTGTACTAGTGGTGGTGGTAGTAGTGGCAATAGTAGTAGTATTGGTAGTCGCAGCCGTATTAGTATTCAACTTGGATTGATCTGTCAGTAGAGAGAGTTTCTTCTGACGCACGGCAAGATTTTCATGACTTTTACTGAGATATTGCTCCCCAAGTGGAGTCCCTGTTGGCTTCTGGTCTGCTGTCGAAGTTGAACTGGTACTGAGGCCAGAACTTTCAGATTTTGATCGCATTGGACCCACAGTATCGGCTGCAGAAGTGACAGACCGTGATTGTCCAACATTGTTTTGCTTCTTCATGATACCCGATCTCTGACCAACCTTTTTTCTGTTTTTCGTTCTTTCAGGACAAATTTCGCCCACCACGCTCCATCCTAGATCCAGTTTCTGGGCATAGGGGGCACCGCGCGGACCGTTGATCATTCTCCGGACCTTGTGGGCTTCAATGACGTCGCGTCCCAGAAGTAGCAAGATGGGTGCGTCCGGATCCAGGGCAGGTACCTCGTCTGCGATGACCGCTAAGTGGGGCAGTTTCCGCACCACGTCGGGTGTCGGTATCTCAGACCGGTCGTCTGGAATCTCATTACCCTCAATCAAGGTTGGCAGAGTGTATGTGGTTTTCCCGTGGAGCGACCCCACCCTGTATCCTAGCGCTCTTCTTCCTGGCGCCTCCGTGACTCCAGCAGAGGTTTTCAGGGTGTATGTTGAGGTAGGGCCCCGGTCGTTGAAGAAGTCCAAGAACTCCGAGCGAGACAGGGATTTGTTGCTGTGCTTGTCAATCACAGCATATGCCTTAAGCGACTTTTCTTGTCCACTTGCATATATGTTAACCAGGCAAATCTTGGAGTATGATCGTCAATTTAGGTTGTCTCCACAGATTTGTAAACAATTGGCCGAGACATCTTCCTTCTCCCCGCCGTGCAACGGCATGGGTTTAGCATCGGTTGGTTGGGGTATCGGGTGTGGATGCATCGAGCTCTCGTGGCTATCGCTGTCACATTCTGCGCATTTTAGAATGGCCTTGCATTCCTTCGCTATGTGGTCTGTGGTGGAGCAGCATCGGAGACACATCCCATTTTGCCTAAGGATTTCTTTCCTTTCTGACAAAGGTTTTTTCCTAAATGTCCAGCATTTTCGGAGAGGATGAGGCGTTTTGTGGATGGGGCATAGTCGGCTGCAGTCCTTTGCTTTCACCTCGATCTTATGGACGGAGACCTCACCGCGGCTTGTCCTTTCGTTCCCTTTAGGGGGTTGACTGTCCATTGTCCGATAGAAGCTGGGGTCATTTCGGTCATCTGCCTGCTGTTCGATGAAACCGACAAAAACGGAGAAAGGGGGAAAGGACACTTGATGTCGTTTGTATTTGGCACTATACGATGCCCACTTGCCTCCTATGGAATGTGAGAGCTTTTCCACTATTTGCCGGATGCCGCGGGCAGTGTCCAAGGTGGCGAGGCCGGGTATATCCCCATCATCCTTCAGAGCTTGAACCTCTGCGAGAAGATCGCTTAGGTCTCTGAGCTTTGTGTAGTCCCTTGTGATCTTAGGGAACACTTCGAGTCTCTTGAAAATAGAGTCCTCAATGACTTCGACGGCTCCGTAGCATTTGTCGAGCCCCCTCCATATCTCATATCTCATACAGTCCCTTTTCAGGCCGGTTGAAGTGAGCAGTCCTTAGTCTGTTGGCTTGGTCTGAAGAGTGTATGCCGAGCCACTTGACCAGCATATCCATCTCCCCCCGAGGAGAAAGTCTCAATCCCGAGATAGTGTTCAGGAAAGACGATTTTCAGGCTCTATAGTCCTTAGGTTGGTCGGAGAATCTTGTTAGACTCGAGGAGAGCATTTCCCGGCGGGCCATGTATAGTAAAAGGTCGTGTGGAGGGTCCAGGGTTTGGTCAGGAGGAGGTCGGATGTGCTGATCGGCAGAGGGAACGACTGGTGCCTCCGACTGTTTTAGGGACCTCTGGCTGATGAAATAGTCGGTAGTACGTTGTAATGCATCGAGAGGCGGTTGGTCGAGCATGGGGTTGGCTCTGTGGCGACGAGAGGAGGTGACTGAGCTTTCATCTCTGCTGGAGCAGGTGGCTGTGAGGGCCACTTCTTTGCGTGCTTTTATTTTTTTAAATTTTGTTTTTAGCTCTACTTCTTTCTGTAGAGCGTTAATCCTCAACATTTAAAGCTCCTGTTCTAGGTCCGCTTCGCTGTCAATAAGGGCGAGATGAGCTTTAGCTGCTTCTGCTCTGGCCCGAGCTGAAGTAGACTTGGTTGAGGCTGAAACTTTCGACTGCGTGCGGTATGATGCGGCGGAAGACATCTTGCAATTGGTAATGTATCCGAGTGTAACACGCTGAGGATTTCTGGTGCTGCGCTAAATATTTTCCACGTGGACTGGGTAATCCGCTCAATTCAGCAACCGGAGATTTTTTTTACTGTTCTGGAACTCGCGGCAGTTATTCCTCAGAATCTTGCTTTCAGGTACCTACAATACCATCTAGCAGTCAAACTTTAGAAAGCGTGCGTTGGGCAGACAGATAAACTCAAATTAACATAACGAAAACAACTATTACGTTGAAAACGCTTTATTAATTAGGTAAAAAAATCTGAAACAAAAACAAAACAAATAGTTAAAAGGAGAAGACATAATTAAACAAAAGGAAATAATACATAAAAATAATTATGTTTCGGACAGGCTTCCAAATTAACAGATTCTGGGATATCTTATCTTTTTCAATCAACTGTTAGGTGAAAGTCGTAACAGTTAGAAAAGTGTCTTTTCTCCATTAAATTGTTAGGTGAAAGTCTGGAGGGGCTAAAAATGTCCTTTCTTTTTTTTTATTAAATCGTTAGGTGAAAGTATGGAGCGGCTAGAAAATGTCTTTTCTTTTTTTATTAAATGGTTAGGTGAAAGTATGGAGCGGTTAGAAAATGTATTTTTTTTTTACAAAGGTTGTTATTCTAGTGTGGCGCATAAACTACCCAAGCGCCCATGAAATAAAAGTAATAGATGTCTGAGAAAAGATACAAGTTCTGTGCGAGCGAAGAAGGAAATAATAAATTTGAATTTCTACAAATTAAATATAGAAGTCACACACTAGATTAAATAACAGAAATAGGGTTTCGAGTTCTTCATAGAAGGAATAGCCAGGTAAAGGAATAATAGGATGTTCTAAACGTACCTCATGGCTCAAACGGGGAAAGCCCAGTTCATGGAGTCGAGTAAAGTCCGTCCGTATAGTTTCAAATTCCGCGGTGAAAAGAAGGAAGGCCAGAATCGCAAAACGAGACTAGGGCGAGATCGGGCGGGAACACGGAGTTCTCGAAGGATAGCGATATGACATTTTTTTCCTTTTCTTTTTTTATTTGGAATGCATAAACGGCTACGTTTTCCATTAAAGAAAGATCAGGAAGGAAGGAAATAAGAAAGAAAACTATATATGAGAAAACTCGCACAGATATGAATGAGAACGAGGCACCGGTGCTCTTAAAGCGTGTGTCCCTTGTTAAAAAAGAGCCCGGTCTGAAGACAGAACAGTGACAAAACTTAGAACCTTTAGTGTAGGACTTAGACTTTTAAAAATAGATATTTAATTTATAGAGAAAGGGATATTTTTAGATTTAAGTTTTTTAATTACAGTGGTTAGGGAACTTCCCTGGTTATTATCAGTGATTTCATTATAATAGGAAGCATTATGATTAAATATTCTAAACTTTATTAATGTTGAAGTAGCATCAATATAAGTGTATATTTTACCTGACGTTCGTGTAGTGTTAATGATATGTGGATTTATGTTAGGATTTGGGGTTGGATTGCGGTTTAATTCAGGGTTGTTATAATTAGCAACAATAGATTCAAGAGTATCATAAGTATCTTGAGAAAAATGGGGTGGGTTATCATTATTAATGTTATTATTACTATTATTATTGCTATATTCATCAATATTAATATTATTTGTGTTGTTGGTTGTGACGTTATTTGTGGGTGAAACGATCGGTGGATCCGTCGATTCACTAATTAGAGTTGCATTTAGAGTAGAAGGCGGATGGGGGATTTCTGTAATGGAAGAGTTTCGAGGTAACTCAATAACAGTGCATTAATATATGACACCCCTCTGCATGCAATCATTTTGAGTGGGCAGTCTTGCTTATTGTTACAAATGCAGTTTGTTTTTCGAATTAAGGGGAAGGGGGTGGTTTGAGCTAATTATTTTTTTTATTAGATGCTATTATCGTTTGTGCTAGGTTGGAGGAATCAGTAAAGAGAGAAAATGAAAGTATAAACACTATATAGTAATATATATACATTCATTTGTTTTAAGTAGTCTCAGATACGCCTACTAAAAAATTACAAACTTAATTATACAGCAATTAGGGGTATTTGGATCTGCATCCAATAAGGACCTGTTTAAAAGACTTGGCAACTTGCATTCCCACATCTGACCTTAGCAAACTGTATTCAACTAGATAACCTCTAATTTATTGAACTTTAATTTTGCTTGATACCTTTCTATATATTTTTATTCTTACTTTATTCTTATTTTATACTTTTATTTTATTCTTATTTTATATTTTTATTTTGTTATTATTTTTATTTTCTATATTTATTTATATTTATCGATCTCTATCTCTTCATCCATTTTTACATCTTTTTTATACCACTTGACTCGTTACATCCTAATTAGTTATTTTGTTATTTTTTATCCCCTTCTATCCAGATTATTCCCCTTCTAATTAATTCATTCCTCTCTCATACTCAGTAACTCTCATACTCAGTAACTCTTATACTCAGTAACTCTCATACTCAGTAACTCTTATACTCAGTAACTCTCATACTCAGTAACACTTCTTAGAACTTACATATTATTATTCGATACTTATTATATTTTAACAACTATCCACCCCATAACTCCTGGTAATTTATCTATTTACTGTATCATCTGTACCCATTATCTTACCTCTACTACTTACCCTGCTCACCCTACACTCATGTTTCCATCATTCATACCGAGGAAGATCGAAGGATCGGTCGAAAATGATGTGCTTTTGAGAGACACATTCTTGCTTTTTTCAAAAGACTTTTTGTATTCCTACACGTCAATACACAAAAAATATACACATTTATATATTTTTCCTTTTAAGCGAGATAATACACTGATAGAAATTCAGATGAAAAATCCTGATAGATATTACTTGAAGCAATACTTTCAAGGAGATCCTAGCAAAAAAAGAAAAGCTCGATATTTAAGAATAGAGCAATATATGTTTCGTGGTTCAATTTTAAATTCTGACCAAAAACAACATATAGAGACATATATTCGATTTAAGAATGTATTGCTTGACAAAGGAATATATAGAAGGGGTTATTTTAATTTCCTTAAGCCATGGGTTTTCAAAAATGGCTCATTTGCAGTTAGCAAAATGTTCAGCTGCGAATGGACGTTAAGAAATCGCACGAATTCTTTAGAAACTATGGCCTTTCTATTGAAGTAGATCCTAATAACAAGACATCTACTTTCTTGGACATATCCTTAAATCTAAATTCGGAAACATACTGCCATTACCATAAGCCTAATTCGAACCTTTTCTATGTGCATAAGCAATCGAATCATCCCAGATCTATTATCAACTCTATAGTACCATCCGTCTCAAAAAGAATATCAAGCCTATCAGCCGATAAGAAAACATTTAGCCAAGCAGCAAACTTTTACAATAATGCCTTACGCAATTCAGGATATACAGGTAAGATAGAATACATAGGTAACAAATTGGAAAACAACAAAAATAAATCAATAATTACGTATAACATGACCAAAAAGAAAAACAATAACCCCATCCGTAACTCCTCGAACAAGCATAATCCTAATCCAGAGCACACAAAGTCTAAGACTAAATCCAATAGCAAACAAAACAAAAAGAATAACAATAAATTAAGGCGAAAAAAATCCATATGGTTCAACCCGCCATACAACTCCAACGTAAAAACTAATATACTTAAGAAATTTGTAAAAATAATTGAACAATCTTTTCAACAACCCCGTAGATACAGCACTATATTAAATAAAAATTCAATAAAAATCTCTTACTCCACTATGCCTAACATAGCACAAACGATAATAACATCAAACAAATCTAAAATAAGAAAATCGCAGGCCCATCCCCCACAGACTTCACCCACACAAAACTGTAATTGCCGAAACAAAAAATCTTGCCCCTTAGAAAACGATTGCATCCACAAGGACGTAATCTATTCTACAGTCAATGAACGCCCAACCACAAAAGCAAGTGCAACGGATATAGCACTAAAATATCGTACTCAAAACACATTAACTATTGAACCAACAGTATTAGAGAGCTCCACTGACTCCAACTATGCCAACCCCATAAATAAGACACGTGATAACACTGAAGTCACTTAGGAACTTCATCCTGAAAACGATTCGAACCTAATCATCCCGTCCCCCTTTATAATTTCATCCCACACCCATAGTAGAAACTCCGACAGCTTAAACACCAATGCAAATGTAAAATCCTGCAGGTATATCGGCGCAACGGCAAATCTAATTAAACTGAGAATTTTCAACCATATACGTTCCTTTAATAATGAACATCCAAATAGTAATAGAGGTACTTCCCTAACAACTCCGATTAAAGATCTCCAATATAGGAATATCCTGTACTCGCTAAAATGGGATTTATTGAAAAAATACAATTCATACACCTCTAAATCCAAACTCTGCAACCTTTGCACGTCAGAAGCAGTTGCAATAATAACATATCCTAAAGCCACGATAAACACCAAAAATGAGCTTATTTCGTTATGTAAACAGAGGAAAAAAATTAAAATACAGCCAGCTCAAAGCCACTTAAGCCACCATACTTGAACTGCCCCTATTTATATAAGAATGGGTTCAAGCCCCTATGAGTGTATATGTATGCATGCATGAGAGGGTGGATGTATGCGCTGTAGCAATGTTAATATTTACATATGTCTATGTGTTTCTTATACATATCCATGTTTGAATAAATATATGTTTGTACGTGTCTATGTATGCTTGGCTGTATATATATGCGTATATATGTGGGTATGTATATATAGAGAAAAAATAGAGGAAAAAACAATATAAAGGGTTATTATAAAAAAAAGAGCTAGAAGAGAAAAAAAAAAGGAAAAGTGTACATGTCAAAAGTGACAGCCAATAAATATGTTGGTTGCTTACATTCGCTGTCACTTTTGACATGTACGCTTTTAACGCTAAGATTGTGTTTTTGTTTGTGTTGTTGTAATAACGCGTCTTGTCATTGTAATTAAGTGACACGCAATTCTTTTTCTCTTTTTCTTTATTCTCTTAACTTTTTAAACTTCACTTCTTATTAATTCTTACTTTCACTCTTTCTCTCTTTAACTATCTCTCATCATTCTCTTTTTTTCTCTTCTAGCCCTTTTTTTTATAATAACCCTTTATATTGTTTTTTTCTCTATTTTTTTCTCTATATATTTTTTTCTCTATTTCTTTTTTTTTCTCTTCCTCATCATTCTCTCACTATTATTTTTTATTAGTATTCTTTAGATTTCCCCTCCCTCTTTACATCTTATAATTACAGTTCTGTGTTTTAAGGTTTTTTTTAACTCCAACCTTTAAAGAGTTCCTACCTAAAAAAAAATCCATTATTCATTGAACATTTGAATAGTCAAGTCGCTGCCTGATGATATCTGTTGTTTGATTAAAACAAATGGCTGTTTGTAGCAGCGGGATGTAAACATGTTTATTTAACAATAAATAAATATTATTAGCTCTTTTTATTGAGCACTATCTAACAACCTCGTTGAATTCATTAGTTTATTACTTTTGAATAACAAAAACCCGAGTATATATATATATATATATATGTATGGGTGAGTGTGTGTGTGTGTGAGCTTGTAGACGTTTCGTTCGATATTGAGTCTATATACATAGAATTATGCGCTGTAGTGTGTATATATGTATGTATGCACGTGTGTATGTGCATATATATGCGTGTGTATGATTGTTTATTGGTGTGTGGTGTGTACATATATATGTGTATGTGTATGTATGGGTATGTGTATGTATGTGTGAGTATGTGTGTATATATACATGTATATGCATGTGTTTATGTGAGCATAGATATTTAACAGAATTACACACTTTAGCCGTATATTGGTACACTCTAACTATCTATATCTCCATAGACTATAAAAATGTAGTGGGCAATTGGTGAATACATCCTTCTCTAAAATAGAATCGCCAAATAAACCCGATCATTTGTTGATATATATATATATATATATATATATATATATATATATATATATATATATATATATATTTAAACGTACGTGCACGCTCTCTGTATTTGTATGTTATGTATCAGTGTGCAAACCTTTACCTCTTTCTGGACATAACTCTTATGCAGTGGTATATTTGCTGTTAGGAGTATGCTTGTACTTGATTATATCGATATTCGGCTGTGCTTATGAGCGCAGTTGTACACTCGATTACGCGTGGATTCATATTCGCCCGGCTGTATAAGTAGTTCCCTTCTCGAATATGCGTGTTTGCATTATGATATATATGTACATGTAATTGAATGCACATATACATCAGTATAGCGATGTATGTATTTGTGTAAGCATGGTATGTATTAGTGTAAGTGTATGCTATCTGTATATATGTGTGTATGTCTGTATATGTATATGTACGTATGTATGAATATCTGTGGGTATATATGTGCCTATATTTGCACTTATGTTTAGGTTTGATAGGTGGATATACAAGTAATCAATATACAAATTGTCAAAATTAACCACGTATGAGCGACCACATACTCAGTCCCATATTTAAATCAACTCTCCCGTTTATAAAAAATATTTTAAAAGATATATAATCAACCACAGTATATAAAGCACTTACTCAAACATCAATTCCAACTCAACGAACAACTAAACAAACTCATCCATAGATCGCCTCCAAACAGATATATATATGTATTTTAAATAAATACAAACTACGACAACACACGTATTTAATTGACTTATCTCAACTAACCAAGTCACCTTTAAAATATACACTCCAAATTAAAATAAGCCAACCTTAAACTCACTTATTTAAGTAACCCTTCAAACATTCCATATTTTAACACCATGACGCGTCTCTATCTCCACCTCATCAGTTCACCCATCCCCACAGCAAAAACAGCACACCCCACATTGAAAATCACAAGAATATCTATTTCCAACTTGAACTTAAAATTAAGAGGTCATCCCTTTTAAAGAATACTAAAACGCAATTCCCCTTTCCCCCGCCGAAAATACTCCATTAAGACCCTGTATGCTCGCCCAACTTTAACCCTCCGCCTCTCTCTTTACCATCTCTACTTCACCAAAATTCTCTTTCCATCTAAAAAGCTTCCTTCATCCAATGTAAACAAGATAACGAACTATCTTTCTAATAGATTCATACCTCAAGCAAGCCGTTCCAGTGTATTCTTCCGAATATCACCAGGATTATTTTGCCATCTTTGGTATTTTGATATCTACACTATTGATTCCGAGGTCCATTACACACTTAATTCTATGCTCAAATTCTATTACTCATGGGGATAATTACAATGGAATGGTATATCCACCCAATTTCGGATATACTTTGTCAACACCGAGAAAGCATTTGGACCACAGCAAATAACACACAATCAACGCAACAACGAATAAAGCCGCCTGGTATACTTTTCGAAATATCGATAAGGAGCAGTACGCTTTCGCTATATGGGAATATCACTTTCTCCCATGGGCCTATTTTCTGCCCACCTGGATTTATAACCCCGATTTACATTGGACTCCTTCCGATAATGGACTATTCAGGTTGTATCAACTTCTTTTTTCGTATAATTTTCGTCATATAATTATCCACAACCACTCAAAAAACAATTTTCAATAATTGTGCTGAAAAGCAAAATAGCGTCCATTCGCAGCTGAACATTTTGCTAACTGCATTTCATTTTATCTGATGATATGAGCCATTGTTGAAAATCCATGGATTAAGGAAATTAAAATGACTCCTTCTATATATTCCTTTGTCAAGCAATAAATTCTTAAATCGAATATATGTCTCTATATGTTTTTTTTCAGAATTTAAAATTGAACCACAAAACTTATATTTTTCCTTTTGATTTTATATATATATATATATATATATACACACACACACACACATATATATATATATATATATATAAAGCTGAACGTCTGTGTGTGTGTCTGGTCACGAATAGGTTCCTATATGGTTGACTATTATAGAAAACTGATCACATATAATGATAGAAGATGTATCGAGACACAGGAATGAGTATGTTTGATCTGGCATAATGATGATTCATTAAAATTGTGGGGTATGCATACGCGCCTGGTCCACAAAGACTGGAAATAAAAAAAATAAAAAAATAAAAAAAACGTTTACAAGTCATTTTGATAAAGATGTACATAATAATACTTTGATAAGTATGTTTTAACTTAGATAGAGATGGTATAATAAAATTGTGAGGTCTGCGTTCGCGCGTGCCTCCATAGAATGGAAATAGGCACACACTTTAATGAAGACTTTTCATATCTATCTGTGTAAGTATACTTTGATAATTATGTTTCAGTTTGAAGAAATATTGTATAGTAAAATTATGGGGTGTTCGTTCGCGCCTGACCTCCATAAAATGGAAATATGTCACAAAGTTTAAATCCACAGAATATTGTGATAAGTGTTTCAGTGTGAACAGGTATGGTATAATAAATTATGGGGTTTATCTATTTTATTTTTACTTTCATCATATTTTGCTTTGCTTTTGATACCCCCAAATTCGAAGCTATCTCTTTACAACCCTTCCTTTTCATAACCTATTATACTTTCATAAATCAGAGTCCATATATATTTACATACTTATATTTTGCTCTATTATGGAAAAATTAAAACAATAAGAGCATATTTATATTTTTATTTTCAGAAAGTTTAGATGCGATAAGTTATCGGTACCGTCGATTTCAAACCTAACAATACGAGACCGTTTTAGATCCCCATATCAAGCTCTCTTCAGCCGCTACCTATCTCTATATGACGAAATATCGATTGATATATAGACATGAGTATCGGTTAAAAACATTGATATTGGGATCTAAAAAGATCCCCTATTATCTGGTTTGACGACTTATCTTATCTAAACTTTCTGAATATATATATATATATATATATATATATATATGATTTTTCAGAATGTGAGAGATTGTATATAATAAATTCCACAGCCAAACAACGTCGCAACCTCCAAGAGCCATGTTCTTCTGGTTCTTTGACTGTCATGGCTCTTGTAGGCAGCGACGTTGTTTGGCTGTGGAATTTATTATATATATATATATATATATGTATATATATATAACAGTGTGGGAAAAGTTTATATATACACATATATATATACTAGCTGTACCCAGCCACGCGTTGCTGTGGCTCAAATTGGCGCAATGGAAAAAGTTCCAAAATGAGAAAAAGCATGTTTCTTATAGGTTTAAATTTCCATTTTGCATGGGTACACAGTTTTTGTTGTTCCATTTTCTTAGCTGATATAGAGATTTTCCGGTTTGGTGACTCTTGAATATGTAACATAAATTATCCATGTGAAAAAAGTCAGTGTGTAACTGTAAGGCCCACAATTGTAATGATTGTTCCCTGTGCTTTGTTGATGGTTATTGCAAATGACAATAAAATTGGAAAGTGCAATTTGCTAAAGTGTAATGTTGTATCCGGTGAAATCATAGGAATGCATGGAATGAAGATATATTCATCTGTGAAAGGTCCTGTTAAGATTGTTGTTTCTATGATATTGTTTGTTTTTTTTTTACTGCAAACTATGTGCCATTGCAAAGCTTGGATTGGTTTATATTTCACAACATGATAATTAGTACACCAAATTTCAGTTGCAATACATGCGGTGGCATCCTTGGCAAATTGGATAATTAACCACACATCGCGTGACATCCCTGGCAAGTTGGATAATTAACCACTTTATCTGCTTTCACAACAGTGTCGATGGATTTGTATTTGACTACCTCACTTGGAATTTTACATTTAATTATAGCGTTAAGTTCATGGGCATCTTTGTATTGACCTGCAAGAATAGCTCATTCACTCAGTCAAATGGAATTCTTATAATTTGAATATCTGCAAAAACCTTTTAAACTAACTATTCTTTTGATGAAATAAAATTACAGAAATTACAGAAGTTAAAAGTCAAAGAATTTTGCCCTTAACTCTGACCAGCTGGCACTTTTTCGTACCCAATTTCCCACAAGTGATGCAAAAGTTTTTGTGCGGATCAAACAGTCTGCAACTGTACATGCATATTTTGAGTTAAGTTTAATGCCTTCACATGGAACAAAAAAGTAGAGTATTTGAGGCAAGCATTTATTTCATCTGCTGGTGTTGATTGAAGAATAACAGGTAACATTTGTCTGAAATCCCCTGCAAGCAATATTACTGCATTCCCAAATGGTCTGAAATTGCCACGCAAGAGCCTCAAGTGATTTTTTTGCGTACCATTGTGCATTCATCCTAAACAATAAGTTTGCATTTTTGCAATATTTTCCCCCATATTGGATGTTTTGGAGATGTCGAACATGAGATTTTTGAAAAATTGAATGTTTGAAAGTAGAATAAATAATTCTTCTACTTGGCAGCAAGGTCGCAGGTATTCCTCATGCAGCAAGGGCTAAGGCTATGTCATTTTGTTACCAAATGGCTGCCAAAATCAATTTAATTAGAAAGGTTTTACCAGTTACTTCTGGTGCTGTTCAAGGTAGCAGTAATTTCCAAATAACTTCTATTCTCACAGTCAGTAAATTAGGTGACTAAAATAGGATTTATCCATGTTTTGACAATGCCTTATTCACTGTAATTAATTTAGAAGACTAAAATAGGATGAGGGATTAGAGATGGACAGATAGAGAGGAAGATATATAGATAGAAAAGAGACAGTGAGAGGAAAATAGAGAAAGAGAAGGAGATAGAGAGATAAAGGGATTGATAGATAAACAGAGAGAGGGGGAGAGTTAGAAACAGAGAGGGATGAAACAGAGGAAAGGAAAGAGATAGAGGGAGTTAGAGAGAGAAAGGGGCTTAAAGAGAGATGGAGAGGGTGATATAGAGAGAAAGATAGATTGAGAGAGGGAAAGGGAGAGATGGATAGAGAGAGATATTGAGAGAGGGGGAGAGAAACAGAAGGTGAACTACACTTCACCGTTTTTTTCCTCGTTCAGTAGAGAAGAAATCTTTCGAGACTGAGGCAATTTTAATGTTTTGTTATTATCCAGAGTACCCCTTTTTTTTGGGGGGGGGCTAGATTTTCCTCGCATTAGAAACCGACCGGGTTATCTGTACTTTCACTTAACAAATTAATAAAAGAAAAACATATTGTAAAATTTGAATTTAGCAGGAAAATACTATTTTAAAAATAGCACGGTATCATAAGTGCATAAGTGGCACTTTAGGTACTCCTTGGGCGTTGAGTTCCATGGCGACCAGCATAATTATTTAATGGTTGCTCCCTTAGCCCCCCCTAGTCAAGGCTAATGCATGCGCACGTAACATTTTTTTTATTTACTGACGTTGGCTTAGTAACTAAACGATTTATTGATATTTTCGTAACCCTTAAACGCATGCCGGAAGATTTAAATTGGTTCATTATTGTTGTAATGAAAAAAAAAGTTTCATTCAACACAAAACCAAAAACACATATTAATGATAAATGATTTATTATTCTATTCATTGAAATTTACTAATTTTTAAATAAAAAAGTAAAAAGAAAAAAGTTAATAAAAAGTAGTTGCTTATGTGCGCATAAACAACTTGTTTTTTTTAGATTAGGTCCACCTTATAATCCCCCCCCCAACCTCCTCATCTTAAGAACAGCTTCCGGAATAAACACCACTTTTGGAGAGGGGGGCTATTTGCAAAATTTAACTGATATTTGTTGTCAGCATACCAACTCGAAAATACTATTAAAAAAAAAGGAGGGGTTCAGTGCCCGTGGCAGAGAAGTAGATTTATTTATCAATAAAAGTTGCGGAGAAGTAAATTTATTTATCAATAAAAGTCGTCATTTAAAAAAGAAAATTGAGGCGGTGGACCTAAATGTTTTGTTTTCGCACTATTCAACAATTTGTTCATCCGCGCATGTAAATTAAAAAATATTTGTAAAAGTGAGAAGTTATCAGTAAATGATTTAGTTTTTTTTTTAAATTTATTTATTTTTTTATTTTTTTTACATTAGGTCCACCTCCACAAATGTTAAGAACGACTTTCAGAATAAACACCCCCAACCTCTCCATGTTAACAACGGATTTCGGAATAAACACCATTGGGGGGGATATTTAAAAAAAGTCGATAAAAGTCGTCATTTAAAAAGAAATTTAAAATCAAATGTTTGTAAAAGTGAGAAATTATTAATAAATGTTTAGTAACATTTTTCGGTGCTAATGCAGAGAGTGATCCGCGCTATTTTTTAAATCGTGTTTTTTTTTAATCAATTGCAAGGTTAAACTACAGAATAGGTACAAAACACCCTCCCCTCCCCATGTTAAGAATGTCTTTTTAAATAATAACGTTATTATTTCAGCATGGATCACTCTCTGCATGAGTACCCATTTTTCTTTTAATATTCATAAAAGGTAAAACTTTTTTTCAAAATAAATAAATAAATAAATGTTTGTAAATGTGACAAATAATCGTTTAGTTACGGCAACGTCAGTAAATAAAATATGTTACGTGCGGGGTGAGGTGGGAGACTAAGGGAGCGACTATTATTTTTTTCTACTGGTCGCCATGGAACTCAACGCCCAAGGAGTACCAAAATGTAATTTTTTTTGTCAAATAAATAAATTTCAAGCAATTTTTGCAATAAATAATAGATAGCAACTTCGTTAATTTTACGATTCGCCCCAGCATATTATAAACACCCCAACTTCCCCATGTTAAGAACGGCTTTCGAGGTTTATGGAAGGGCGTTTTTTTTAACATGGGGGATTTGGGTGTTTATAATATGTTGAGGCATGTCGTAAAAATGAAACAGTTTAGAAAAAGTTAAAACAAACTTTTTTATGTAAACAATGCCGTGAAAATAAAATAAACAATTAAAACGTAATGTTTCATGAGTGAAAAGCCTTAACATAAATAAAATTTAAAAAATTGGTAAGTACATAAATGAATTTAAATTTTTAAAATATGGGATTATTATTATTTTTTTTTTTTTTTTGTGTGTGTGTGTGTGTGTGTGTGTGTGTGTGCTAATGCAGAGAGTGATCCGCGCTATTTTTTTAAAATCGTTTTCCGCGTTCAATTAAAGTTTTATGATATGTTTTTATTCAATTGTAAGGTTAAAGTACAGAATAGGTACAAAACACCCTCCCTTCCCCATGTTAAGAATGTCTTTTTAAATAATAACATTATTATTTCAGCACGGATCACTCTCTGCATGAGTAAGTTTTTTTTTTTTTTTACTTATCGAGTTAACAGAAAATGAAATTTTTCGTCAATTCGTGGCTGTGAAATAAATCGAACCGGAAGTTCAGTTTTACAACAGAACAGATTCGCAGTAACGGTTAAAAAATATATTTATTTTATTTAATATTTTAATAATTCGCGAGGTAAATTTATTTCAATAACATAAAAACATACCTCGACTCTAAAGATGGGTTGTCTGAAAATTTCAAATAAATTGGTAACGTAGAAATAGGGTTTTATTATTTTAGAACGAACCAACATTTACATTTATATATATATATATATATATATATATATAATTATATATATATATATATATATATATATATATATATATATATATATATATATATATATGATTGGTTTCAATCTAATCCAGATTTTCAACTTTTCCCACACAGTTATCTTAGTGAAAATATATCTTAGCAAAGCGTTCTTACTCTAGCGTCTTATTTTTCTTAAGATATCCTTGAAAAGAGCATTGCAACAGTTAACAGTTATCTTTAGACATTCATACATTTTCATGTCTCATATGCTTTTTTATTTTTTAATCGTTATTCTTTACAACGACACTTTATGCAATACACACTTTGTCACTTTCTTGCAAACAGGTTTCCAAGTCTTTTAATTTCCTTTTGACACACAAATGTGTGGCGTGGGGCTTGAAACAGATCTAATATCATATTCACGATTAGAATAAGGTGGTCGCTTTGCGTTTCAAAATATCTAAGTCTTCGATCCATGTTTATAAGATGTTTGCATAGAAACTAGCCTTTATAACAGGCACTTTGTATTAATATCAAAGGTCACTTCTTATTTACATATTTAAGCATTTTTTAGTTATAAGAATTGTCATATACAATAGAACTCCGAAATTAGAATAACTCTGAGTAGAAAGTATATATATTCGTCATTTCATTATCATTTCAACTCGCCGGAACTGTTATGGCCAAACAAAGGTAAATTTGTTTCATGAAGAGCAAAGCAAAAGAAACAATTCATCTATGAAGGCAGACTCAACCTCATCATCACATACAGACACCACTGCTTCATCTGACTAGCCCCATCAAGGTAGATACATTAATATGTCTAGATTAAAAATACCTATCTCTATAACTTTCAGTTAAATGAGACATATCAAGTAATTTATACAAATATTAAAACAAAATTATACCACAACAAATTAACTTTCAAACACACTAAAAAAAATCTGGATGCACAAGGATTTGGAAAAGCTACGTCTGGTTTGTTCTCAACCCAGACGTGGAGTTTCCAAATGCACCGGAATAAGCTCTTAAAAGATAGAAATAGAAATGATGCATAGGCGAATGATATCTTTCTAGAGACATGGTAACACTGAGCAACGTTCTAGCCGTGTAACAGGAGCCGGCTTTCTAAGCAGGTTCTTCTACATATTTAAATTGTTTCATTTCGTGTCACCTCATCTTGTTAAACGGACTTTGACTTGGGTTTGCCACGTTCGAATTCAGTCGGTTACATAATATCACTTAAAATTTAGGGATATTGACAACATCTTCGTGGTTTCTCCTGCAAGAATGTTTATAACAGAATTAAGCTAGTCAATCAACTTATACCATGTTGACTTATAAGAATGTACTTTTTCTTATAAATTGAGATGACACTTTTCATTTTTTTACTTCAATTCTCTCCAAATAAGGAACACTGTCACTGGTGTGGAATGGTTTCCTGTGAATTCGGAGCTATGATAAGTCTTCTTGTCAGGTAGAGAAACCATACCTATTTTACAGTAAACTTTATGTATTTAATCAAATTCATGTTAGCTGTGAATGTTATGCCGGCAATCGGTGGTTGGTAAAATTTCTTTGTCTTGATGGCATTAAATTTAGACACTTACTCGTCCCCATTTCACTACATTTTCTATGGATTTTTGCCATTGCTTTTAATATGTGTTCGGTCAATTCGCTCTTAAGTCACAAATAGAGTATGCTGTTACCAGCAAACGCAATGACATCAAGGAGGTTGTTTATGAAAATCAAAAATAATCACAGTGTAAGAATCGACTTCTGAGGTTCATGCACAGTAATATCATGTTGTCTACATTATCTATGCTTTAGCTAAAAATAGTGTGGTTATTGTGAATATTTGTCCAGTTAATACTGTGCAAATAAATGTTATCGACTTTGCATACATCAAGCACTACCGCCATAAATTCACATGTCTTATCTAATACATGTGTTTAGAGATGATCGTTAAAATATTTGCAGTAGAATATGATTGTCTAAATTCATTTGGCTAGAGAGAAATTTGGTATTTTCAAAGTAGTGAATTATAGTTTATTTGATTAATGATTCAAAAATGTTAGTGGATAAGGAATATGAGGAGATAATTTTGTGGATCAGATTTTTACTTATATTCTTTAAAACTGGTACCAGATATCAGAGAAGCACAATTCAGCAAGGCATTTGCTGTAGAGTTTGGAGAGAATGCAAAGATTTCAGCATTCTTATTAGAGATAAGGTAAGGTTCACATGCTTTGGAAATGTCAAGGATTTTTATCGTATTAAGAACACGGAAAGGGTGATTATCAAATCAAACGTAGTGGGAAATTTAAGAGAGAGTGTTTGTTAATCCCAAGTGGAGTTTCTGAAAGAATTATTGAATATGCATTGTGAATCACATTATTACAGACTTTCCAGTAATCGTGACTTCCTAATTTCTGCAATTGAATATGTTTTTATGTCATAGTATATACAGGGTGTCCATAAAGTCCGTGTGCACTTTTAAATATTTATAACTTTATTTGTATTTGCGATAGAAATAATCTATAAAATGGATTTGAAAGGAGTAAATCTATATTTTTTAAGCTTTTATTGAAATTTTATTTAACTTTGCACATGCCCTCCATCATTAGCAATACAAAGGGTAATACGATTTTGCAGTTCACGAAAAACATTTGCCAAATGATTTATAGTAATGCCTGAAATCACATTAGTTATTCTAGCTTTCAAATCTTCCAATGAACTAGGTTTGGTTGCATACACAATTGTTTTCACATGTCCCCATAAAAAATCTAATGGAGTCAAATCTGGCGAACGTGGAGGCCAATGAAATGGTCCACCCCTTCCGATCCATCTGTTAGAAAATTCCTGATTTAGAAACTGTCTAACACACCGAGCAAAGTGACAAGGAGCTCCATCTTGTTGAAACACTGTATCATCTTTCAAGTTTAATTGTTCAAGTTGCGGAATAAAGTAATTCTGAAACATATCTAAGTAGCTGTCACTGTTAATAACACGATCTTCAAAAAATATGGCCCTATGATTCGATTTATTCCCAAAGCACACCACACATTAACTTTAAGAGAGTCCCTTTCATGTTCAACAGTTTCATTTGGGTTTTCAGTTCCCCAAATCGGCAATTATGCCTGTTGACCTTGCCACTAATGTAAAATGTTGCTTTATCAGAAAACAGTAAATTACTCACAAATTCATCATCATTGCAAATATTTTCATTGAACTGGTGACAGAAAGTTAGCCGTGCATAATAATCCTCTTCTAACAACTGTTGATGTAATTGAATTTTGTAAGCTTTCATATGAAGTTTTGCCCGCAGAATCTTATGCACAGAAGACTTTGGCAGCCCGAGCTCCAATGATGCCCGTCTTACAGACTTTCTTGGGCTTGCAGTAAAGGATTCTTCTATGGAAGCAACACTTTCGTCACTGACACATGGTCTTCCAGACCGTGGTTTATCATGGACAGAGCCTGTCTCTTTAATTTTTTCATCCATTTAACAACGGTGTTCATATGAGGCGCTTTTTTATTGTATTCAATTCTAAACTTACTTTGTACAGCAATAATAGATTTCAATTCAGCAAACCAAATGACACAGTTTACTTTTTCCTCAGTTGAAGCCATGAGATCAAATTGATTCTGAAAAACAAAGAAAATATTTTTTATCATTTTTTACTTATCTAAAAATTGTTACGAATTTTGTGGTGAAAAATTATTGAATAGCTATACTTAAAACTAGATACATGAAACTTTATAACATTTTTTACAGATTATTTCTATCGCAAATATAAATAAAGTTATAAATTTTTTAAAGTGCACACGAACTTTATGGAAACCCTGTATATAATTGCAACTATTACACTCATACAATATGTTAACATGTTTTTGATTCATAATGAGGGTAAATATTTATTTGTTGTTGTTAAGTTTTGAGATAGCTTTGTTACAGTATAACATATGTCAGGCCTTGTTGCGGTCATCAAGTAGATGAGGCTTCCTACCATTTCCCTGAATATTCGGTTATCTATGAATTTTGTTTCGGTCCCTATATTTTTTATTTATGTCTATTTCGACGGGAGTTGAACGCGGCTTATAATCTTGCATTCCGAACTTGAGCAGAATTTTTTCAATGTATCGTGATTGGTTCATAGTTATAGTTTCATTTTCACAGGTAAATTTTATACCGAGGAACCATGACAGTCGTCCAAGGTCGGCTATTTAAAAATTTTTATTTAATTCATTTTTAACATCTCTTAAAGTGTTGTCACAGTTTGAGGCGAGTAATATATCGTCAACCCCAAAAAACAAAATCAACAATTTATTACCTACATTTTTCGTATACATGCACGCGTCTGTTCTCTTTCGGCGGAGGAGAAATCCTTCACGACTGAGACAATTTTTATTTTTGTACCTTTTCTCCACGTTAAAAAACGACCCTGGTGTCTAACTCTGTCCCGTGGGGAGGCATAGTAAATAGGTACATGCACGCATCTACGGGACATTGTTTGAATTCCTGTGCTATTAAATAATTATGGAGCGTTAAATTCCAATTGCGTGCACTTTGTTTTAGTCCATATAACGATTTATTTAATTTCCACACCCAACTTTTATTTTTCATTTTTAATCCCTCTGGAGGGTAAATGTAGATTTCACAGTCAATCGGAGCATTTAAATAAGCATTTTTTACATCCATTTGATGAATTTTTAAATCGTATTGCGTGGCAAGTTGTAATAAAATTCTAATTGTCGTTAAATTTGTCGTTGAAAATGTTGCACAATATTCCTCTCCAGGAATTTGTGAGAAACCTTTCGCCACAAATCTTGCTTTAAAAGTTCCACTGCCAGAAGCTGTGATTCTTTTGGAAAAAAAAACCCAGCGTGAAGAAATTATATTTTTATCTGTTGGTTTTGCCACTATTTCGTATGTGTTATTTTCAGATAAAGCTTTCAATTCGGATACCATAGCTTGTTCCCATTCTTGGTGATTTTGTGAATTAATCGCCTCATTATAACTTTCCGGTGCGCTGTTCAACGAATAACAGTAATCCACGGCGTAATCTTGTATCTTTTCAATTTGTAAGAAGTCTGATCTTTTTCGCTCCCTTATTGGGTATCGACGTGTCTGGTTACTGTTTTCGTCGGAAGTACTGTAATTGTCGTCGTTATTAATATTTTCATTGTGATCAATTAAGATGCTAGGCAATATTTCACGTTTTTCATTCACTGGATCGCCATTTTTTAAATTTAATGTATCATTGAATTTTACACATTTTTATGGTATTTTTAGCTGCGAAGTAGATTAAGTATGCCGGACTATATTTATCGTAACCTACGAAAATACCTTTTTCGCTTTTAGTATTTAGTTTACTAGTGTTTTCTATAAATGCAAAACAATCAGAACCAAATAGATGCATTCTATTCATTTTAGGTTTTATACCGCAAAACGCTTCATACGGCGTTTTTCCTAGCCTCTTATTGAACGATCTATTTCTGATATATGCTGCTGCCATTAACGCGTATGTCCATAAACTATGCGCTAATTTCGATTCGATAAGTAGGCATCTTTTCGTCTCAAAAAGGGTTCGCCATGCCCTTTCAGCTGTGCCATTTTGGAAGGGGGAATATGGCGCCGATTTCTCGTGTTTAATACGGTGGTTAATTAATAGAAGTTCAAAGTCTTTACTAGTAAATTCAGTCCCATTGTCTGAGCGAATACATTTTACTGAACCGTACGGGGCAACATCAGCTAAATATTTCTTAGTAGCGAGGATAGTGTCGGATTTGTTTTTTAAAAAGTAAACCATAATTAAACCGGAAAAATCATCAATAAAGTTCAAAACGTACCTTAGATTGTTTCTCCCCATCGGGCTGATCGGACCTGCTAAGTCACAATGCAGAATGAGTGAATTTTCGTAGCTTTTTTGTCTGGCGTTTGGCTTATATCTTTTGTCATTTTCCCCTGTGCACACACATCACAATTTGGGAGATCGTCCGAAGGTATTATTTTCATGCCTTCGACTACATTTGGTAATTTTTTAATATCAGCTGTATTGCAGTGTCCTAGAATTTTATGCCAGGTTTTCAAGTCGTGACAGGCAGTTTTTGAGGGAACCATACTTTTTAAATAGTATAGTCGGCCATTTTCTTTAATGTCAAATACAGTTCCATTGGGGTATGTCAATTTTGATGTATTTTGGCCAAATTGTATATTCGTGCCTTGTTTAATTGCAGCCTGCACAGAAAATATGTCTTGCTTAAATGTAGGTATGAACAGAGCATTCTTTAGAATACAGTTACAGATTTCGCCTTTATTATTTTTTAGGTATATTTTACCATCGGCTTTTTTCAAGACTATATCATTTATTTGAGTACCGTCGGTAAGGACCTTTGCTCTCCCTCCCCTATTTGGACGCACAAACGTGATCACTTGAGGAGCATCAGAAAAGTTCCGGGGATCAGCGACCTCCTTCTCGTCCACCTTTGAGAGGCTTTCGAGGGTTTTTAAATGTTTCCTCTGGCATCCATTGAGGTCGCTGATCGTCTCTTCTACACTAACTTCGCAGATGCGCTCCCCGGGCTAGAATGGAAACTTTCTGGATTTCTCCTTTCTGGGGGCCGCTTCTTGCTGGTCTCGTTTCTTCTCTATCTTCTCTGATGGAGTCGTTGTTTCTGTTTGTGTCTCCATAACAGTGATGGGCGCTTCACTCTTCTCCACTGGAGTGTTGAAAAGGGGAGGAGTGGGCTGAGCTTCCTCCTGGGGGACCTGTGGCAGGTGCTCAGTATCTTCGTCCTTGTTTTTTCTTACTCTCTTTACTTCTTTCTTTCTCTTGTCTTTGCCTTCTTCATCCTCAGACTCAGAGGAACTTGTTATTAGTTTTCTTTTGGCCGACACCGTTGCACCTCGGGTGTTGTTTGAGGAGCTGTCTCTTCTGCTGATTTTTTGGGTTTTTTTGCAACCACTTTACTCCAGGTGCCGGCCTCGCCCTTCTCTACCTCCGTATTTTTTCCTTCCTTCTCCACTGGCCTCGCAACCACCTTCTCTTTCTCTGCCTCCGCTGCTTTTCTCTTGGAGCAGGAGCGGGACACATGCCCCGGTTTCTGGCAGTTCCAGCAGTGCGGTCTCCGACCTTCCACTATGACCAGCATGTACCAGCCCTCGCATGTCAACTGGGCGGGGATGTTGTCGAAATCTTTCCTTGTTACTCTCATCTCGACCTTGAAATCCCTGTTTTTATGCCCCTGGGGCCCATCACCGGCTGCACCATCTCCACCTCCCCAAACTGGGACATTGTCGCTCCCAGCTGGTCCTCCGATACGAAACACGGTACTCCAATGATCGTCACGAACGCACGGCGCTTCAACATGTATTCCGGTCGTAGACGATAATTTTTCCACGTGAGGTCCCCTTTTGGAATTCTTATCGCCTCCTCTTTCGTTGGCAAAAGGAGATCCCACGTGGCGTAGAAACGCCGGACTATATACTGGTCGGGGATCTTCAATTCCACAAGGATCTCGAGCATTTTCTCCTTGGGGATTCCAGTCAGCCCCTTGCCGTTCAAATCAAACGTCACGAGGGAGACTGTTCGCTCTTGTAATGTTTCCAAGATCCCTGGGACCACTTTCATTTCCGTCCCCTCCACATATTGCTGGTATTTCTGTTCATACAGGTCCTTATAATATTGTGGGGTCTTTTTTTCCCTCGGACCCCACGCTTTCGCTATCAGAGCTGTTTCCTTCTGAACGACACTCCAAGTTGGTGCTGTAGCGACTTGCCTCTGTGCAGCCGGGATCGGAGAATCGTCCTTCGAGAGGGCTGGCCATTCCTCCGCACTGACTCGCACTGGTGCTTTATCCTTTGCCCCTACTATCCCCGGAGAGCACCCATCAACCACAATCACCTCCATAGACTTTGTTTTCCTCAGCCCCTCCGCTGTGGACTTCTGGGGGCTGTTCTTTTCGGATTGGGTCTGTGTGGGCGTGTCTAAATTATCGCCTATGGCCCACCAGCGTTTCACCGGCCATCTTCTCTTTTTTCTTTCGTAAGGGACTTCACCTCCTGGAGTCTCTATCATAAACCTCTTCCATGCTTCGAGGACCTGTTCTCTGGAGGTAGCTCCCACTGTGTTTGGCGTTATCCAGGACCTCCCGGTCTCTTCAGACAGCATTGTAGAAGGCCCCTCTGCGGTTGGTGGCTGCACTTCCACAATCCCCGAGCCTGCACTGGGGGTGTCAACCACTCGTGGGCTGCCGGTCTCTGCTGCACTCGTACCCATTGAACTGGGGGCGGCGACCCTCGGTATCACGCTCGTTTCGACCGAATTGGGGGCGGCGACCCCCGGAACCGACCACGAACCGTCACTGAGGGTGGCAACCCCCAAAGCCCTTATCGACCTGGAGATGCCTTTTGGGATGGCACCCCCCGAACCCTTCTCTCGCATTTCTACACCAGGGACGTCCCCCATGGTGAAAGAGGCAGAGGCCTGCCCCCCCCTAGTTGTTGGCCCAGTGCCCTTCCCCGACCCGCCGATTTGGAAACTAAGGGGACCTTCGCCTAAAAAGGCACGTCGGTTTCCCTTAGCCCTGCCGGCTGCTTAAGTCGGGTCCAGACACTGGACTAGCTGAAAGAGAGGAAAGGCAGTTAACAAAAAAAAAAAGAAAGCAATAACAATAACAATAACAATAAAACACAACAATGCCTTAAGGACCACTCACCCAAAGAATGGGGTCGGTCCTTTCAGGCCAAATGAATAAACCCTTAACTTGTCCAAAAAGCTGGACAAGTGGGTGGCGTTTCAAGGTCTTCTGAAAGTCAACTGAAAAAAAAACAAGTTGATCTTGCCAAAAGGGGCAAAGAACTCTGCCAGATGCTGGGTAGCAAATGGCAAACTGATTGAATCCAAAATTCGACGATTTTTATAATAATTTTGCGACGCTTTGATTGGTTGTTTAGCACAGCCGTTGGTTATAAAAATGATTGGCGAATCCATTCGTCTCATACCCCCATTACTGCGTCTGTTGTGATGGGATGTCTCCTAGCGGCTTCGGCTGCATGGAGACAGGGTAGTACATGTCAAGGATTCGTCACTTGACACTCAGCCCAACAGGTGAGGGGCCGGGACTGAGGTACACCGCCTGGGTAATACCTAGGAGGTCCACCCTCCCAGGCCTTGCCACCGGGCTTTCCCGTGCGGCAAGTTTATTGCTTGCTGCCTGAGGTGCCCCGACCAGGGAATGCCGACGAGGTTACTCAGGCAATTTTTAAAATTGCAGGTGTGCCCCTCCTTTAGGGGAGCCTGTGGGGTTCCCACTTTCCGGCCTTGTGCCACATTTTGCTGAGGTGGGCAGCAAATAAATATCTACCCCCATTACTGCGTCTGTTGTGATGGGATGTGTCTCCTAGCGGCTTCGGCTGCATGGAGACAGGGTAGTACATGTCAAGGATTCGTCACTTGACACTCAGCCCAACAGGTGAGCGGCCGGGACTGAGGTACACCGCCTGGGTAATACCTAGGAGGTCCACCCTCCCAGGCCTTGCCACCGGGCTTTCTGGTGGGGCAAGTTTATTGCTTGCTGCCTGAGGCGCCCCGACCGGGGAATGCCGACGGGGTTACTCAGGCAATTTTTAAAATTGCAGGAGTGCCCCTCCTTTAGGGGAGCCTGCGGGTTCCCACTTTTCAGGCCTTGTGCCAAATATTGCCGATGTGGGCGGCAATTAAATATATACCCCCATTACTGCGTCTGTTGTGATGGGATGTGTCTCCTAGCGGCTTCGGCTGCAGGCAGATAGGGTAGTACAAGTCAAGGATTCGTTACTTGACACTCAGCCCAACAGGTGAGGGACCGGGAACCGGCCCAGCACCTGTTGGACTGAGGTACGCCGCCTGGGTAATACCTAGGAGGTCCACCCTCCCAGGCCTTGCCACCGGGCTTTCCCGTGGGGCAAGTTTATTGCTTGCTGCCTGAGGTGCCCCGACCAGGGAATGCCGACGAGGTTACTCAGGCAATTTTTAAAATTGCAGGAGTGCCCCTCCTTTAGGGGAGCCTGCGGGGTTCCCACTTTCCGGCCTTGTGCCACATAATGCTGATGTGGGCAGCATTTAAATATATACCCCCATTAGAGGTCTTTTGATTCTGTGCGGTGTATTATTAGCGATCTCTCCTTTCTGTCTCTCTTCCTTTTTATTTTTCGTCAACGCCTGTTTTTCTTTTTATGCAACACTTTTTTATTTCTACTTCTTTCACTGTTAATTTTTACAGTTTTGGAACTCTTTGTTTTAACCGTTTTTTAACGGTTCGGCTATGGCCGCTTCCGCGAGCCAGATGCCTGTCGTCGTGAATATGGAGACGGAGAACGTCGCAGCTGCAACGCCGAACCCGTAGACTAAACCCCCAAAAGTCGATATTAACGTCACTCAATTCGTTGAGAAGGCAAAACAATGCCTAGACGAAGTTACTGACACAGGACTAATTTTCAACATCCCGAAATTGGAGGAAATAAGGAAAAGGTGCCTAACACTATTCGTGGTAGATAGGAAGACCAAGAAAGTGATAAGAGCAATGGTGGATATCATCATCAACCTATTGGCAACTGTAGGACTTAGACCCTTACGCGTCATAAAGTGTAAGGGTTACAATACGTGGAGTGCTCTCTTTAACTCGTCACAAGAGTGCCTCACTATTTCCCAAAAGGAAATAATTACCCAGCAATTTATCCTGAGGACAGAATACTTAGGGAAATGACGCACGACAGTATCGGTCTTCCATGTACCACACTATGTAGATGGCGAACACCTCGGCGCCTTTTTCCTGAAGTTTGGGGAAATGGTACATATAGAAGTCGACGAATTCCACGGGGTCTGGTCCTTCGACATACTCCTGAACAAGGAAGATTTCATAAGCATCCCCTTCTTCCTTGAGGTGGGGGAAGAAAAGTTGCACATCATGGTGGCCGGCAGGCGACCTACATGCTGGCACTGTGGTGAGATCGGGCATCTCACATCAGATTGCTCATCCAAAAAGCCTACCCTTAACACAAAGAAAATAATAGGCCAGCATTTGGGAGCCAGCACACCAAAAAGTGTTCTCAATCAAACTACCAGCGAAACGACCAATACCAAAGAGGAGACCCTCAGAGGAGAACTCTGGCAGATCGCCCCTGGGAAAAAGACCCCCGGATTTATTTCCCTCGACCAGATGAGAGAAACAGCAATGCTACAACACGACCCCGGAAGGGATGAATATATCGAAATTGTAAATCTTAAAAAAAAACTGGACGCAAAAAACAAACACCCCAATCCCCATGCAAGTCACCTTTAACTAAACAAAGAATCATCACTAACCCCATTACGCAGTCCCCCACAACATCCAAAACTCCTTCCCCTTTTAAAATGCCTCCTCCAGTCACAACTCCTGTCCCCCCCCAAAAAAAATGGCCAAACTAATACCACTAAGTCCCCTTAAAAAACATAAATCCCCCTCTCCTGTACTAGCCACCTCTAAGTCCCCTCACAACACTCCTCCTGTATCTATAAAAAAACCCTACTAACCCTACTAACATATATACTGACATGGGCACTACCCCCTCACCTGAACACAAAAAAAGACCCTCTTCCTCCGTGGAAAAGATATTTGCATTCTAAACTCAGCCGCCATTAATAACAATAAGAACTTTAAAGGTGCAGACCTCAGAAAACTAATTGATTTCAAGGAGGTAGGGGGAAAGCTAATAGACATCCCCACCAATTTCCCTAAAGCTAGACGCATACTAACAGTAATTAGAAAAAAAGAAGAGGCAAAAGACCTATGGCAAATGCTGGAGGAGGCAAACAAGTCATTCAATCTTTCCCCTCCCCTAACTATATTCAAAGACACTGACATTAAAAATCTAAAAAAATGTTGTGTTGGGAGGGTCCCGGTTAAAATGCACCCCTCCCTGTATAGGATAGCTAAACTAACCTATCCTCTGCACGTCGGCGGTATCTCTCATGACGGACTCATCGATACTGCGATGGGTACCTATTCCCTCACGAGAGCTGTCAGCACGCTTACGACCGCGATGTTCGTTTCTGATTCTCAACCCTAAGGCACAATCATGGATCTCAAGCTTGCTTGTGTGAATGCCCGAGGGCTAAGGGCCGATTCACAAAAATGGCGCTTGAGTTTGGACCTGCAGCACCTCGGAGTGGATATTTGCTGTGTGCAGGAAACCCATTTTATTCCTGGTGACCATTTACGTGCACTGTCTAAGACCTTTAAGGATTATTCAGCGTACTTTAATTCTCACTCTAGAGGGGTCTTCTGGCTAGTTTAAAGGTCCCTAGATGCATTGTGTGATCCGTGCTACATGGATCCGGAGGGAAGACTATGTGTTTTGGATGTTACCATAAAGGGCAGGGCATTTTGTCTTATTGGGGTTTATGTGCCCAATAGCCACGTTGAGCTGGCTGCCTTTTTTCGGCGAATCGAGCAATTCATGGATACTTCTCGAATGGTTATCTTAGCGGGAGACTGGAACGCGGGCCTTGGTCCCGATTTAGATCGATTTGGGTTACCTTCTAGGGGAACTAAGAAAGATCGGGATGCTGTTTTATTTCGTGAATTTGTGGATAAGTTTGATCTGATCGACAAATTCCGAAATGAAAAGCCCCGTGACTTAGTGTGGACTTGGACAGTTAGACGCGGCTCTGGTCCGGTACAGCTCTCGAGCTATATCGACCGGTTCTTAGTTAGGAAAGTCGATGTAGGAGTATTGAATTGTCCAAGTTTCCACAATATAGTTTACTCGGATCACAGACTTGTCCATGTACGGGTAAACTTAGATAGACCTAAGCCTAGATTAGCCGGTTACTGGAAGCTCAACACGTCGTTATTCGATGTGAAGGGGTTCTGGGAAAGGCTATTACTAACCATACAGCGGGAATTGACGGGGGCAATTATTGGGAATAAGTGGTGGGTTAAAATTAAGGAAGCCATTAGGTCCTTTTCTGCCAACTTTAGCAAAAGACTCAACCTAGATTCTAGGGCAGCTAAAGTGACACTAGAGTCTAGATTAGATCGGCCGGTGGAGGAGGGGGATAGTGCTAGCGTTAATTTAATTAAGGCTCAGCTTGCCTCCCTTACTGAAAAGGAGCACCAAGCTTTAGCGATTAGGGCTAGGTTAAAAAGAATGCCCCAGGAAGCAACAAACATGGCCGCTGAACTGCGTGCAGAGGAGCTGAGGCAAGCGGTTGATAGGCATATCGCTCGTGTCACATTGCCAGACGGGCGTACCATGACCACAAACCAGGGTGTGCTGGAGGCGTTTAGATCTCATTTCCAGAAGCTTTTTTCCATGGAACCCGGTCTGTCATTAGAACAATTCGACACCTATTTGGCTGACTTTTCTCGTCTTTTGATGACCGAAGTGGCTAGGTGCGAAGGTGGCATAACGGAGGATGAAGTCATTGAAGCCTTAAAGTGGGTCGGCTTTAATAGGTCTCCTGGGATCGATGGTCTGCCCTACAAAGTGTATTTGAGGTTGTCGCACATCTTTGTCCCTTTGCTGACGGTTTTATTTAACTCATGGTTTAGGAACAGCTCAATCCCCAAGTACTTCACCATGGGTGTGATAAAACTTGTTCGTAAAAGCAAAGATGGTAGGGATGGGTTAGGTAATTTTCGGCCCTTAATGATGCTTAACGCGGAGTTAAAGATTTTGGTCAAGATTCTTGCAAATCATCTGCAGCTTGTCCTGGCTCGTTTTATTAGCCCCGAGCAAATGTGTGCCGTGAAGGGCAGGACAATCCAGGATAACTTGCACACGATATGCCTGATGATAGAAAAAGTCGACACTGAGGCCGCGCTGATCAATTTAGATCAGTCCAAAGCCTTCGATAGGGTTGACCATCAGTACTTGGGGGTTGTTTTATCGGCGGCCGGTTTTGGCCCGCAACTTCGCTCGTGGGTTCATCTTCTCTATGCTAACCCCCCAGTGATGGTAGAAGTAAATGGGAGGAGGTCGAGACCCTTCAGTTTGTCACGTTCAATTCGTCAAGGGTGCCCGTTATCACCCATGCTGTACGTGCTTGCAATAGAGCCATTTTTGCACAAGCTAAGGGTGAATCCGGTCCTACGCGGAATCACTTTGCCAGGTGCGGATACCCAGGTAAAGTACTCCGACGACATAACTGTGCTTGTAACGAGCAGTGCTGAGATTAGTGTCGTCGGTGTAGAAATCAGATTGTATGAAGCGGTAACAGGGGCAAAAATTCACTGCGACAAGTCTTCGGGTTTGCGCATTGGTGCCTGGAGGGGTATGCCCTTTCAGGGGCCCTTTAGTTGGAGCGACGAGCCTTGACTCGGCGTCTGTTTTGGTCCTGACCTCCAGATGGAGAAAAATTTGTCGGAGGTTCTGAAAGCGGTCTGATCCGCAGCTGTGCTGTGGATCAGTAGAAACCTTTCATTAAAGGAGAGAGCGGAGGTGTGTAATACCCACATCTATCCAATCTTCATTTATCGTCTATCAGTGCTTCCAATCCCGTCAGATACACTGCTATATTTGCTGAGGGCTCTTTTCAACTTTTTATGGCTTGGAAAGGCCTCCATGGTCTGTCGCGATGTCTGCTATCTACATCCTTCTGAAGGCAGTCTAGGTATGCCAAACGTGGAGATCCGGCTCCACACACTACGGCTCTACTACCTAGATTGAATGTGCACACAGGATTGGGAAGACGGTGCCCTCTGGATGGAGGACACCAAGAAAGCCTTTCCGGCTTTGAGAGGAGGGTACGAGTCCGAGGGCGAGGCACACAGCTTGCCCCGAGGTGAATGCCCCTTCTACCGCGAGTGCCGGCGCGCGCTGAAGTTCCTCTTAAGAGTTAAGGAAAGCCTCTCCAATGCTCTGGTGTTGTCTCGAAAGGCATTATATTGGGTTCTAGTGACGGGAACCCATAAGTGATGTTATTAGTGAGGGGCTCCCTTTGACAAAGGGGCAGCTCCGCTCAATCTGGCCTTGGGCGCCTGGGTCGGGATGCCTCACTAATGACGAGGCATCTTTGACCTGGCTGGTAATTCGGGATACTCTCTGGGTCGGTAAGAGACTTCACTCAGCTGGCTTGGTGGTTTCGCCTATTTGCAAGCGATGCGGCGATGAGGTCGAGACTTTATGTCACGCCTTTGTCTACTGTCGCATCGTAGTGCCGCTGATTGAGTTTGTTACAGGTCTCATGGTCCGCATACTGAACATATCATCGTTAACTTTGGTTCCTATCAATGTATGTAGCAATTGGGCTCCGACAACGGGTAGGATTACAAAAGAATTGTGTTTGACCTTGCTAGCAGTAATGAGAGATGTCATTTGGAACACACGTATGAGAGTGGTCTACGGATCTGAGGACTGCTCCCCTCGACCTTATACGAATCTTCTGTTATCATTTGAAGAGTCGTATCAAGGCCGAGAGAGTTAGACTCTCTTTGTCAGACTTTGTTGAAAGGTGGGTGTCAGTTGCGCGTGTGTGTTGGGTGAAAGAAGTAAGTCTTGACTGGTTCTTGGATGCCCCTTAGGAAAAGAATTTTGGGTAACAAAAACGAACGTCAGCCCTGACTCGTTTAAAGTCCAGAGTAGGTCACGATTTAGGCAAGATTAGGACCATTTTCTAGGCTCTTGTGTTCATAACCTAACTAGTGTGTGATAGAGATCATGAGGCCCTTTTTAAGTTTGTCCCGTTTTTTTTTTTTTAAATTTTTTTAGCCCCATTCCCTCCCCCAACTTAAGTGACAGATCGCTTGATTCGCCAGAGATGCGGTTTCCCTTTCAAAGTTTTCGTAAGAGGTGTTAAAATAAAGTGTTCGGACCCGCATCACCTTTTCGACTGGCGAATCAGCGCACCTGCCACAGTTTAGCAACAGGGGGGTCTTTTGTTACTAACATTGTACATATTTCATTTTATCTTTTGCATCATAAAATTTTTATATCCCAAACCCCCCTTTTTTCTTTTGGGTTTTAATTAGTTTATCATGGTATGTTGTTCTTCTGGTGACTGACGAAGGATGTATACGCTGATGGATGTATAGTATGAATGTGGTATTGTGGTAAAAGTAGAGTGAATGTAGGAACTAGTTAGGTTAGATTAGTTAGCTTTAGACAAAGAAGACCGCCCTCCCCCTCCCCCATGTTCGGCCTTGTGCCAAATTTTTCTGAAAAATATGTTTTTTTTTGTATATATTTTTTTGAAAATAAATATTTACCCCCCATCACAAGTCAAAAACATTTTACAGTGGTAAAATAAAATTTTACACAAAATGTGGCACAAGCCCGAAAAGGGAGCTGGCTTTAATGTTAACGTAACTAACATATTATTAACTTAACTAGACTCTTTCACCACAATACCAGAAAATTCCATAAAAATTCTAACTAAACCTCGAAATGATAATATATATATATATATATATATATATATATATATATATATATATATATATATATATATATATATATATATATATATACATGATGTGGAGAGTTAGGGCTAAAAATTTTATATACACAAAACTAATGAAATATATACAATAAGAAAATTGTGTGTTAGTAACAATAAACACACACACACACACAAATTGTGTCAGATAAGTAGTTTTGTCAGTCGAAAAGGATGAAGGCCCCCATGAAAACTAACTTTATTTAAACACCACGAAAATGGGCCTTCATCACTGGCAAAACAGCCTATCCGTCACCTAAATGAGGTCGGGAATGGGGATTATTGAACCAAAAAGGAGGAAAAAAAAGGGTGGGATGGACAAACTAAAAAGGGGACCTCATGATGATATGCATACTCTAGCTAAGTTTAGGAAAAATACCTAACTAACCTACTCTATCCTAAATGGCCCGATATAATGCCAATGTTTGTTTAGGAGTCCAAAGATTCTCTCCCCAAGTCATTTCCAAATAATAAAACTCAAGACTTCACAAGCGTGAAACTTTCACCAACCTTTCGTTGAAATTTGCTAAAGAGAGTTTTATCTTCTCCAACTTAATATGCATTTTCGAGCGGTATTTGAATTTTCCTCCTATAACACAGAACAAGCTAGGTAACATACAAATATCCGTGCATGAGGTCGCCAAGCTAATCAAGAACCTAGATTCCAGTAAAGCAACTGGCCCTGATGGCATCCCAATTATAGTGTTAAAAAAGCTTCAACCAGAACTTGCTCCCATACTTACGAAACTGTTTAAGCAGCCTTAAGGAGAAGTGCTTTCCGACTCCCTGGAAGACCTCATCAGTTTGCCCTGTATTTAAGAATTCAGGTGATAAGTCATCTCCCTCTCAGTACAGACCAATAAGTCTCCTGTGTGTTATGAGTAAGTTGCTGGAATCCATATTAAATAGAGAAATAGTCAACCACCTCAGCAGGAATAACCTTCTTAGTGACACACAATATGGTTTCCACTCTGCAAGATCTACCGCAGATGTGCTGACGGTTATATCCCACAGGATTAGTGAATCTCTTGACAAAGGCTTCCTTTCTAGGGCAATTGCTCTTGATATATCGAAGGCATTCGACAAGGTATGGCATAAGGGTCTACTTCACAAGATTTCCAGCTATGGTATAACTGGAAATGTTTTCTCAATCATTAAATCATTTCTCTCCGATAGGCTCATAAGAGTAGTGGTTGATGGACAAAAATCGGAAGGCTTCAATATAAATGCTGGAGTTCCTCAGGGGTCAATGACATCAATGACCTCCCTAAAAACATACTTAAATCATTCGTTGACATCTATGCTGATGACACGACCATCTACGGCAACATATCAAAGGCTGTAAATGACAAAGTTCTCTCTGATTCTCTCTCCTCTGATCTCGAGCGCGTGGTTCAGTGGGGGAAGATGTGGCTGGTTACCTTTAATGCATCCAAAACCAAACTCCTATCCTTACATCATCAACGCTCTGATCCCCATCTGGCATCAATTGTGATGGATGGCTCTCATCTGGGTGAGGCCCCGTGTTTTGACAAGCTTCTGGGTTTGACCTTTACTCCTGATCTGAAATGGAACACGTACATCAAGTCTGTTGCCAAGGTCGCTGGAAAGATGGTGGGATCTTTCTACCGCTCCAGAAGATATCTCACTACTGATGCAATTCTCTATCTATATAAAAGCCAAGTACGTCCAAGCATGGAATACTGTTGCCATATCTGGGCAGGAGCTGCTAAAAACAGCCTATCCTGCCTTGACAGAGTACAAAATAGACTTCGTGGCTTAGTGGGGGATGCCCTTTTCTCTACCCTGCAACCTCTCTCCCACAGAAGATACGTTGCGAGCCTATCCTTGTTTTATCGTTATTTCCATGGCAGGTGCTCGTCTGAACTCCAATCTCTGGTCCCCCCTCGCCAATCTTTCACGAAAAACACCCGTATAGCTGAATCCACTGTGAAAAATTACCCCCACTCTTTATCTGTGCCTAATTCAAAACGTGGATTCCATGAACAAAGCTTCTTTCTTAGAACTGCACGCCTGTGGAACTCTGTTCCGTCTGCCTGCTTCCCACCGGACTACAACTTGGATGTCTTCAAGTCCAGTGTTAACAAATTCCTAATGAACCGCCCCCTTAAGTAAACACTTCATCAAATCTCCACACTAACGTAATGTACTTGCAATAACCCTTATCCTGAGTGGCGTCCGGGCCTTGATAAGTGGTGATCACTGTGTAAAAAAAAAAAATATATGAGGACAAGCTGGGGAGCAGCAAAAGTCTCATCCCCGTAAACTTCCTTCTGTTGTGTTGACCAAATCACACCTCTCATAACCGCTACCAGGCAAAGAAAAACACAGTGTTAATTCTTAATTCATGGTCGGTGCCTAGTTGCAACATGGGGAAACCAGATCCAGCACAAAAAATTGTCCGTTCAGCATGCGAACTGTGAAGCCTTCAACTAACTTACACAATGCCTCGTAATTATCAAAGCAGCTCATCCCAGGCGTCCAAGCTTCATTAGTCAAACCGTACCCCTCAATCTTTTCATCCCAAACAGATCCCCTTACCATAGCCCTATATAGTGCCTTACGGTACAGCAGTAGGGTATCAGAGAGGCTTTCTATCACTGTAGAAGGAACCTCAAGGACTGTCGACACTCACAATAAAAGAAGCACTCGTTTCGGGGCAATGTGTGTGCTCCTCCCTCAGCCGAGTGTCCACTTTTCAAAGCCAGGAAGCCTTTCTTAGTGTCTTCTTTCCAGAAGCCATCATTGTACCACCTAGAGTAAAAAGAAGGCCTGTTAACTGAAAAATGTCTGCAGGCAATGTAGGTAAGATTTGTCAGACTGTCAGTACTATATGATATGAAGGTAATTGGTCAAAGGCAATAAAACATTGTTAAAAAGAGAAAGGAATACAGTTTGATTAATACTGAAATTGAACGTTATTCAATATAAAATATAAACATTATCTATGTAAAATTAAGTAATTTTAAAGCAATATACAATTTAATACTGATAAAACTGAATTATGAATTTAAGGAACAAACAATTAAAGAAATATTAAACACAAATATTTTTTGGGCTTTGGAACAAGATCACAGTGTAGTATCTGTTTTGATGTTACACTTTACCTTTTCAATTCTCGGTCGGTGGAGGAGAAATCTTTCATGACTGAGATTATTTTGTTCCTAGCCAGAGTACCCCTTATTTCGAAGCTGGATTTTGCCCACAAGATTATATGTTGAAATATTTAAATAACTATTACTTTAAATACAGAAATTATATGTTGAAATATTTAAATAACTTTTACTTTAAATACACAAATTATATGTTGAAATATTTAAATAACTTTTACTTTAAATACAGAAATTATATTTAGCGTTTTTGTTCTTCTATGTCCATTTTTTTCCAAATGTTTTTCATCAAAATGTGTAGCGTATTAGTTGTCTCACAGGCCATCATCAGTGATCGCTGACTGGCAGTAACCTGTGGTGTTCCCTGGAGACCAAGTGACAACAACTCCCCCCAGATTTCCAGTGTTCTCCACCTCTTGACCATCGGCTATTGGTGTTTCCTGGGGTTTGGGTGACAAAATACCTCCCCAAGGTACCAGAATTTAATTGCACACTTCCAGTAGAGATTTGGTTAGTACTCTCCTACCTCGGTCTTTCCATCCTCCCTGGCCCTTTACAACTAGTTGGTGTGGCGTCAGTCGATGTCATCTACACCAGTTTATTATTATTATTATTATTATTATTATTATTATTATTATTATTAATAATAATAATAATAATAATAATAATTATAATAATAATAATTATATTATCATATTATTATGATAATAATAATAAGGGTGTGCTGGTGCAGTGTACACACGTGTATTTTAAATAGTATTTCCAAGTTAAATTAAATTTTGGGTTTGTATTACTGTACACATAGATTCGAAAAAGTTGTCAAAAATCAAATATATAACAAATAAATGTTATCAAAGGAAAGATAAGTTACTCTTCTACCTATCTGAAAAGGGTTTTAGTGGTTTTACTCACTTTAAAACGTGTAATCGCTTCGAAATTCATGCAATGTTTATCAATAAATTTTAAAAAGAAAAATGTCGGCATGCTCGCTATTGAACTTGGTAAGTTTGGGAAAATGAGTTCAAACAAACAAATTATACAAAATACTGTTAAAACCCCACCGAATATATGTCCGCTTATGTAACGGTAACATATCTTGAGCGAGTTTCTAACAGTATTTTGTATAATTTTTTTGTTTAAACTCGTTTTCCCAAACTTACTGTGTGTAACAGCAAACTTGCCGTCATTTGCATTTTTCAAATACATCGGGTTTGTTATATATTTGTTTTTTGACAACTTTTTCGAATCTATGTGTATAGTAAAACAAACCCGTCATACAGTAAAAATGTTATATGAAAAAACTTGTAGTTTTAAATATATTTAAAAGAAATAAAGTACGCCTGGTGCTAAAATATTGAAAATTCACCGATCGTAAAAAACAAAAAACGAATTGCCGTGAAAAATACTAACTTAAAATATTTGAAAATAATCAGTGAAAAGTTTTATTTATTATTAAATGAACGGACTAAAAAATATTTTATAAAAATTTTTTTTGTTTTTTTTTTGCAGTAAAAAAAAATAAATAAAATGAAATATTCTACTTTCTCCGATAGAAATAAAAGTTTAAAAGCTAGTTCACTTACGATATTATATTAGATTAAAATTATCCGCATATGCAATTATAATAATTACTAGCAAGGCCACCCAGCGTTGCTCAGGACCGTATAAGGCAATGACGAAATATTTTGAACATACCTGTTATTCTTAGGCAAGAGGAATTGTTGATGTCTATGTATCATTTGCTATCTTGAGCAAAGGAATATTTTACCTATTACACAACATCTGTATGGAATAATTGTACTTTCATTAGACAGGAAATTTACAACACGTATGTGAAAAAAAATCCCTTACCTAGGGCGGGTTATGTACAACACATACTTAAACTTATTTAAATAAGTTTATGTTGTGCTAAATTTTCGGTATGTCATAGATAAAAGTGTGTTTATTTTTTACATCAGAGTGCTATAGTGAAGAAGCACCGGATTTTTTTATATAAATGTTATACTATTTGAATATATTACATGATTTTCGATTTTGATAACTTATGTATGTCACAGATAAGAGTTTTTTCTTTTTCATATGGTGCTTCACTGTATACGAGTAAGTACCTTATTTCCTGGGTAGGATACTGTAGAAGTACCATTTCTTCTAATTTAAAAATGAAAGAACTCGACACTTTTAAGTCATTTTCTGTTGTGCTAAATTTTCTGTACGCTAGCATAAGAATTTGTTTGTTTTGTTATCTGGGTGCTATAATGAAGAAGCACCTTATTTCCCATATGTAAGTCATACTACTCGAATATTAAACGTGATTATCGGTTTTAATAATTTTTATGTATGTCCAAAGGTAAAATGTTCTTTGTTTTTTCATGTGAGTACTGTACTGCACAACTACCATATTACTTTGATAGAATTTCTTGTACACATAAATACATTAAAAACTAATCATTGTATGTGATTTTTGCAACATGACTATACAAATATACAAACATATATAATACATTAAATTTATCATGATTAGTTAAGTAGTATAGGAGTGAATCCAATACATACAAATATATACGTATATACGTATGCTAATCATTTATAATGATCGGTTAATTAGATTAGGAGTGAATCAAATACATAGAAATATATAAACATATACACATAATTAAAATTCATAATGATCTGTTAATTAGTTTAGGAGTAAATCCAACCTCCAATGCATAAAATATATAAACATATACACATAATTAAAATTAATAATGATCGGTTAATTAGTTTAGGAGTGATTCCAATGCATAACAATATATAAACATATACACATAATAAAAATTCATAATGATCTGTTAATTAGTTTAGGAGTGAATCCAATGCATAACACTATATAAACATATACACATAATAAAAATTCATAATGATCGGTTAATTAGTTCAGGAGTGATTCCAATGCATAAAAATATATAAGCATATGCACATAATTAAACTTCATAATGATCGGTTAATTAGTTTAGGAGTGATTCCAATACATAAAAATATATAATCATATGCACATAATTAAAATTCATAATGATCGGTTAATTAGTTTAGGGGTGAATCCAAGACATAGAAATATATAAATATATACACATAATTAATATTCTTAATGATCGGTTAATTAGTTTAGGAGTAAATCTAATACAAATGCCATTACTTGGTCTATTTATATGATTTTTGGAATGTAACAAATAAACTGATATATCATATATATTTTGAATATAACATTTTCGTTATGTAAATCAAAAACATTCTTCTGTATCTTTTTCATAAAAGTTTCTTGTGTATAACACTTAAAAATCAAGAATATCGGAATAAAAACCAACAAAAAAAAAGAAAAGGAAATGATGGAGATCGAAACCGCAACACTTGTTCTAGTAATCGGCCATGTTACCCGTTGCACCAAAGGGACAACAGCTTTAATAGCATGGTGAAATATCTTAATACATATATTTCTCTTTTACTCGATGTACGCATGCGCAGAATGACGCCACTGTGCTACGCTCATCAAGGTGTTATTGCTTTCAAGTTTGAACCCTTTTTTGAAGCCGTTAGCAATTAATTTTATTAATAAAATGCCCCTAATAAAATTATGCACCAAAAAATGCAATCTTTTGTGCTATTGCAGGTTTTCCAACGATCATCCGTCTAGGAGGAGACACAATTTGAAAAACGGAGACAGACACACACACAGACATAGTGAGTTTTAGATATTAGACTAGCAAGGCCACCCGCCGTTGCTCAAGACCGTATAAGAAAAAATTTTGAACATACCTGTTGTTCTTAGGATAGAGGGATTTTTGATGTCTATGTATCATTTGCCACCTTGAACAAAAGAATATTTTACCTATCCTAGAACGGGTATTATATGTATGAGATAATTGTACGTTCCCTAGAACAGGAAATTTACAGCACATATATGGGAAAAAATTCCTTACCTAGACCGGTTAATGTACAATACATATTTAAAATAATTTACATAATTTTCTGTTTTGAAAACTTTTCTGTATGCCACAGGTTTTTGTTTTTACCTTATTTCTCAGTTAAAAGTCATATTATATGATTTTTGGTTTTAATGACTTTACGCACGTCACAGGTAGGATTTTCTTTGTTTTTTCATATGAGTACTATACTGCACAAGTACCTTATTTCTTGGGCAGGATAATGTACAAATACGTCATTTCTAAGATATAGATGAAACAACTCGATAATTTTACATAATTTTCTGTTGTGCTAACTTTTCCGTGTGTCACAGATGGGAGTTTGTTTGTTTTTACATCAGAGTACTATAGTAAATAAGCACCTTATTTCTTATATAAATGTCATACTACTCGAATATATTACATGATTTTCGATTTTGATTATTTTTATGTACGTCGCAAGTAAAATTTCCTTTGTTTTTCACATGTGTACTATACTGCACAAGTACCTTTTTCTAAATAATAAATGAAAGAACTCAATACTTTTATTAAATTTTCTGTTGTGCTAAATGTTTTGTACATCAGGGGGAAAGGATTTGTTTTTTTATCTGGGTGCTATAGTGAAGAAGCACTTTAGTTCTTAGATGTAAGTTATACTACTCGAAAATTTAACGGGATTTACAGTTTTAATAACTTATGTACGTCACAGGTAAGATATTCTTTGTTTTTTCATGTGAGTACTATACTGTACAAGTACCTTATTTCTTGGATAGAATTCCTTGTACACATAAATATATTAACAAAGTAAGTGAACATTGTATGTGATTTTTGGAATATGACATCTATAGACATATACAAACATATACATTACATATAATTCATAATGATCAGTTAATTAGTTGTGGAGTTAATCCAAGACACAAAAAGATATAATCATATACACATAATTAAAATTAATAATGATCGGTTAATTAGATTAGGAGTGAATGCAATACGTACATATATATATAAACATATACACATCCTTAAAATTCATAATGATCGGTTAATTAGTTTAAGAGTGAATCTATTACATAGAAATATATAAATTATACACACACAATTAAAATTCATAATGATCGGGTAATTAGTTTTGGAGTGAATCCAATAATAGAAATAATACATATACACACCCTTAAAATTAATAATGATCTGTTTATTAGTTTAGGAGTAAATCCAATACATACAAATATACAGACATATACATAAATAAAATTAATAATGATCGGTTAATTAGTTTATGAGTGGATCCAATGCACATAAATAAATAATCATATACACATAATAAATATTCATAATGATCGGTTAATTAATTTAGGAGCGAATCAAATCCATACAAATATACAGACATTTACGCATAAATAAAATTTATAATGATCGGTTAAATAGTTTAAGAATGAATTCAATACAAAATTCTATTACTGGATCTATTTACGTGATTATTGGAATGTAACAAATAAGCCGATATATAATATATCCTATATATTTGGCATATGACATTTTCGTTATATACAGCAAAAACATTTTTCCGTATTTTTTTTTATATAAAAGTGTTCTTTTATAATTATTACGTAACATTTAAAAGACCAGAATATCGGAATGCAAAAAAAAAAAAAAAAAATATATATATGGTGGAGCTCGAACCCGCAATATTGGTGTTAGTAATCGATGACGCTACGCATAGAACCAAAGAAACAACTGCGTTAATAATCTGGTAAATTTGATAAATAAATAAATAAACGACGCCATTGTCGCTATGCTCGTTAAGTTGTCATTTCTCTCAAGTTTGACCCCCTTTTTTGAACCCCTTAACAATTGTTTTAATCAATTAAACACCCCTAATTAAATTCTGCACCCTATATGCAATCTTTTGAGCTACTGCACGCCGTCAAACGACCATCTATCTAGGAGGAAATACAATTTATAAACGGGGACAGACACACACAGTGACATAGTGATATTTATATATTAGATTACCCAAATGGAGAATTTTTCTTTCTCTTTAGAACATACATGGGAACACAGCCATATTTTTTATGCCTGTTAGCGTGAGCACGTGGAAACTTTCTATACCTAAAAGTTGATCAAGAAGTGACGTTATGCTCTCATGTTCACTGGCCTACTTTCTTAGTGGTGGTGGTGGTTGTACACATTCGATCCAAGTATATTAGCCTAAGCATCTGTCTACGAATCTAACTATAATATAACTCGTGAGGGAAACCATTGATTCCAGGAGTTCTGTCCCTCCCGACCTGTTTCAGGGCCACCAGCACTTCTTCCTCTTTTATATCAACTTTACACATAGCCGCTTCAGTCGCCTCGAGACGAGAAAAGTCGGCTAAGTAGGTGTCATACTGCTCAATAGTCAACTGGGCTCCCTCGTTTGTAGTCAAGATTCGTTCGTCCGGCAATGTGAAACTGGCGATATGTCGATCATTAGACCTTTAAACTCCTCCGAACGTAGTGAAGTAGCTATGTTTGTTGCTTCATTCGGCGCTCTTTTTAACCTAGCCCTAACTACATATCCCTGGTCCTCCCTGTTATCCAAGGAGTTCAGTTCAGCCTACATTATATCATAACTACTACTACCCACTTCCTCGACTGTCCGTCCTAATCTAGATTCTAATGTTGCTTTCACTGCCGTAGAACTATGGTTGAGTCGGCGACTATAATGGGCAGCGAAAGACCTAATAACTTTTTAAATTTACCTCACGACTTATTCCCAATTATAGTCCCCGACAGTTCCCTCGGTATGGTTAGTATCAGCTGTTCCTGGAAATCTTTCAAGTCGAACAAGGACGTGTTGACTTTCCAGTATCCAGCCATCCTAGGTTTAATCAAAGTTTACCCGGACCCGGACGAGTAAACTATATTTTGGAAACTTGCACAATCTAAAAGTCCTAGGACGACTCTCCTAACTAAGAACCGATTAATGTAACCCGAGAGTTGCACCAGATCGGAATCCAAGCCCAGATCAGAGTCAAAGTCCATACTACGTCTCCGGGATTTTTATTTCGAAATTTATCGACAAGATCAAACTTGTCAATAAAATCTCGAAATGCGGTTTTGGTTAGTAGCCTTTAAGGAGGTACTAAATCAGGATCCAGGACCACGTTCCAGTCTCCCGCTAAAGCTATCCAACGAAACAAATTCATAAAAGACTCGATCCGCCCCCAAAAAGGGAACTAGCTCAGTTCGGTTATTGGGCACATAAACCTCAATAAAACGAAACGCCACATCTTTTCCAGTAACATCCAGAAAGTGCAATCTTCCTTCCATGTCTGCAAATACTGGGACACGCAACGCATCAAGAGTGCACTTAATTAGCTAGGTGACCACCTCCCTTGAGTGGCCATCAAAATGTGGTGAATAGAGTTGAAAATCTCTAAGCAGCACACCCCGATAATCACTAGGAATAAAGTGAGTCACCTGCAAACAAAATATATCCACTCCGAAACGTCCCCAAGAAACCAGTGGTCATCTCATTATTGATGCACCCGTCCGGCGACAAACTGCCAATGTCCAAGGGGAAGGGGAATTTTAAGGCCCTATATAAAGATGAATGAACCTTTATAGGGACACGTCCAACAGATGATTTTTTAATCTTTATTAAGTTTGCATCATTAAAGGAAGCAGCTGGAGGGAAAATGTCAAACGCAGAATTAGCCTCCTCCAGCATGCTCCATAGATTCTTTGCCTCTTCTGTTCTTTACTACTGTTAATAGCCTTTTGGCAGCTTTAAAGTTTTCTGAATTTGATATATCTTTTTTTGTGCGGATGTGAAAGAAAAGTTTCTGTGTTTTTACTGTGTTTTCATTAAAGCTTCGTGGTGCTCGGTTATTTTACAATCCTCCTTCCCAGGAAAAATTGAAGCTTTCTTTTCCTCGATTATCCTTCGGTTGAGTGGCTTCTGGGTCTTTTCTTGTTAGTTGGGGTTGCGCGAGAATTAAGAAGGAGGAGGAGGTGGCATGTCAGTTTTCATAGGGGAAGGAGGTGGGTTATTTTGGGGCGTATTGCAGCGGCATTGAAGGGGAAGGTTTTCAAAGAAGTCAGCTTTTCTTTTATAGAAAGGGAAGTTTTTACGAAGGGTGGTATTTTTTTGGGGGGGGGGGGTTCTTTCGCAAGGGGAGCTGTGTTTTAGTTTGCAGGTGTTTCAGTTTCCTTATCTTTTTTAAACTTTCGTTAAGTTTAAGAAGCTCCTTAAATCCCCTTTCCCCGGATCTTTACTTGTTCTGATTTATAATATTTCTTTCTTAGACAAAGATTTTGTATATGACTTGATTTTTGTATTAGACTAATGTGGGATCATTTTTTACTGTAAATTTAAGGTGCTCATCGGGGACAACACCAGACACTTCAAATATAGACACTGTCGTCCTGCGTCGCCCCATGTTAAAATATAAAATATAAATATAGTCTGTCGTTATAATTTCCTTGCATTGATTCTTCACCGATTTGATCTACTACATCCATCTTTGTTCAACATAATAGCTCTACACTTAACGGGTTATGCGTCCAGTTAATGACTTTGCTTTGACAGATCGAAATCTAAATTGAAATTGTGGCAGGTGATATTTTTGGCGTTTAAGAATACGAAAGCTACAGAAAGTTATTCAATTTCCAACAGAGAATTCTAACGATCCCGAATTTGTTGAAAAGAACGCAATTGTTTTTGCCGAACTGATTCAATTCAGAAGTCTGTCTCTGATTATATGAAATGCATTAGATGATTGACGTAAAGTGTTGAACATATTTAGAGAACACTATTTATCAAAAGGAAAGCAAAAATTATATTTCTCTATACAGAACGAACGTCTCTAAAATGTAATAAAGATAAGACTATTACTGACTAGGCCAGAAACGCTAGCAAATGCATTAACACTATCGGGTTAGATTATAAACGATAGCCTAATAATCTCAATGATACTCAAAGGACTTACAGTCGATCTTAAACCATGTACAACTGTTAAACGCAAAAAGACAAGCTCATAACTTCCAGTGAATTTGAAAGTGACATTGCGTAAGTACGAAGAGACGTATCGGATGCTCGTAGGCAATAGCAACTCTAGCAATATAATGAAGTTCAAAAATGCTTCTCGAAAGCTAACACAAGCAAATTACACATCTGATCGCAATGTTTCCCCAAAAACAATTTGCCTAAGAGAAAGAATACACTTATCTGCTCTAAAGTTTCTAAGCTTCTGGGGTTGACCTTTACTCCTGATCTGAAATGGAACACGTACATCAAGTCTGTTGCCAAGGTCGCTGGAAAGATGGTGGGATCCTTCTACTGCTCCAGAAGATATCTCACTACTGATGCAATTCTCTATCTATATAAAAGCCAAGTACGTCCAAGCATGGAATACTGTTGCCATATCTGGACAGGAGCTGCTAAAAACAGCCTATCCTGCCTTGAAAGAGTACAAAATAGACTTCGTGGCTTAGTGGGGGATGCCCTTTTCTCTACCCTGCAACCTCTCTCCCACAGAAGATACGTTGCGAGCCTATCCTTGTTTTATCGTTATTTCCATGGCAGGTGCTCGTCTGAACTCCAATCTCTGGTCCCCCCTCGCCAATCTTTCACGAAAAACACCCGTATAGCTGAATCCACTGTGAAAAATTACCCCCACTCTTTATCTGTGCCTAATTCAACACGTGGATTCCATGAACAAAGCTTCTTTCTTAGAACTGCACGCCTGTGGAACTCTGTTCCGTCTGCCTGCTTCCCACCGGACTACAACTTGGATGTCTTCAAGTCCAGTGTTAACAAATTCCTAATGAACCGCCCCCTTAAGTAAACACTTCATCAAATCTCCACACTAACGTAATGTACTTGCAATAACCATTATCCCTGAGTGGCTTCCGGGTGATCACTGTGTAAAAAATATATATATAAAAACTAAAAAATGGACTCCATCAAAAACATGGAGAACTTTCATGAAGAACAGACTTTTCTATTCATATATAACTTTGGCAAATGATAAAAATCTTGTAGACACTGGCACTACAGCACACGTTATCACCAAGAAGTCTGATTTTATTAATTTTTATTCGAACTTTAATCAACATAGTTTTTTTGTCGAACTTGCCGAAAGTAGTGAAATAGATGATATAGTCGATGCTAAAATATTATTAAAATGTAATAAAGGCGAAATTGGTAACTGCATTCTTAAAAATGCTCTTTTTCCGTAAATGCAGCCACCAAACAAGGCGCGAATATAAAGTTTGGCCATAACAAGTCAAAATTGATATACTCAAATGGAACTGTATTTGACATTAAAGAAAATGGCCGACTAAATTATTTAAAAATGTATGTTTCCCTCAAAACCTGGCATAAAATTCTCGGACACTGCAATACTGCTGATATTAAAAAGCTACCAAATGTAGTCGTAAGCATGAAAATAATACCTTTAGACGATCCCCCTAATTGTGATATTTGTTTATTGGGGAAAATGGCGGAATATATAAGTAAAGCACCAGTGACTTGGGGGTCCGATAAGTCTGATGGTAAGAGATAACTTAAGGTATGCATTCAATTTTGTTAACAACTATTCAGGTTTAATTATGGTTTATTTCTTAAAAAACAAATCCGGCACTATCCTAGCCACTAAGAAATATTTAATTGACTGTGAGATTTATACCCCCCTACGAGGGATTTAAAATGAAATATAAAAATTTCGTATGAAAAAGAACAAAAATTCAGCAGTGTCCCGTAAATATAGGTAATAAATTATTGATTTTGGTTTAATGATATATACTCCTCTCAAATTGTGACAACACTTTAAAAGATATTAAGAATAAATTAAATAAAAAGATTGAAATGACCGATCTTGGACAGTTATCATGGTTCCTTGATATAAAGTTTACTTGTGAAAATGAAACTATAGCAAAGAACTAATCACGATACATTGACAAAATCTTGCTAAAGTTTGGAATGGAAGATTCTAAACCACGTATAACTCCCGTTGAAATAGATATAAATAAGAATACTGAGACCGAAATTAAATTAATAGATGATCGATTATACAGGTAAATTATTGGAAGTTTAATCTATCTGATGACCGGCACTAAGCCTGATATATGTTAAAATGTAACAAAGCTATCTCAAAACATATCAAAATCGACAATTACGGACTTAACTCGTGCGAAACAAGTCCTTCGTTGTCTAAAAGTAACCAAGGAACAATTTTTAGTTGTTAAAATGTCCACATATTGCTTACATTTAAAGGGATTTTCAGATTCAGATTGGGGAAACTCCGAGGACCGAAAAAAATAATGGAATACTGTTTTAGACTGTCAAAGACTGGACCTATGATCTCGCGGAAAACTATGAAACAACGGATTATGGCACCTTCTACCTATGAAGCAGAGTTCGTTGCACTTTCGCACTCAGGGCATAAAGCAATTTTTCTAAACAACTTTCTAAAGTCTATTTTAATACCAGGCCTAAGTAAAAAAACAAAAACAAAAGTAATTCATTGTGACAACAAGAGTAGTAGTTTATTAGCAAATAACTATGATTCCGCTTCTTATGAAAGGATATTTAATTTCATAAGAAATGAAGTCACTAAAAATCTATTACTCTTAATTATGTAGAATCTGGAAATAATATGGCGGATATTTTTACTAAACCAGTAACAAAGATAAAATTAAAACATTTTATTGCTGAACTTTTTGGAATTTAATCATGAATAAATCTATTTTCAGAAACGCAAAATGAGAAACCACACACACACACACACACAGACACACACACACAGACACACACACACCCACCCACCCACACACACACACACACACACACACACACACACACACACACAGGATTGTAAATTGTCCCGGATAAGACACCGAACTACTACTATATTTTCCTTGTCTTCCTGACCAAATTAACAAACTAAAATATCTATCAAAATATTTCAAGTGATTTTTCCCTTCTTTCTTCAGAAAACCCTTTCTTAAAAATCAAAGCAAAAACACATTGTATGTATAAAGATATGTATGTAATGTCTATGTACTTAAACAATTGAATATAAAGTGTCATGGCTTCCTCTGTGAACGTACGTGTTCTGTATATGTCCGTATAAAGTATTGCATGTGTATGTAAGCATTTGCATATATGTTAAAGAAAGGGAATCGATGTGATTAAAAATGGGCTTCTTTTTACACACACACATTGTACCAATATATTTATATATTTTTTGTCTGACCAATGAAAATAAAGATAAATTCCAAAAATAAATAAAACAAAAAGAAAATATTTAATTTATTTTCTTTTTAATTTTATTTTTACACTATTAAATCAAATTGAGCCCGAAATAACATTTCATTATATCAAAACAGATGGGATGTTTTTGATTTATAATGAGAGTATGACTACAAGGATTTGGACGAGCTTATTTAAAACTACGCGTTTGGACAATTAACCAATGAGAAGCTTTCGACCTCATTATAAAAATATTGAATTTTGGATTCAAGTCAGTTCGCTATCAGTCTCCGTCCTGACAAAACGAAACCGCTGCTGATCCGGACTGCATTGATTCTTCACCGATCTAATGCCGCCATCTTTGTTCTATAGAATTACTCAACACTCGAGATCATGTCTGCATCGATTCTTCACCGATTTGATTTACTACCGCCATCTTTGTTCAACATAATGGTTCAACACTTAACACAATAGGTTCTTGATGTTATATATCTTTATATATTTGTAACTGACTTATGGATGAATAGCTGAAATTATTTGCTGCCTATAAGCAATAAAAGCTGCATAAATTAAAGCCATTAAGGGAGATTGATGCTTGCTATAGAATTTTCGTTTGGTACACTCACTTATACGTCCATTTTAGTTTATTCTGTGTCTCATTTGTTCAGCAGCTCCTGGAAAAGTGCTGTGTCGATAGTATAGGAGACCTAGTCTCGGGTCGTAGAAAAAACGGTAGAAGAAATATAGATGCTAATGCTGTGTTGTATGCTTACATTAGATTAATGAATATAACTAGAAAGGTTACCCATGTGTGTGGCAGTACTATATGCGACATCATATCAAGGAGTATTTACTTTGACGGTGGTTTTTTTATGTTTTCAGGTAGATATCTTACTGACCTATTCAGACATACTCTTAAACATCATATTGTGCGAATCTGAGAATTCTATTGTTGACTTTGGTTTTTCGAATATTTTTCTAGAAATGTACTTACGTTATCGACATCATAAGTTGCCGACATCATAAGTGAATGTGATTTTGTGGAACGAGCTGGATTCGAACTTAAAACATCCAGGCCACTTGACCACCGTCGTCTCCCCTTAAACGTCTATACATAGATTAATATCATTGTATAACATGTTACAAAGATATCATTAGTTACTTCCGCACACAAATAACTCCCCTTTACATATTAAACTAGCAGAAATACTCAACGTTGTCTGGTATCATAGAAAATGAAACTGAAGAAGTGAAATATCTTTATATTAACTTTTATCTCCCCTTTCCTTTCCAGTTAGCTCTTTAACTTTTCTCTCTTTTGCTCTTTTCCATTTTCTCGTCTTACCTCAAGCCTTTTTCATCTTTACCCAACCCATTATTCTGCACTGTTTTAACATGTTTAAAAATAATTTTATTAATAATACAAAAGTCGTGAGTTGATTTGTTTTTATGAATTAAAGCGTGACTTCTCGGTTTCGATTTTTTCTATTTTTATTTTTTAAATGTTCTGACAAAAAACAAGATTTCAACCTTTTATTGTCAGAAAAAATGTTGAACTTTAATTGAATAAGGAAAGTGTTATTTTTTTTTGTTCGACCTCAAGATTTAGATTGTGTTGATCGTTAAGCAAATTACTACATGTGGAAAATAGAAAATTAGTTTTAGACTTTCAAAGCAATATTATTTTTCCTCTTCCTAAAAAATGAAAAAAGAAGAAACCATACATAACCATGACGCAACTATATAAACACGCCAATTGGAACAATAACATAAACTGGAAGATTAAAAAAAACTCTACTGGAACAACAAAAGAAAACAAACTTAAAAGAAATGTCACGAAAACTTAAACTTAAAAGAATGTCACGAAAACAAACGTAATGTTATCTCCAAAATGCAATCTGGAAAGCTATCGCGAAATTTATTTACGCTCAGGACAAAGACAAACTTTCGCCTTGTATTTTAGAAAATATAAAGACTTATATAATATTCGTTGTACCGATTGAGAGAGTTCTAAAATGATCGCCTTATTATTTCGAAAACTGTGATCCACAGAACGCTACGAATTCGTGGGTTACATTAAACTGTGTAACGTAGTTAGATATGCATAAATTTACATATCAACAGATCAGCAGCTCTAAAAAGTCATTATAAAATACCAAACGCAAGATGGCAAAGTGGTGGTCGGCACGAAAGATACGAGACGTGTTAAAAGTCGTGCAAATGTTGGCAGTTATTTTTTTATATAATTTTGTCCTAATTAAACTATAAGATTTATATCAAGCGGCCTTTGACAGAAAATTGAGGAGCGCCAGTGGCCCTTAAGCTTATGAAAAAAAGGATGAGAAAGCTGATCTTCAGTAGAGACAACCAGATGAAAGGAGAAACTATTAGGCGAAAATAATTTTATGTCATTGGTCATTTATGTTGGGGTACTATCCAATTTCTAACATGTAGTTATGTTAAACGAAGATCAAATGAAGAAGACTGGGATAGCAGAATGTTATATTGTCGGGGGATATTCTGTTTGACATTACAGTGCCAGAACAAATATGTAATATTCGCTCTGTATCACATATGGAGGGGTGTATTGTGTACGTGTGTCTGACTCATCTAACGTCGTGGTATAAAAATTATGACAACATATACATTTTAACAACGGACATGTAACAAAAAGGAAAATAACAGTTCTCTGGGATTGTAACATCGGGACAATCGGAGAAACATACCTGGTCCGTCCCTGATCTTGTTGACGAATCCTCAGGGAAAAGCTACAAAGACGAATGATGAGTCAACAAATCTGCCTTTCGCTGTTTCGGTGTTTTTGGAGAGGTGTCCAGCGAAAGGCAGTTCCATTGTCCATTAGCACTTCCGTCACTGGACCCCTCTCCAAAAACACCTTCTGCACTGTTGGGTACATGCCAAACACCTCTCCCACTCGCACAGTCGCCCGCTTCTCGCCTTCCTCCGTAGTATTTACATCGGGCAGTTGCTGCAGAGCTATAGAAATATGGCCCGGGAAGCCATTGATAAAGGCCATCTTAACCATCTGTCGACGGCCTCCTCCATTGAAGCATGCTAGTCCCGTCAACCTCCTGATATTTTGGCGTAAACATCGACAGGCTCTCCGGTCCACACCATACGGCTTAGTTTGCCATATGCCACAAACGGTCCTTCGGTAAATGCTTCCCTCAACTTTTCCTCAATGGCGTCAACAGACAGTCGATCCTCCTCCCGCATCTCCAGATATAGGGTCAGAGCATCACCATCAAGATACAGCGGTATCAAGCTGGCTACATCCGCGATGTCCTGCAACTTAGCGACAAGTTTAACCTTGGTCAGCCAGGTTATAACTACATGCCAATTTGCAAAGGGGGACAACTCAAACCACGCTTTAAAATGAAAAATACTACATCAAACTCTAGAGCTAAATCTATTTTAAAGTATTGTTTATGTTCTACATTCTTTAATTCATTAAACACTTTAACATAAATAATTTTCCCTGTAAATATTTATTTTGCTATGATAACATTTTTTTACAAATGTCACAACAATCATAAGAATCCTCGACTGGCAATACCTTCAACGTTGCCCTCCTATATCTAACACAGAGTTGATAACAAAACTGTCAAAGTCACATAGGAGGTTCTAGTAGAAGTAGAAAAAGAGTGTTATGCTACTGAATCTTGGCACGTATTTCAAACAAAAATAGGAGTGCATATAAGAATCATTGTGACAGGAGTGGGCGTAGAGATTAAGGGGTTGGTGGCGGAAGATGCAGCATAGTTGAGGAAAACGAATGACTGTAATGATATTAACGTAACTGAATTAGAGTTTGAAAGGCATCACTTTATCGATAAAATGGAAATCAAAATTAGAACCGATTCAACCACGGCACTAAGCTGGATAAACTCTCCTCTACTATAAAACAACTGAGGCTGGAGAAATAATTGTAATCCGAAGATTAGGGATGTTTGGAGTGTTAATATATAAATTTAAATCGAGAATAAAGGCAGCGTTTGCGTCTTCAGAGAGAAAAAAATGCGTTAATCCGGATAAAAAGCAGTGGTTAGTTGAGAAAGAAGAGGCCACAATATGTTGTCTAGGGATTGGTGAAATAGAAAAGCTGCATGGCATGCACCACATGGAAGTGGAAAGAACATTATTTTTGGCACAGAAAGTTGATCCACATATAAAACGCGAAAAAGTTCAGAAGGTTGTTAAGAATTACGGTACAAGTTAATCGATTGATCCAGACGCAAATATGTGTAATGCTGAAGAAATTAGGATTCGAAGCTTTGGACAAGAATAGTTATTTCTAGCGATAAATAAAGGAGTTTAAATTGCAAGATGAAATTCGTTTTTTACAGACGGCGGCGTCCATTTAATATATGAATTTGAATCGCGAATAAAGACAGCGTTTGTGCCTTAAAAGAGAAACAAAAAATGCTTTAATCCGGATAAAAAACACTGGTTAGTTGAGAAAGAAGAGGTCACAGTATGTTGTCTATACAAAAGTAAAGTTATAAGTCGAGTCGCATATGGAGAAATACCTTCGTCAAGTTATGCAGTATAGTAAAGTGCGATTATTATACCTTCGTCAAGTTATGCAGTATAGTAAAATACGATTATTAAGAAGAAAGTTGTTGTTTTTAAATGAAGATTTTAAAATGCGAGTCGGTTGGATTTTCTGAAGAATAGTCGTAGCTTTTAAATAAACTTAAAATGCCTATCAGCTGGATTTTCTAGAGAAATAGTGAGAAATAAAAAAAAGGCAATTAGAGCAAAATTTTTTTAGCGTTGTCGTGTAGTGAGTGCTGTTTGTGACTGGCCGTGTTGTGAATGCTGGCTGTGACATCGTGTAGTGAGTACTAGCTGTGTCTAGCAGTGTATTGTTGGCTAACTTTGTCTAGTCGTGTAGTAAGGGTTAGCTGTGTCTGGAAGCCCTGGGCATGTGTTTATTCGAGATGATCTATATGGATAGTTAGATATGCATTAATTTGCATATCAATAAATCAGCAGACGTAAAAAAACATTATAAAATGACCAAAGGCGAGGTGATTGTGGCACGAATGATACGAGACGTGTTAAAATCGTACACAAGATAGCAGTTATTTTTATACATATTTTATACTAATTAGACCGCAATATAAATTTCCTGAAAACGTACAACTCTTAACAGAACGTTGTTATTACATAAAAAGTTATTACATAAAAAGTTATTACATAGAAGGTTATTTCATAAAAATTTATTACTGTTACAGGGGAGGGCGGCCCCCTTTCCATGTAAATAAGACGAATATTAGATAAGTAAAAATGAGATTAGGATAAGTCTATGATCGAACCCTGCAGGCAAAGTTAAGAAATGGAATGTTAGAAATTAAGTCTATTGTTAAATTCTATTAGAATAGTTAAGCATTGTTTATATCGGAAAAAAGAGTTGCTTGTCCATTGTTAAGAAATCTGAATATTAAATATGTCAGTAAAAGAATGAACAATGCAAATTAAAAATATATTGTTAAAAAAAGTCTGTTGCCAAGGTCGCTGGAAAGATGGTGGGATCCTTCTACCGCTCCAGAAGATATCTCACTACTGATGCAATTCTCTATCTATATAAAAGCCAAGTACGTCCAAGGATGGAATACTGCTGCCATATCTGGGTAGGAGCTGCTAAAAACAGCCTATCCTGCCTTGAAAGAGTACAAAATAGACTTCGTGGCTTAGTCGGGGATGTCCTTTTCTCTACCCTGCAACCTCTCTCCCACAGAAGAGACGTTGTGAGCCTATCCTTGTTTTATCGTTATTTCAATGGCAGGTGCTCGTCTGAACTCTGGTCCCCCCTCGCCAATCTTTCACGAAAAACACCCGTCTAGCTTAATCCACTTTGAAAAATTTCCCCCACTCTATATCTGTGCCTAATTCAACACGTGGATTCCATGAACAAAGCTTCTTTCTTAGAACTGCACGCCTGTGGAACTCTGTTCTGTCTGCCTGCTTCCCACCGGACTACAACTTGGATGTCTTCAAGTCCAACGTTAACAAATTCCTAATGAACCGCCCCCTTAAGTAAACACTTCATCAAATCTCCACACTAACGTAATGTACTTGCAATAACCCTTATCCCTGAGTGGCTTCCGGGCCTTGATAAGTGGTGATCACTGAGTAAAAAAAAAATAGGCTAAAGCTATATATTGGGGATTCTTTTGTTCGCCAAAAGTGTGTTGGACAAACATATGTAAAGCCACGTGAAATTGGTCACGTTTGAAAAACACACTTCTGACGTCATAGAAAAAGGACATTTCTCCATATTATGGGTTCGGATTTTAGTCAGTCACAGAGCAAGTCAGTTGGAAGTCAGTTGGTCAGTGGATGAGTTGGAGTCAGAGCCCCTTGGAGGCGAAGGGAGAGGAGTAAATCAATTTTGCCATACCAGTTGAATTCTTGACGTCATTCGACCGGCCGATCAGATGACTAAAGCAATCATCATTATGTTTTGTAGTGTTGTCTCGTGCCGTCATTCAGTTACAACAGAAAAGGTAATGTGTTTATCATCTGGTAACGAACTTTTGTGTAAAGCCTTCCAAGTTATGTGTCCCATCTACTCCATCACAAGAAATGTCTCCCCTTCTCCAAGATGTGTTATAGGAACTGATATATAAATGTTTTCATCATCACTATCGGTATGTCTGTACATGAGTACAGTTGTATATGTGCCAATATTATGTCCCCCTCATATTTTAATATGTACCCCTAACGCCGCACTATGTTTAAATATGAACCCCTCTGCTATTCAACATTACATAAAAAGTTATTACATAAAAGGTGGAAATAAATAAGAAAATGGGTGTGAAGTTGGTCACTATAAACTCACGCACAAGAAAAAACAGAGAGAGATAGAGAGAGCAAAAACGTACGCAGTCAGACGTTTGTGACACATTTTTTTTGCCGTCGCCTGTCGCACAACACATCCACATACCGACATTCACTCCATTTCTTCTTAAGCCACAACACTAAAGTGTAAATAAACGAGGTTGCTTTAATTAACTGAGTGTACTTGTGATTAAAACCATGCATATTTCAACAAGCGAATATATAGTTCGAACGCACGAAAACAGGTTAAACGAATTATACATACATTTTAAGCACGCTGTGCATAAAATAACAGACCTATTTAATATCGTTATATAGACCGACTATATAACATTTGGTGCCTGTGATCCAGTTATTCTATCAAAAGAACCAGCTACAACGAAAATAAAAAAAGAACAACGTGAAAACAATACGACCTGAAACAATGCCAAACACTTCCGCTGACACGACCCAACACGGTCCCAAACAATTCCGTCCACACGATCCGGTATAACCCCGAACAATATCGTCGCCACGACCCGATAAAATTCTTGACAACTCCGTCAATACGATCCAAAGAACCTCCGTCGAAACGATCCGACACTATCCCGAACGAATCCGTTAAAACACACGATATCAGAATAATCTCGGCAGTCATTAACTGAACGAATCTGGCGTAAGCTTTTTTTATAGCCCTGGGACAAACTCAGTTTCGCCGTAGGTAGGCCCGACATTGGCACACCATTATTGACCGCTTTCGTGCACGGTCGTCACACTTCTCCCTAATCTCAAGATCACACAAATGACAATGTTGAACAGGCCGATTTTTCCTGGTACTTCATCTTCACAGTACAGTTTTATCATTGAACTGCTCCTGTTCTAGAGCTTTCTTCATGTGGTCGTTCATATAGCAGTGGGGCTTCGTCGTCTGAGGAGGTAATGCCATCACAAATGGAACAATCATTTCAGCACGCTAGACCACATTTTTTATGTAGCGTGATGTTCCATAAACTAAAACTGAATGTTGGTTATTCATTTTCGTCATTGTACCGGTGATGAAGCGCGTCATACATCTTCCCTGCTGATTCCTCAAACAAATAGCATCTCCCTCCTTATACGGATTAGCAACTGCATTTTCAGCCATTACCACTCCTTTGATACACTTAACACGGATATTTTAAGTGTATATTACGTTCGCAAGTGCAGTCGTAGCCATCTTGTCTTTGGGCGTAATGTTGTGCCAGTACACTGCCCCCAAGATCGTGCCCGGTGTTCTTGCCACAATGCGCTTTATTGTGCGATGGGACCTTTCAATTATTCCGTCTTCGGATGGTACATAATAGACGCACAGAAATTATATGTGCACGTCCCACATCCGTGTAAACTCAGCTAATCTCTATCCACAAAACGCCGCGCTATTGTCCGTTAACAACTCAATTGGCGGCCCCCTTTTTACAGAAAACAATTTCAAACTGCTTCTTGAGTCTTGTTAATGCAACTGGTTCCAGATGGCAAAACAGGCCACCATCCATCAACGTCAGGTACAATTGAGTGCCGAAACGGGATATATCTACAACAACCCTGCTTCAGTTTTCTGAGACATCAAGCCTACCTGGCTTCCAAAGTACTGGGACTGGATTTATAGATTGATTTTCCTTGCAATCTTCAACCTCTGCCAGCAACTCAGCATCAGATATCACTGGGGTTCTTAACTTTACAAACTACAACGTTTTCTTCACACCAAGATGTACGCTAGACTGATCGATAGTTTGCACTTGAGAAACATTGTATTTATCGGCTATGGCATTAACATTGGTGCAAAACTGATCATAAGGATAACATGTTCTCTGGATTCTGTCATTTTACGAATTTCATTAAACCGTCGCTGTGGTACCCGTATAACTTGGCCAATTCGGTTATCGTGAGACTTAACGACCCCCACATCAATCTTCATAGAATATTTCAATGCCAATTCTCAGAGCATGGAGAAACGACACTTAATTAACATTTCCGAGGTTGATTTAGTGTGCCCTATCGTCAGTCCGGACAATAAGTTAGCTATCCACTAATATACACGGTATAAACAATGGTTCTCATTATTAAAGAGGCGATATTGAGCCCAAATCCGAAGCGGGTGAGACAATATTGTTGTCCCTTGATCTTCTGTGTTTTGAGCGGTCAAAGACATTTATCGATATGTGCTTGGAAATAAGCTTGGGGTAGGTCTAGCACGGCAACGTTTTGGTCCTCGGCCTAAATAAGCAATTAAAGAACACCCAGTTAGATAACACACACATTTTTATAAGACAAAATGGTCAACCACAAAGAAGAAATCATATGCTTTACATTATGTCTTTCATAAATTAAATCACTACTTGCTCGGTGCTACTGTTTTATTTATATAGATAATAGTTTCATTGGTACATATTTACGTATACTTTTATCGTCTTTTTTGTTTGTTCTAGTGTGTCGGAACCGACTTTTAATTTCATCCTTTGCTTTAAAAAATGAAAGTTGATGATCAATCCTGTTACAAGTAAATGCAAGATTTTGTCCGGTACGAGCAGTCTTTACTCCAATGCAGGGTTCTACACCGATGATATGATCTTGATAATGATTTTTATTGAATTGTCTTTACTGTGTGTCATTTAGTGGTTTTACAATAGACTGAATCACCAATCTTAAATCCTTGTTTTGCTATTATCTATTATCTTTTTCTAGCCTTTCTAATACTGTTCTTAACTAAATTGTGGATCCGATGCATTTTTTGGAGAACGATTTTGTGATGTTCATCAACGTAGTATACTCTACATAAACAATTATTTATTATAAAGAAATATTCGGTGCGTACCAAGTAAAAACACCGAATGTTACATTTCATATAGGATTTCAAAATTAAATTAAATTTTCATGGTATCTTTCTTTTTTATTAAATGGCCGAGCTCATAGAGAATAGGGACATATATCTCACGCATAAAATGCAGGACGGAAGTAAAAAGTTGCACACGCGTCAAAAGCTCCCGCCAGAAAAAGACTTATTTATAAATCGAAAAAAGAAAAAAAAAAAACTCTTACTATTACCTTATAATTATAACATTTCACCGATATTATACGGACTATTTTTATGCCGCAGACCAACTATAAACCTTTATTGATCATCTATGGGCCGAAAAAAAGGTTACCTGTGTACAAATCGATTAAACTGCTAGGCGAGGCACTATTCTGCCGAAGATGATTCTAAGACAGTACCTCTCCTCAATGCAGATCGGGTATATGCAAACACATTCTAGGTTGGTTCCGAGATAAAGTGAAACGTTTGATGACTCAGTAATTACTTCCTAACTTACAGAGATCTTCCGGTTACACTGTATGAAATTAAAAGCGAAGCACAAAAAGACGAATTTATTAGTGCTATATTATTAGTGCGAATTTATTCTTGGAATAAAATCATAAATAAAGATCAACAAATACAGGAGAGCTTTTCTATATGTGATTACGTCCTAATATACATCGAGACAGTCGTCATTCCAAACGCATTACAAAACAGGGTATGAATTACACAGGAATAAACAGAATGAAGACCCTCATATGTAATTACATATACTATCCAAAGATGGATACAGACATTAAAAACAGGGTCGACTCATACAAGGCTCGTGCTTGACAGAAAAGGATCCCTCAATCATTTTTAAGTCATGGTCTAAAACAGGCCAACCCTGGTCTAGTATTTATATAGATTCTACTGGACAATTAGAGGATTGGTATTATATAATTGTTGTGGACAGCTATACAAAGGGGTCAGACGTGTCCAGATGTAAAAAATCCCACTACACAGGTCGTTGCTAATTTATTCTATGAATTATTTATCCGCTTTTAAGTTCTAAGTGACAATCAGACTCTATTTACGTTCACTTCAGTTCTTTCTTACGAGACGTTCCAAATTAAACAGGTTACGACTCCCCAGTAGAGCCCGCGATCAAACGGACAAGCAGAACTCTTCGTCGACACTTTGAAACAAGCACTCAAAAAACGCGTACAACACACCTACTGAAATAGCACTGCAACAGTTTCTACAATTCAATAGGATGACACCTTATCCCCAGGGAAGGTTCTCTTCTAGTGAAAAATAAGAAATACTTGTTGCCAAATCAAACAAAATTGAGAATTACCTTATTCGTTATAATCCAGGGAGAAAAGTTATCTATAAAACTTCAAAATCAACAGATGTGGGAACTGGAACCAATGGACAAAACGATCAGAAATATAGGATTAGAAACACACACATGTGTACATATATTTTATTTATTTCATATAAGCAATAATAATATTGCTGCACAGTCACGAGGATATTTCGGTCAGCTAGTTACTAGTAACTAGAGACCTCTTCAGACAGGATTTGAGTCTGTGTTAAGATATAGAAATGAATGGGAAAGGATGGTCGCCCTAAATATTAAACATACTAGTGTGTATAGGTTCAATCAGCGGGGGAATGTGAATAAGGAGTTTCAGATTTAGCGGGGTTATTCATTTATAAAAAAATGCTTTCAATTTGACTAGAATTTTTACGTGGCCAGAAAATGTACGGCTTACGTTGTCCTCTTGTATATCCCCGCCCCACCACAATCATTCCTACACACATAAGTGAAGAGTTTAAGAGATAAGGACGAAAAGGAAAAGACGCAAGGGGGAAAAGGAGAGAAGACAAAAAGAAAGAAAGGAAGAATAAAAAAGGGAAAGAGGAAGAATGAAAAAAATAATTTCTCATCATAGCTTTGTATTTATTTACTTCGCGAAGCTTTGAAAGTTGTATAGCAATAATAATAATTCTGATTTCGTTTATCAACGGTTCTCTGGAAACGGATGGCATTTATTTCCAAATGATTTCCCTCAATCCCTGCTTCAAACCAGGAGCTCCAAGATCAAGGGGTTTCCTAAGTATGTTGGTGGTACCTACAATAGCAGACGTCTGAAGGCCGCCTACAACATCGGGGATTTGTAGTTTTTTCAATTGCCCTCCCAGACGACTTGATACTACTCCTACTGTACCAACTACGACCGGGATTATTTGTGTTTTAACCCCGTGTATACGCCTTATCTCCAAGGCCAATGGAGCATAATTGCTCCATTTCTCATTCTCCTTCTCTCTCACCTTCCTGTCCCAGGGTACTGAAAAGTCTACAATCTGCCAGTTTTTTGAGACTTTGTCAATGACGACCAAATCCGGACGATTATGTTCCAATTGCTTGGATGTTATGACACTTTTGTCCCACCAGACTTTTACCTTGCCACTCCCACTTGTTCTCACTTCATCAGGCAACTCCTCAAACCATTTTCCAGCACACTTCACCCCAACACCTTACACACCTCTCAATATATCCGGAGTTCCATGGGATCGTGTCTTTTGCGGTACTCTCTTTGGGCCAGTCCACTACACCCTGTTGAAAGGTGCGCAATTGACTCTAAGGTCTTACCACAAATCCGACATTCTGCAGCAACTTCCTCTCCTAAAACCACTTTTTTAAACAATCGTGTTCCTAATGCCTGCTCTTGTGCTGTACAAACAAAAGCTTCAGTACTCAGCTAGATATCCAGCTCTAAGCTTTCATCAGCCACTTCTGCTATATCCTGGAAGAACCTTCATGCATTTTCTTTCTAGCCAGTTCCTCTGTCATTTCTCTATCCATACGTTTCACATAATCAGCCTTGGTCTCACATACCTCCACTTCATTGGCCACAACCTTAAGCATCCACTCCTCACTTCTAACCACATGCTTCTAAGACCACACATACTAAGATCCCACAAAAATGCACCCTTTCACTTAAATCTCCACAAAATTTTATCTTGCCTAATTTCATTATTACACCATATTTGTCAGTACATATGACTATACTCATTACTCTCAGGCAATTCTCTACAAATATTTATATGTTTTTCTTAATTCATCCACTGAAATGTTAACACTTGCCATATACATGTATGTTATATCCCATATAAAGTCTCCCTCAAATGTTTTTGTAATGTTTACGTTTAACAAAATTCGACAAAATTAAGATTATATGTATGTGCTGTGTTGATGTCTTTCTATCAACTATTCTACGATAGAAATGCTATTGCCTTTAGTACGACTTAACCTAAACAAATAAAACGGACTTAATAATCAGCTTGAATTTAAACTTTAATTTCAACTTTTTATTCTACTATATTAAAGCAATCTTGATCATGACTTTTAAATCGGCAACTCTAAACACTAACTAGTTTCAACCTCTCACAAAAACCAAGTACATTATAAGATGAAACAGTTAAGAACATGCACCGTTATATAACGTAAACTTAAAGACAAACTCTGAAATATTTTATTCGAATCTACTCCAAATGAATAAAAAACATATACATTTGCATGTATACGTTTATATATAAATGTATTTAGACAAATATTATTGAATAGCACGGAATTATTCTGTTTTACAACTAACACATTGTCGCGAAGATTGACTCTCCACGTCTCTGACTCTAGCTCCATATCACAACATTTGAAGGGACATGGCTGCCAACATTCGGAATTTCGAAAAAGTATGGTAGAAAATACAAGAGTATTGCAGAGTGAGAGAAATGTAAATAGGCTAAGAATACTCGAAGCATTATACATTAAAACAAAGAAGCCTCGAATAAATAATATTAATTATGAGTGCAGCCGGAACCTTTTGAAATGTTTGGGATAAATTTTTGAAAATGTATATATGTGTTCGTATATATAAATTTGTTTAATATGTGTAAAAAAAAAGAAGTCCGCCCACCTGTAACAAGCTACCACGTGACTAGGAAAAATATATATATAAGAAAAACAATTTCTACATTTATTTCTACAATATACCTGAGGATGATAGAAGTACTTTTGTCGAAAGCGCTCGCGATTATGGATACAACATATACAATTTTGAGAAGAACACAAAAAGGACTATTCGGAGATTGAAGAAGATAAAAAGGAAAATTGTAAAACAGAATAATTCCGTGCTATTCAATAATATTTTTTTTACATAGGCATCACCACATTATCAAGGCTAAGAGGCCACTCAAGGAAAAGGGTTAAAGAGTGTACAGTAGAAATTGGACAATATAATAATCATTAGTAATGAAAATTTGGTAAATTTGATAACTTATATGGAAATGATGTAAGGATGTGATTTGGAAGATCATTAATGTAGATCAGGAAAAGAGTTGGGCCCAGGATGGACCCCTGAGGGACACCGGCATTAATACTGTGAGCTTCTGATTTTTGCCCTTCAACTACTACTCTTATGAACCTATCAGAAAGAAATGATTTAATAATTGAGAAGACATTTCCAGCAATACCATAGCTAGAGATCTTATGAAGTAAACCTTTATGCCATACCCTATCAAAGGCCTTAGATATGTCAAGAGCAATTGCCCTAGAAAGGTTGCCTCCGTCGAGGGATTTGCTAATCCTATGAGATATAACTGTAAGCACATCTGCTGTAGATCTAGCAGAACGGAAACCATATTGAGTGTCACTAAGAAGGTTATTTTTGTTTAGATGGTTGATTACTTCTGTATTTAACACAGATTCCAGCAACTTACTCATGACGCACAGGAGACTTATTGGCCTGTACTGAGATCACCTGAATTCTTAAATACAGGGCATACTGATGAAATTTTCCAGGGAGATGGGAAACTATTTTCCTTAAGACAACGTTTAAACAGTTTTGTAAGTATGGGCGCTAGTTCAGGTTGAAGTTTTTTGAGTACTATAATTGGAATACCGTCAGGGCCAGTTGCTTTACTGGAATCAAGGTTTTTGATTAGCTTGGCAACATCACGTACAGATATACGTATATCACATAGCGTGTTTTCTGATACAGGAGGAAATATTGGGGGTTGGCGGCCTTGATCGCAAAGGGTAGAATTAGCTGCAAAGTTCTTGACAAAGAGTTTGGCTTTGTCTGATGCTGACGAGATTACCTCAGGTCCATTGATAATAGTTGGGATGGATCACACGCTTCTGTTCAGGATTCTGTTTGCTATTTGCCAAAACTGGTGGGAACCAAGCCGCTACTCAGCTACTTTGGACTTAACAGATTGAGCATACAACTCTCTTGCATTCTTTATTACTTTCTTACAATGGTTGCTGGCAGTCCTGAAAGCGGCTTTAGTTTTCATACATCTATTACGTTGGAAGCAGTGGAAAAAGTTATTTCTGTGCGCAATGGCAGCAGCACATTCTGGAGAGAACCATGGCTGGCTGTTAGGTTTTCGCTGAAACTTTTTCGAGGGTATGAAACGGTCTATACCTACAATTAACAATTCCGTCAGGTCTAATACTATAGAGGACACATCCTTTTTAAACATGGAATGCAGAGGTAGATCAGATATAAATGTACGGAAGCTATCCCAGTCAGCCTTAGTGTATCGATATACTGTACGATGGAGAGGCACGTCTGGGGACTTATTACATTTCATTTTTATCTTAATTGATACAACAGAGTGGTCGGAAGATCCAAGAGGCGACAGAACAGAAACTGAACATAGTTCAGGGCAAGTTGTGAGAATAAGGTCTAGTAGGCTCGCATACTGGCCGTCATTGACGGGCACACGGGTGTGTTCCTGAACAATCTGAGTGAGGTCATAGGCAATGGAGAAATCATGACAGAACCTCCCCTCATCATCGGTCTTGTTAGAGTGGGTCAACCATTCGACGTTGTGAACATTGAAGTCACCACATACGTAAATGTTAGCTGAAGGATAAGCAGATAGGACTTGGTCAATTTTCTCAGATATGCTTTGAAAGATAGTAACTCCGCTGTTATGGGGGCGATAGAGAGTAAATATAAATGCCGTAGTGTGAGCTAAAGCAACCAGGAAGCACATATAGGGTAAGTTAGGATCTTCCCTGGAGATGTCCCTACCACATGGAAAGTTATCCCTAATATAGGCACATATTCCATGCCCATGGCGATCTTGGGGGTCAGATTTAGAAGTTAAGTTAGAGTATCCTTTAATTGCGAACTCTTCTAGGGAAATAGCCTGTCCAATGCCAGTTTCACTTAAAAATAAAAGGTCTGGTTTAGTCTCCTGTAATTGGGTTTCAACCTCTGGAAGGTTAGAACGTAGACCCCTGATGTTGGAGAAGGAGACATGGTAGTAGGGGTCTACGTTGGAAGTTGGAGAACCGGGTTTAATCGTGTATTTTTTCTTGAAACTTGTCATGATGAATTTTTGGAATTTGTGGACTAGGTTGTCAGATTTACTTAGAGCAGGACAGAGAGGGGAAACTAAGAGAGAAAAAGAAACGAAGAATTTTTTAAATTTTTTTAATTGTAGCTAATGATAAGGTAAAGCCGTAACAATTACCCACTAGTATGGCATCGAGAGGCCCCACCACAAGCTACTGTATGGTCCAGAATCCATTCACCAAATGGCAATACAGCAGCCCCAGTACTTTGCACCTGCTGATAGGACAGCCTCCTTAGTGGTTAATCCAAGGTTCGGGTCCCTGACTATCAGGCGGATAACGTCAGCCCACACAAAACATTTATCTCCAGCACCCTTACTAGTGACATGGCTACAAGGATAGACATAGAAACAGAATATTTCCGCCATCTCTGCCAACTGTTCGCGCAAAATACTGCCAACCTAGAAAACAGCTTTTTCTTCTCCCTTTGTCAGAAAAATCACTCATTAAAAAATGAGGACTGAGGGACAAATAAGAAGAAGCGAGAGTAATAGGAGCTGCCGATAACGCATCCACAATGCGTTTTCTACTCTCCATTAAAAAAATAAATAAATAAAAACTATTAAGTATTCTACTTAATAAAAGTCCAACAGCCGCGTTTAAGGGAAAGTATGGTGATAGATTCCCCTCTCACGAACTAAGAATGAGTACAAATTCGTAATCTATTTTTGCAATCAACTTGGTAGATAAATAAACATTTATGGACGAGAAAAAAAGCTAGCATTTAATAAAACAGAAATACATAAATTAAATACTGAAATAAAATGGAGTTATTAATATTTGAATCTAAAAATAAAAAGTATGATTAAAATTGGAATCACTTATCTAAAAAAAAAAACACGCCCGTATCCAAAATGTAAACTGAAATGAGGAATTTAAGTTAACAGCGTTCAAAAAGATTTTTTTTTTTAAAAATTAACCGTTAAAAGAAAAGCGTGATTTTATTCTGAACTTTAGCTAGTCACGTTTTAAGAAACTTACGATATAAAAGAAAAGCGGATGGGGGGGGTTCTTCCGAAAGTTAGTTGGTGACGTTATAAGTAATTGCGAGATAAGATGGAAGCCATCGTAATTAAGGGGTGATAGACTGAAAAGGATTTGTCATTTGCACCTGATCTTCTATTTTTTGAAATCGGTTATTCTTGACATTTTGATTTTTGTAATTTTACTTTCTTTCTACTATTGTTACCATTGTTAATCAATATAATTTTTATAAACAATATCATTATAAATTGTCAAAAATAATGCAGTCACCAGCGTGTTTGTCCCTAACTGCTTCGCTCAGGTGGCAAAGTGCTCGCCTCGTATGAAAGATGCTCGGGTTTCGAGTCACGAGTTTGGATATGTCTAACTGATAAGCCCAAATGAAAGCAAAACGAGTCTTGGACTTTCGGTTTGTTAGCTGTCATGGCTCTTATGAGCTGCGAAGTTGTTTGACTGTGGAAATAATTATATAATCTCTCACAATCTGAATATATATATATATATATATATATATATATATAAAATCAGTTCACGAAATAGTACAATGATTTGACTTGCCTCACGCCGCCATGCGATCTTATGTCTCATCAGTTTGAAAAGAATTGGAGACATACAGACATACTGAGTTTTATATATGTGATTTAGTAACCCTCATATCATTATAAACTCAACAAGCAGTGTTTTTTCAAAACAGAGAATGCGGCTAGGGATTAAACAAATTTAACCGCATTATAGACTTATAAAGCAATACCGTTTCAGAAAAAAAGATACGGGGTAGAGATATAAAAATATTTGCTTTATCAAGAAATGCCGATAACTATATATATATATATATATATATATATATATATATATATATATATATATATATATATATATATGCACGTATATCTGTATAAATAAAAGCAATAAAGAAAAACAATCACCGATTACCAGAAAAAAAAAAAACGATTACCAAAACAAATAACCCTACATCTTAAAGCCCATTTTTCAAACTTCTTGACTTAACATTCACAGGCAACTTGAAGTGAGTACACTGAGGAGACTACCAGGGCTGCTGTAAAAAAAGTGGGCTCGCTCTACCATACTAAAAAATTACTCACACTAGAAAGAATCCTGTTTCTTTAAAAATCCAGAATTCTCCTATGCTTGGAGTATTATTACCACACCCGGCTGGTTCATCCACCACTAGTGTGTCACACTTAGACATGGTTCAAAAGTTCTACGTCTAATAAGTCCGGAAATCTGTCCCATCGCCGCAGTGTCGCATCTCTGTGCTTGTTTTTATAAGTACTTAAATGTTTCTTCCCCAGACTTTGGAATTCCATCCCTGTTTCCTGCGTCTCTAACTGTACTAAACTGTAGAAGTTAAAATGTTAACCTTAACAGAGATGTTGCTATTCAATTCCCTCACAGTCTTTTAGAGATTATCCTAATAAGAAGCCTCTTACATTTCAAGTGGCAACATGTCTTGTATTGAGTGAAAAAAGTAATAAAAAAGTAATAAAAAAGTAATTAATTTTCTCAAGCATGTTTTGTTATATAAATCCAAATTCCTTTACATAAATAACAAAATGTATGTGTGTAGCAACGTGTGTATGTGTGTGATGTTGGATTTCACCTTTAGAAAGAAAGGGTAATAAATTTACTCTGAAGGTGTTTTCTAATTTAGAATTTAACAAATTTATAAGTACACCCACAAGGGAATATGGGAGCATAATCTCCATTAAACATTAAAAATTCAAATTTTACCGAAAGTAATGCGTGATATTTTCTGGGGATAACAATAGACGTGATCCCGAATTTCTAAGCGCCTCTTCGCCTGTCTGTTTGTATGCCTCAGTTCTTTTACCTATACCCACTTCTCTTTTTTTCTTTCTCTCTCTCTCTCTCTCTCTCTCTCTCTCTCTCTCTCTCTCTCTCTCTCTATATATATATATATATATATATATATATATATATAGTTGTATAGAGTGTGATAAAACAATTTATATATGTATATATATATATATATATATATATATATATATATATATACTCATGAGCAAAAAAAAAAAAAAAAAATGGGCCAAAAGTTAAAGAAGGAAGAAATCGATTTTTCAATATTTTTCCATGAATTTTTGTTAATTTTAACTGAAAATGTCTATTTTGCAGATCATTATTATTATAGCATATAAGAATACGTGAAAAAATTAATCCTAAAAATGGTAAGACCACGTCTTGGTAAGGATATAAAAAAAAACGAATTGCAGGATTAAGGCAGTCCAAAATGACTTACAAGCAGACTTTTGATATTTTAAGAAAAGAAAAAGTGAAAACATCTCTTCCTGTAGTCAAATTGGTCAAAGGTTTGACGTCGAATGCTTGGTAAAAGGGAAATCTGGATCTGGTCGCCCTAGAGCATTCACTTTGAAGGACGACCACAGGCTTAAATTAACTGTTTTGAAGGATTGAAAGAAAACTTATGTTGACCATAACAAATAATTCCAAACAGGGGCTGGAAATTCTCTTTCTAGATATAAAATATCTAAACAAATGAAAGAAATGGAACTGTTACCAAGTATGCAGAAGCTGGAAATACCTCAGAACATTATTTTTCAACATGATAATGCCCCTGCACACACTGTTAACGTCACAAAAATAGTTTTATGATAAGTCAATTAGTGTGATATTTTGTCCAGGTCAAAGTCCCGATCTAAACCCAATCGAGAATATTTGATCCATAATATGTCGTGCATTGGATGGAAGAACTGTGGGAAGCTGTGCAAAGCGAACGGAATAGCCTCTCCTCTTCACAGTATTCCACTTTGGTTGAGCGCATGTCTAAAAGGATTGATCTTTTAAAGAAATCAAAAGGGAATGCGATTCTATACTAAACATTTGTTAAAGTAAATGTCTTGTTCTGTGCTATTAATCTCGTTTAAGTTTCCTTGTTCAATTGTTCTTTGTCCAATATAGATTTTAGTGCGATAAAATGTATAAAATTTGTTTGACCCATGTTGTTTGCTCACGAGTATATATATATATATATATATATATATATATATATATATATATATATATATATATACTCACACTAGAAAGAATCCTGTTTCTTTAAAAATCCAGAATTCTCCTATGCTTGGAGTATTATTACCACACCCGGCTGGTTCATCCACCACTAGTCTCTCACACTTAGACATGGTTCAAAAGTTCTACGTCTAATAAGTCCGGAAATCTGTCCCATCGTTATCATCTATATATATGAACAAATGATTAATAAAACATATCTTGTGCTTCCTTTTTTAAAATTAAATATGTTTTTACTCTTTTTCAAGATGTCTTTTAACATGTTTATTAATCATTTGTTCATATTATAAGCTCTATTTCGTTTTCGGTTTTATTGAGCTTTTACATCTGGTTGAGATTACTTTACTTGTAAATATTAACTCTATAATATTTATAAGATATTTTACCACTTTGATTACATTGGTAAACTTATTGTAATTTATATATATATATATATATATATATATATATTTTAATTCAATTTTCACCCCAAAAAAAGGCACATCGCCACTTTGAAGCAGGGGGCTACTATTAGGGACTTAATTAGCGGGGTCATTATGAAGGGAGATGAGTAGAAAGATGTTTGTTAACATTACACTTGAACTTCTGCATATCATTGCAGTTGGGAAAGCAGAATCCCGGAAGGGAGTTCCAAAGACCCGCAGTTCTGGGGAAGAAACTATTGGAGTAAAAGGCTTTCTTGCACCTAGGGATCTCTACTGTAAAGGGATGAGACTTAGTAGCTTGTCGGGTTTGTCGGGGGTAGTTACGTCGGGGAGGTACAAGTGTTTGCAGTTCGTCAGAGCATTCACCATTAAAGTATTTGTAGAACAGGCAGAGGGATTCAACATCTCGTCGATGGGACAGAGGCTGAAGCCTAGATGACAGTTCAGGACCTATCAGGTTGGCGACTCTCTTTTGAACCCTGTCCAGGAGCGCGAGACAAGCAGCAGATGCACAAGCCCAGATGTGACAACAGTACTCCATACATGGGCGAATGGTTGCCTTATAGAGGTATAGGATACTGTTAGGCGTAAGTAGTTTTCTAGCACGGTAGAGGGAGCCAACCTTCCTTGCAGCAGCCTTGGCAATGCTCTCAATGTATCTATTCCAGTTCATATTCCCTGTAAACGTTAGGCCGAGGAGTTTAAAAGAAGTACTTCCAGGCAATATGTTCTTGGCCATTGCTATTGGTGGCAGAGAAGGTTTCTTGTAGTTATTGAAAGGAAACAAGCTTAGTCTTAGCAGCATTGAATGTCACCAACCATTTTTGTCCCCATTCCACTACGGATCCGCTAGTGTTTCTGCCATTTCCTTGGATATGTGTTCATTTGTTTTCCCCTCATATCTGTTATAGAGAGTGGTGTCATCGGCAAATATACCCATCTCCGAAACAATTTTATCAGGGAGGTCATTTATGAATATCAGGAATAATAGAGGTCCAAGGATAGACCCCTGAGGTACTCCCGCATTTATGTCATATTGTTTGGATGTACGACCGTCGAGGACAACTTTGATTTTTCTATTACTTAAGAAGGATTTAATTACATTATGAATTATTCAGTGATTCCATATGATCTAATTTTCCTTAGAAGACCATCGTGCCATACCCTGTCAAAAGCCTTAGATATATCAAGGGCCACCGCTCTACCCTCCCCTGTTTTATCCAATGAACGGTATATACGTTCAGAAACTACAGTTAAGATATCTGCTGTTGAACGGGCTTGCCTGAATCCATATTGTTTGTCAGTCAGGAGTTTAGCAGCTGTTAGGTGCTGGACTAGAGCTTGATTAACTAAGGACTCAAATATTTTAACGAAAAGCGGGAGGAGGCTAATGGGGCGATAATTTAGTGGGTCAGTTCTTTCACCAGAATTCTTGAAGACTGGTACCACAGAAGCGGTTTTCCAGCAGTCGGGAAAACAAGATTCGTTAAGGCATTTATTGTAAAGTTTGGACAGAACTTGAGCAACCTCGGCAGAGCATTTTTTTAAAAGCACAGCCGGGATGAGATCTGGTCCACATGCTTTTGAGGTGTCTAGGTTTTTTATAATAGCATGTACCTGAGAAGGGGTGATTTTCAAATCGTCTAGTGTGGCGTCTGTTCGCAGAGGAAAATCAGGGAGTGAGTGGTGTACCGAGTTTGAGGCAAACCGACTGGCAAGCAGATTAGCTTTGTCAGTTGCCGTGCAAGCAACCTCATGATTGTTTGTTAGTGGGGGAATAGTTGACTGTCAATTATTAACTATGCTGCTGTAGATTTTCCAAAAATCCTGGGTTCCTAATTTCTGTGCTTCGACGCGCTTTCTGGTTGTTTCAGAGTAATCTGTCTTAGCTGTCTCTATGACTCTCTTACAATTATTTCTAGCTTCTATAAACTTCTGTTTATTTGAGCTGGACTTATGTCGGTTGAATCTGCGGAACGCATGCTGCCTTTGACATATGGCAGCTGCACAAGCAGAAGTAAACCATTGGGGAGAGTGGGGCTTGCTATAGAATTTCCGTGCGGGAACATGTGCTTCAATAGCAGTTTTGAACCATTCAGTGGTCTCATTTGCACACTGTTCCGCTGGAAGAGTAAAGATATTTTGCCATGGGGCATCTCTGATGAGCTCCCTGATGGCTTCCCAATCAGCCTTTTTGTAATACCTCGTTGTTTTGAGTAGTGGGTCTTCAGTTTTAGGGCGAGAATTTAGGCTGATTTCTACCATTATCACAGCGTGATCAGCATTCCCGAGTGGGCTGTGGGCATTTGTTGTACAGTCATTGGGAACCGTTATCAGAAAGAGATCTAGAAGTGAGGCATGTTGATCGTGCTGGTCTGGGAAACGTGTCGGAAATGTAACCAACTGAGATAGGGAATGGGATATAGAGAAGCTATGTGTTGCGCTACCAGCTACGTCTGTGTGATTAGAGAATCCTAGCCAGTTACTGTGGTGGACATTGAAGTCACCAAATACATGTATTTGTGCGCTAGTATCGAGGGAGAGTGCTATATCTATGCTGTCTGAGACTTTGTTTATTAGGGTACAGTCTTGGTTTGAGGGAGAGCGGTAGAGAAAATACAAGTAGCTAATATTGTGTTGCATATTTAGTCTGAAGCACATAAAGGCCTGCTCGTCTGATTCTAGTTTTATTTCTCTAGTCAGGGGGAGGGTGTTTCGAATATGGACTCCAAGTCCATGCATATGTCTGTCCGAGTCCTTATATATATATAAAGAAAAATAAATTAAAAAGTATAAATATGCAGTATAATCGCGTTGACACACCGATTCTGGTCAGATCACCGAAGTTGAGCAACGCTGATCGTGATTAGTACCAGATAGGTGACCATTCGGGAATTTTAGGCGCTGTATATGATCTTCTCTTATATATATATATATATATTTATGGTAAATAAATAACCAAAAACTATATTCTAAAACTAATGATGTTGATAATCTTATAATTTATTCCTTCAGTTCAGTTAGAATCTACAATTATTGAAAGTATCTGTTTCGTAACGCAAAAGCAGTCACTTAATTATTATGTAAATCAGTGAATCTATTATGCCCTTGACTCATGAGAAGAAATAGCAACAATCACTCTGCCAAAAGGGAATAAAGTGTGAATTGCCATCAAAATTGGAAAAGAAGCTGCAATTACCTTTAATATGTTTTAATCACCCAATTTTCGCTATATATATATATATATATATATATATATATATATATATATATATATATATATATATATATATGTCTCTGATGGAAATACAGTTTTAAAAAATGGAAAAATTTTGGAAGAATAAAAATGAATAATAATAACCGAAATAAGAAATTAATTAAAAATCAATAAAAATTAAAAGAACATTTTATAAAAATGGGATGAAAAATATAATTTTAAAAGTCTAGGAAAGAAAATTAAATATTGAATTAGAATATAGTACTGTAAAAAATAATTGTAAAATTTTAAAAATGAAATAAAGACAAGATGTGTAAAAAATGAAATAAAGACAAGATGTGTAAAAAATGAATTAAAGACAAGATGTGTAAAAAATGAATTAAAGACAAGATGTGTAAAAAATGAAATAAAGACAAGATGTGTAAAAAATGAATTAAAGAAGATGTGTAAAAAATGAATTAAAGACAAGATGTGTAAAAAATGAAATAAAGACAAGATGTGTAAAAAATTAAATAAAGACAAGATGTGCAAAAAATGAAATAAAGACAAGATGTGTAAAAAAGGAATTAAAGACAAGATGTTTAAAAGATGAAATAAAGACAAGATGTGTAAAAAATGAAATAAAAACAAGATGTGTAAAAAATGAATTAAAGAAGATGTGTAAAAAATGAAATAAAGACAAGATGTGTAAAAAATGAATTAAAGACAAGATGTGTAAAAAATTAATTAAAGACAAGATGTGTAAAAAATGAATTAAAGACAAGATGTGTAAAAAATGAATTAAAGACAAGATGTGTAAAACATGAAATAAAGACAAGATGTGTAAAAAATGAATTAAAGACAAGATGTGTAAAAAATGAAATAAAGACAAGATGTGTAAAAAATGAATTAAAGAAGATGTGTATAAAATGAATTAAAGACAAGATGTGTAAAAAATGAATTAAAGACAAGATGTGTAAAAAATGAAATAAAGACAAGATGTGTAAAAAATGAATTAAAGAAGATGTGTAAAAAATGAATTAAAGAAGATGTGTAAAAAATGAAATAAAGACAAGATGTGTAAAAAATGAAATAAAGACAAGATGTGTAAAAAATGAATTAAAGAAGATGTGTAAAAAATGAATTAAAGAAGATGTGTAAAAAATGAATTAAAGACAAGATGTGTAAAAAATTAAATAAAGACAAGATGTGTAAAAAATGAAATAAAGACAAGATGTGTAAAAAATGAATTAAAGAAGATGTGTAAAAAAGGAATTAAAGACAAGATGTTTAAAAGATGAAATAAAGACAAGATGTGTAAAACATGAATTAAAGACAAGATGTGTAAAAAATGAGATAAAGACAAGATGTGTAAAAAATGAATTAAAGACAAGATGTGTACAAAATGAAATAAAGACAAGATGTGTAAAAAATGAATTAAAGACAACATGTGTAAAAAATGAAATAAAGACAAGATGTGTAAAAATGAATTAAAAAAGATGTGTAAAAAATGAAATAAAGACAAGATGTGTAAAACATGAATTAAAGGCAAGATGTGTAAAAAATGAAATAAAGACAAGATGTGTAAAAAATGAATTAAAAAAGATGTGTAAAAAATGAAATAAAGACAGGATGTGTAAAAAATGAAATAAAGACAAGATGTGTAAAACATGAATTAAAGACAAGATGTGTAAAAAATGAAATAAAGACAAGATGTGTAAAAAATGAATTAATAACAAGATGTGTAAAAAATGAAATAAAGACAAGATGTGTAAAAAATGAATTAAAGAAGATGTGTAAAAAATGAATTAAAGACAAGATGTTTAAAAGATGAAATAAAGACAAGATGTGTAAAAAATGAAATAAAGAAAAGATGTGTAAAAAATGAAATAAAGACAAGATGTGTAAAAAATGAATTAAAGACAAGATGTGTAAACAATGAATTAAAGACAAGATGTGTAAAAAATGAAATAAAGACAAGTTGTGTAAAAAATGAAATAAAGACAAGATGTGTAAAAAATGAAATAAAAACAAGATGTGTAAAAAATGAAATAAAGACAAGATGTGTAAAAAATGAAATAAAGACAAGATGTGTAAAAAATGAATTAAAGAAGATGTGTAAAAAATGAAATAAAGACAAGATGTGTAAAAAATGAATTAAAAAAGTGTAAAAAATGAAGTAAAGACAAGATGTGTAAAAAATGAATTAAAAAAGTGTAAAAAATGAAATAAAGACAAGATGTGTAAAAAATGAATTAAAGACAAGATGTGTAAAAAATGAATTAAAGACAAGATGTGTAAAAAATGAATTAAAGACAAGATGTGTACAAAATGAAATAAAGACAAGATGTGTAAAAAATGAATTAAAGACAAGATGTATAAAAAATGAAATAAAGACAAGATGTGTAAAAAATGAAATAAAGACAAGATGTGTAAAAAATGAATTAAAGACAAAATGTGTAAAAAATGAAATAAAGACAAGATGTGTAAAAAATGAAATAAAGACAAGATGTGTAAAAAATGAAATAAAGACAATATGTGTAAAAAATGAAATAAAGACAAGATGTGTAAAAAATGAATTAAAGACAAGATGTGTAAAAAATGAAATAAAGACAAGATGTGTAAAAAATGAAATAAAGACAAGATGTGTAAAAAATGAAATAAAGACAAGATGTGTAAAAAATGAAATAAAGACAAGATGTGTAAAAAATGAAATAAAGACAAGATGTGTAAAAAATGAATTAAAGACAAGATGTATAAAAAATGAAATAAAGACAAGATGTGTAAAAAATGAAATAAAGACAAGATGTGTAAAAAATGAAATAAAGACAAGATGTGTAAAAAATGAATTAAAGACAAGATGTATAAAAAATGAAATAAAGACAAGATGTGTAAAAAATGAAATAAAGACAAGATGTGTAAAAAATGAATTAAAGACAAGATGTGTAAAAAATGAAATAAAGACAAGATGTGTAAAAAATGAAATAAAGACAAGATGTGTAAAAAATGAAATAAAGACAAGATGTGTAAAAAATAAAATAAAGACAAGATGTGTAAAAAATGAAATAAAGACAAGATGTGTAAAAAATGAATTAAAGACAAGATGTATAAAAAATGAAATAAAGACAAGATGTGTAAAAAATGAAATAAAGACAAGATGTGTAAAAAATGAAATAAAGACAAGATGTGTAAAAAATGAAATAAAGACAAGATGTGTAAAAAATGAAATAAAGACAAGATGTGTAAAAAATGAATTAAAGACAAGATGTGTAAAAAATGAAATAAAGACAAGATGTGTAAAAAATGAATTAAAGAAGATGTGTAAAAAAGGAATTAAAGACAAGATGTTTAAAAGATGAAATAAAGACAAGATGTGTAAAAAATGAATTAAAGACAAGATGTGTAAAAATGAAATAAAGACAAGATGTGTAAAAAATGAAATAAAGACAAGATGCGTAAAAAATGAATTAAAGAGCACAGAAAGAAAAAATATGAAAACTAAAATAAAAAAAAAATGAATGAAAAATAATGAATAATAAAGTAAATGAAAGAAAATCTGATCGATAAAATGAATTTAAAAATGTATAAACAAATAAATAAAAGTAAGTGAATAAAAATGAATAAAAAAATGAAATAAAAAATAAAAATATTTTAACACAATACCAACAGACCAGCACTGATGTTCTCATTTAGTTTACTTAAGAAAATTCCCGCACTTTTACCGTAAAATTTCATTGAGATATTAAAACTCCAAACATCAATCTGAAGTCATGTATTGATGTTGTTTGTATTATCAGGCGACAAATTCAACAAGCAAAGATAATCGACACTTGAATGTCCAATATATTTTTACGATTTCACTGTACAGTTGAGAGATTCATGTGAAGGGATGGTCAGCTATTTGATAAGTTCTAAACGAGTTACTCATTTCTGTAAGTATTGCCCTGGGAGTCGTACAAATTGATAACTCGCATGAACACACAGCCATGCCCTCTTGGAATTCTACATGCAAAGAACAAATACTTATGTTCTCCAAGTCTAAATAGATGATATATACACACACACACATATATAAAACCCCAAAAAACTACGTAAATATATAAACGATAAAAACTAAACTGTAAATCGTTTATGGCATCATAGCGCAATGGTTAAGACGCTGAAGAGGGGTAGGGCCCCGGAACATGCATGTACGTAGATTACTGTTTTAAAAATAAATAAATAAATAAGTAAAAATATTATTTGTTTACACCCAAAATAAAAAATGGGCAATTTCTAAAACAAAAAACAAAATAAAAAACATCCGATTTTCAAGGTGAAGACGCTAACCTCAATATCGTTTAAAAAAATAAAAAAAGAAAAAAAACTACGTAAATATATAAACGATAAAAATAAACAGTAAATCGTCTATGGCATGATAGCGTGATGGATAAGACACTGGGCTGAAGTACATAAGGTCCAGGGTTCATGTCCTAATAACAGTCAATCTACGCTGAAGAGGGGTAGGGCCCCGAAACATTCATGTACGTAGATTACTGCTTTAAAGTATATATATACATATATATAATTATTTCCACAGCTAAACCACGTCGCAGCTCACACACACACACACACACACAAAAAAAACAAAAACAAAAAAAACCACCCATATATTTATATATCGGTGCTTCTGGAAATTATGCAATCGTTTTATATTTGTTATATTTTATCCGGGAAATCTGCCTTTCAAAAAATAAGACATCTAAAGAGAAATTAACTGCAATTTTCACCCACTTCAAATCGTCTACTGTAACTGCTAAACGAAATAACTGGGCTTTTTGTTCATAGAAAAGGAATTTTGCTGCTTTAAATTTGTACACTTTGGGTAACAGAGTACGTTTTTATAAACACGTAGTTGTATGCCATATTTCCGGTCACACGCGAATAGATTTTTTTCTCATTCTTTGTCTTCATGCTTCGTTATTACAAGCTACTCGTCTTTTGAAACACGCAGTTTTAGAGTTTTACAAATTTATTTCAATTTTAGTAGTTATTTTCGACGATACGTTTTCCTATTTATTTTTTAAATACCAGAATACGTAGCTAGGAAGTTACAACGAAATAAAATTAATAGTAGGCTATTTTCTTAGGCTTAATAATTTTCCTTTGAGAATATTTTGGATTTGAATCTTACGTTCTTAAAAGCAATGCAACAATCATTATAATACATAAAAATTATTATTACTATTAAATGTAAATGTTGACTTCGAATTTTATCATATAAAAATGCAATTACGATTAATCTGATAGTACGTAAAATCTCGCTATACAAACGAACTTAGCATTGACAAAGTTCAGAAGGATTCATTCTTACGTGAATAAAAGTACAATATCTACGGGATTATTCTGTTTTATATACGTTTTACAAATTTATTTGTCTTATTTCCTCTTAATTAGTTTTTGCGATTTGTTTTTTATATATGCAATTTAATAACAATCATAGTTCACAAATAGATTGTTAGGAAAATACAATGCGTGAAAAATAATGTTCTTGAAACAAAATAAATGTCATTTCTTTTTGAGGACAAATACAATTATTTCTTTAAAAAATAAATAACTTAATAAAAATCCATTTATTAAATACTTGTTACATTTGGTTTGAATTTTTATGATTTCATTCATTTGAAATTATTAATTAGAAAGAATTATTTATCATATGTAAACATTTATTTGATTGTTTTATAACCCAATTTGGGAATCTGAACGAGTTTATTCAAAAGTTATTACAAAACATAATGTCGCTAGCGATTAAAACACTGGATTAACATTCAATTTTCACGGAATTATCAATTAAATTAGGTTCCTTGGCAACACAAACGATGTAAGCGTGATCATCGAAACGTGCAGTATCCTTATTGTAAAATTGAAGAAATCGTTTATCGAATTGAAATGTTGATATTTCTTTTCTTTTAATGCCATTTTCAAATTCGAACGAAAGTTTTTTTTTTTGTTAAACGATCCCCACTCCTGATTTTGTTTTGTGTGTAGGTGTAGGGATTCCTGTATAGCTGACGTGCGTTATTTTTTATAATAATCTTTTTGCTGTAATAGCTACATTCCGCAATTAGGGCTGTATTTCTCACCATCTCTCCCTACCTTTCTTCTTCTTATTCAGTTAAAACTAGGCAAAATGTCGCATGCCGCTATTATATACAGGGCAAGTGTAGCTGACCTGCCATATTTTTTTATAATAGTCGCTATGCTACAATTGCCGCACCATTCTCTTTATCTTCTTTTTCGTTTTTTTTTTGCCAACCCTTTCTTGAATGATAAACTGCACAAAACAAGTCCAATCTCTACATGTAAGTGGGAGAAAAAGAAAACATTGATTTGATATTCGAGGATTGGGTGGTGTCGTTCCAAGATAAATGCAATTTCTGAGAATTCCAATTAAATCTGAAAGTGGGAAGTTGGAATATTGGAGTATGTCTATTACAAAGAGAGTAATTCATTCACTCGTCTAACTAGAATGTGACTGGATTGGACAGTGTGCATCATACTAATGTAGTGAACATGCCCACTTTGTTATTAGCCAAAACCCCACAAAGCACAAATATCTTAAAATAGTTCATATAAGTTATTTGATACTCTTTTTAAAGTTATACACTTGTTTTAAATTTACCCTGGGCAACGCCGAGGGATGGACCTTAGTAGTATGTTATAAAATATATTCGGATTTATTTCCAGAACAAAACGTATCGTTTTAAATGAAGGGCAGATTTTATCCAACATTTAGCTAAATCAACATTAAGCATTTTCGCTTATTTTGTTTACAATTAAAGCGATAGTCGTGATTATGAAACGTACTTTTCAAAATCACACGTTATGAAGAAACCATAAAGATATTCGTTATTACGAAAAATGTATAATCATTTTAATATCATTAAATATTAAAAATGATGATAATGATGGTAAAAATGAAAAATAAATAAATTTATTGTTATTCGATGTCGTTAAACGATCGACAGCCAGGGAACAACTTGTGCTAGACAGGCGTGATATAGGGATTGCCTTGATATACCTTTATTTAGAAATTATTTCTTGGAACATTAGTATTTTTAAAACATGACAAGGATAGTAATGTTGTCTATCGTCATGCATGAAATAACAAAATGAACGGTACATATATAAAACGATTGGGATTCTACACGCGCTTTAATCGAGGAGGCACTTTTGGAGGGTTGTGAACTTCTGGGTCTGCATTTGTAGGTGAACTTATTTATTTTGTTCAAAATAAGATTATTATTCCTGAACTTTATGTTTTCGATTTTTGTTTGCAGACATAAGGTGTGTCTCTATTTAAAACTGCATTTGTCATTTATTTCTGTTCTTAAAATTATAAGGTGTATTAGTTATGTTAGTTTCCATGTCAATTTATTGTCTTTGTTGTTTAAAGTTAGCAGAAGGAAAGGAGAAAAAACAGATCAAACAAATAGAAGTCTTACCGCATGTATGTCGAGCGAGGTTGGGTGATAGAGACAGAGAAATCAAGATGGCGCCCATAGTTTTAAAAGGTGTGATCTGGTCGAAGTCATGCGAAATCACACGAAATCACGCGGGAGACGTAAAAAAGGAGTGCACAGGTTAGGTCGGAGTGAGACAGATAGACGAAGGTTGGTGACAGTGGTAATCTCGAACCCGGTGGTTGTTGGTTTGCAAAGACGAATTCTTTTTTCTTTTTTTATTTCTTTGATTTTGTTATTCCAAACCAGGAACACTTCAAGCTATTTCAGCGATGGCTACCGGCCTGAACAAAATGATAAAGCCGTTCAATAGTGTAGGCGATTTGGTGGCTTGGTTAAAGAAATGGACCTAGTGCCAAAACTCCGAAGGATAGGCAACGTTGCCAAAGTGATACCGTTTTTCCTGGAAGGTGATGCGCTAGCCCTATATCTAGAGCTGAGCTCCGGTGAACAGGAGGACGCTGAGACGATCATAGCCAGATTGATCCAGACATTTGCGGCGTACAACAAATTAAAAGAGAAGAGGTGGATGGGGGAATCCGTCGATGTGTATGCAAATAAAGTCAAAACATTGGTAGAACTGGTAGGAATTCGGAGACAGGTAGCGAATCATGTAGCAAAGATGGCATTCGTTACCGGGTTCCTAGAGAAGATTTCCAAGAGGCTGCAGCAGGTCCCCGGTATCGGGACTTTGGAGGTGAGTGATCTGCTCCGAACTGCAAAATATTAGTGAGCACCCCACCCTCTGGGGACGTAAGAACAGTGGCAACAGCACGGAAGGATGAGAGCAAAAGCCACCCGAGACTGCGAGGCGCATGTTTCGAATATGGGAGCTCGCACCTGCGGAGAGACTGCAGGAAGTTTTTGGAAAGGACTGTATGCTACAGGTGTAATCAGATTGGTCACATGGCAGTTAACTGCAAGAGTCCGGGAAACTGTAAAAGGGGAGCCGAACGCCAGCAGCTACCCCGACTTGGGAATAATGGCGCGCTCGCACCAGATGCCCAAGCGTGAAATCGTGGTGGAAGGACAAGAAGCTGTGGCCCTGATCGACACTGGCTGTACAACTACCATGGTGCACACTAGCTTTGTGAAAGGATGGAAAGGGAAGGGCGAAGTAGTGGCACGAGTGAAATGTCGGGGAAGAGTCCATGCGGTTGTCTGATCACCTGATGCCTGGCGTCCAAGCGATTGTCGGAATGGACGTAATATGCCGACTTGGAGGTGTCACAGTCGGCAGAAATGGCGTGAGGTTCGGACCAGCTGGATGCGCAGTAACAGAACAGGCCAATGAAGGAATCAAGCAGGTTAGAGAAAAGAAATGGATATCAATCAATGATCCAGATTTTAGAGCGAAATTCGATGGGAATCAGTGGACAGTGGAGTGGGCATGGAAGACGTTAACAAACAGGGTGGCATGTTACGATAACTCGCTTAAAGAAGGCCGTGTACAAATGACGTTGAATCGGGCATCTTACCATTAATGGCCGGTCTGCAACCAACAAAAGGAAAGGTCAGACCAGTACTAGATTTCCGAGAATTGAACCGACACGTCGAATGCCATACTGGGGGTGACGCTTGCACTTGGTTCACCGGGTCCCGGTGAATCAAGTGCAAGTGAAATACAAACGATTGCACTGAAAGGGACGGCTAGAATCCTGAAAAGATATTATGGTTGGACTCACTAAAATAGGGGTAAATGTCAGACATCTGGTTGGATGTTCCATCCCCTAGAAGAAAAAGTTTAAGAAAAATGAAAAAAAAGGTGTGACGCTATAGATATATGCAGTGAGACCATCAGAGAATGGAGGCAAATGAACGATGTTTCTAAGTTGGTCGATATAAAATCTGCCTCTTTGCAACTCCGCGTTATCAAGAAACTCTGGAAGTACCAGTTGGTCAGATATAAAGGCAGAACCTACTGCCTTACGAGGATGGGATTCGGGCTGAACTCGGCACCCAAGATCATATCAACCATTCTAAGGAAGAGTCTAGAAAAAATGGGGAAGGGAGACGGCGCTGTGAGCTCATATATCTACGACATCCTCGTGAATGAAATCTGGTGACTGTAGGGGAGGTCCTGGTTCACTTGAAGATGTTCAGGTTGGTCGCCAAGGCACTGGAAGAATTGGCTGGGGGAGCGGCTTTGGGACTAAAGCTGAAACGAAATGCGTCGGGTGGCCTGGAATTTCGAAGGGGAAACGAGATCCCACAAATGAAAGAATAGCTCAACAAGGGGGAGCTTTTTTCGATATGCGGCAGGCTGATTGGGTATTATCCCATTGCCGACTGGCTTAGACCAGCATGCAGTTACATCAAGAGGCATGCTGAAGGTAGAGGATGGGATGATAGAGGGGGAGGAAAAACGACCGCCTTGATTGAAGAGACCCTAAAAGAAGTGGAAAAGCAAGACCCAGTTCGGGGAACATGGAACGTGCCGCGAACACTGGATGGAGTCGTGTGGTCTGATGCAAGCGGTATTGCAACAGGGGTTGTCTTGAAAGTGGTTGGAGTGGTTGTGAAGGATGCGAGCTGGCTACGAAAGAAGGATAATGCGAGCCACAACAATGTAGCAGAATTGGATGCAGTTACCGAAGGAGTTAATCTTGTCTTAAAATGGTGACTACGCAACATCTGTGTGAAAACAGACTCTGCCACTGTTTTTGCTTGGCTGAAATCGATGATTTCACATGGCAAAAGGATAAGAACGAAAGGGGCAGCAGAGATGCTAGTGAAGCGCAGGCTCAGAATGCTGGCTGAGCTGATGCAGGAGTTTTCTTTGAAGCTGCGCGTAATGATGGCTACCTCTGAGAAGAACAAAGCGGATGCTCTCACAAGAGTGAGAAAAGCTGTCTTGTGCCAACAAAAGAGCATATTGCTGCAGTGACTCATCTGGATAACTCTGGGGTGCGAGAGTTGCACAATCTGCACTATATGTGGGTAGAGAGGACATTGTACCTGGTGAGAAAAGTTGATCAGAGTGTCCTAAAGGAACAAATGAAACAAGTGGTCAGGACAAGTGTCAGTCAATTGACCCTGCTCCAAGGGCGCACGAAGCTGGAGAACTAGGTGTGACTGGGACCTGGGAAAGACTCGCAGTTGATGTCACCCATTACAGGGGTGGGCTTTACATGAGGAAGATCGACTGTGGCCTAGGCGCTTAGTCCTATGAAAAAGGCTGCGAGGTGAAAAGGGCAGTGAAATAGCAGCAGCACTTAACGTGGTGTTTCTGGAGCGCTGTCCGGTGGAAGAGCTACTAACCGACAATGGTACTGCATTTGATCGGCAGCAGTTGCGGATGTGCTAAAGAAATGGGATGTTCATCAATTCTTTAGAGCTGCCTATAGACCCAGTGATAATGGGATTGTAGAAAGAAACCACCGGACAATAAAGGCAGGGTGCGATGTACTACACAGTGGAGCAGAGGACGCATAACCGGGAATAACACTAGCAACATCATTGCGGTAGATGGAGTACCGAGACATATTCTTGATATCAGGCCAATGGAAAATGAAACGGTGGAAAGCGATGTGCAGCAGGAGGATGGCGAGACACCGCAGAGACCAAGTAGGGAAAGACGACCGCCACAGTGGGTGAAGGATTATGAAATGTGATCCAGAGATCAAGGAGGCATGTTGTTTAAAGTTAGCAGAAGAAAAAGAGAAAAAAGAAAGGGGGAAACAGATCAAACAAACAAAGTCTTACCGCGTGTGTGTCGGGCGAGGTTTGGTGAAAGGGAGAGAGAAATCAAGATGGCGCCCATAGTTTTAAAAGGTAAGCTCTGGTGGAAGTCACGCGAAATCACACGAAATCATGCGGATGACATGTATAAAAGGAGTTGACAAGTTAGGTCGGAGGAGACAGACAGACAAAGGTTGGTGACAGTGGTAATCTCAAACCCAGCGGCTGTTGGCTTGCAAAGACGAATTCTTTTTTTATTTCTTTAATTTTGTTGTTCTAAACCAGGAATACTTCAGTGGTATATATATTTTTTCGCTTTCTAATGCTGTCTAATTATTTTGTCGATAGATAACAAATATTTATTGTGGATCTATTAAAATATGTAGAGGGTTTTCTCAATTAAATTTTCATTTTTTGTCCATATTTAAATAATGTTTTTCTATGTTAATATCGAATAGTTTGAAAAATGATTGGTTAAACCATGTTGCATTTCTTTTCCTGGTTTTGCTACGTTTCTAATGCAGATTTTAATTAATTATTAAAGTGCTTACGTTATACATTATTTTCTAGTATTCATTAAAAACATTTTCTTTCGTAGAAAATGATGTGTATTCTGGTGCTAACCGAGTTTTTTTTATATAGATCTATGGAGATTTGATTGATCGTCTATGTGTGTGAGTGATTGATTAGATAATTAAACACCTAAATCCATGAACATTTAATCCAAGGAAACATTTGGCATAATAATTATTCGAAATCTTGAATGAGATATCTAAGAATTTCATACCACATTTAGCTAAAATTTCAATTTTAAAACCTAAATATCTAAGTGCTGCTATTGTACGCTTTTTGAACATTTATGACATGCCCATGGTTATGAACTCGTAATTACTGTACAGTCCAATGAAATTAGAATCAGCTATTTGCTCAAAATATAAAATATAGTATAATATTTCTACATATATGGACTGAGCCGAATGATATTAAGGCATCAGTACATTTATGTCCTCATCGCATATTTAGACCCGTATTAAGTTATTAAACAGGACAGTTTTTGTATACTAAAGAATTTTTTTTATTATTCATGTATTATACTGACGTACTATTTAGCAAAGTCTCTTGGTAATTTATTTTGAATAACTCGGATATATATGTAGAAAAATGTGTAAGGAAAGTCCTTTAAAAAAATTACTGCGCCCTCTGTAGATGTATAAGGAAAAATTCAAGATGGCGCCCGACTCTCTCTTTAACACGGTAAGTTCAGGAAAAGATGTTATAAATGTTGCAGCAATTCAATAACCAGTAAACACCGGTTCTGCACGGAATCCAACTAGCAAGGTGCCTAGACGGACGCGAACGGTTACTCAGACCGGCCCCAGCAACGGTAAGATATCCTCACACGGTACGAGAAGCAACAGCAACACGATTCCCTGAACAACTTAATCGTCGCTCTCCCAACGTCTTTTTCATCACCCGCTTTTATGGTCGTTGTAGGCCGGCTAAATTTGCATATTGCGAGAATTCGTGTGAGTTTGCGAGATATCATCCTTTACAAAAGACGGCGGCCGCCATCTTGATCTTTCTTTATCTATTTTCGGTCGGTGACGCTGAGCCGGTCTCGAGGTAAGTCTTTCCTTTTCGTCCGTCCCTCTTACGCACCCACACAACACACAAACACGCGAGCGCTTATCTCCTGGATGCACATTACAATATATATACATATATATATCTATATATATAAAAATGTAAAGTTGGTTCGTTCTAAACAAATAAAACCATGTTTATACGTTACCAATTTATTTGAAATTTTCAGACAACCCATTTTTAGAGTCGAGGTATGTTTTTATGTTATTAAAATAAATTTACCTAATTAAAATATTAAATAAAATAAATATATTTATTTAATCGTTTCTGCGAATCTGTTCTGTTGATAAAACTGAACTTCCGGTTCGATTCATTTCACAGCCACGAATTGACGAAAGGTTTCATTTTCTCTTAACTTGATAAGTAAAAATAAAACAAAAAAACATATTTCATTTGTTTATCTTCCAAATTTTTTAATTTACACATCTTTTCTTTATTATATAAGGCCCAAAAAAAAGTTTGTTGCTTGCTTTTGAGTTTTTTGTTTTTGTTTTTCTATATAAGATTACTCATGCAGAGAGTGATCCGTGCTGAAATAATGTTATTATTTAAAAAGTCATTCTTAACATAGGGAGGTAAGGATGTTTTGTACAATTGAATAAATAAAAAAAATAAACATCATAAAACGTTATTTAAACGTGGAAATATGATTTAAAAAATAGCGCGGGTCCCTCTCTGCATTAGCACCATTTTTATTTATTGCGGACTATTATTCTCATCTTTATTAGTTGTTGTTTCACGAATTTTCGGCCAACTATTCCTCTGGCCTTCATGAAAAGAAGTCCTTTTATAAATGTTCAGTAACTTTTTCCTTTTATTATTCTTAAAGAGTAAAACTTTTCTTATTCATGAAAGGAGTTAAGCCTACGTAAATAAATAAATGTTTGTACACGTGACAAATTATCAATAAATGTTTTTTTAAAAAATGTTTGTAAAAGTGCGAAAGGCGACGTTGTTGTACAAACATTACTCCCATGCTTAATTTCTATACTTATAGGTTTTTGGAATTTTTTTCACTGGATTATTATTGATTGGACACTAATTAAACATATTATTAAAAAAAAATGTAAAAAAGAAATCATTATTTCGACATTTGAAAGTGATGCTCACTTTTTAGTTACAACGTTCTGATAAATCAGTCACCCATTTTGTAAGCAATAAAAACGCGGTATATCAAAACCATAGAAAGTAAAAATAATGAGTCTCTACCGCATTTGTAAGTCAGAAATATATTTGTTTCTCAAAGAAAAAAAAAATAGAGAGAACAGGACTTTTTTTATTGTTTTCATGAAAATAAAGTTTCGAGACTTTTAATTATTATTTTTTTTTTACTTATTTAGTCAGTTTGTGTTTTTTTTTTTTAAATTGTTTTTGTGAAAGGTGAGTTTTTTTTCAAAACTTTTGTTTTGTTTCTTTTTAATTTTTTTTTTTTTAAGTATTATAAATTTCACTAACATGCTGGAGAAATGTTTAATAATTTGGTATTTTTTTAGATTAGGTCCACCTCCACAATTTTCCTTTCAATGACGACATTTATAGGTTTCCGAGAATGCTGAACACGCAAATTTCATTGAAATTTTGCGGAAATAAATAGTTGTATTATGCATTGTATTCTTCGGCGGCCATCTTTTTACGTGCACACGCGCCATAAACAAATACACACACATAAAAAAGATGGCCGCCAAAGATTACAATGCATAATACAACTTTTTATATCTTGATAACTACTTATTTCTGCAAAATTTCGATGCGATTTTCGTATTCAGCATAGTCGAAAACCATTTCAAGTCGTCATTTAAAAGAAAATTGAGGAGGTGGAGGTGGACCTAATCTAAAAATTTACCAATAATTTTTAATCCCGTACGCCTCCCGATACATTGCTTCGTCAACATGCGACCATTTTATATCTCCCGAAGACACTTCCGTATTTAGAAAAAAAATAAATAAATAAAAATGACCGATTTACCAGAACGTGGTAACTAAAAAGTGAGTACCCCTTTCAAATGTTGAAATGATTTTTTTTTTCAATTTTTTTTCATAATCTGGTTAGTGTTCAATCAATAATAATCCAGTGAAAAAATTTCAAAAAACCTATCAGTATAGAAACTCCACCACGTAAGTAAATAAATAAAAAATGTTACGTGCGCATGCGTTAGCCTTGACTAGGGGGGTACTAAGGGAACAACCATCAAATAATTCTGCGGGTCGCCATGGAACTCAACGCCCAAGGAGTACCAAAATAGTTTTCATGATCTGAAGAAATTTTTGTTTTCAAAAAGTGGGTGATCACTTTTCCATCTAAATTTAACTTAAAATGAGCACCCACTTTCTGGCCACCTGAGGAAGGGGCATTTATTTTCGTGTTTATTGGCTTAAAGGTTTTTTCGACAAGGCACAAGGTACGCGAATGCATATTTAACAGTTTTCGTTTATGCTCACGCATAGCATAAACAAAGGCTACGTCTGTGAAATGGAAAATAGTCCCAGGGTTCAGGGGTTAATACCATGCAAAAGAAATCAAACAAAAAGACTTTTTAGCCAAGAAACACACAGAAAGAAAAAAATAGCATCCATTTTGTTTCTATCGAATTCATTTGCTGTTTTTATTGAAAACTATTTTCCCCCGGATTTTTGATATAATTTTCCATTAAGGGCTGTGCGTCTCACGTTCGTAAATAACAAAATTTTTTTTGTAGATTTTGGTGTGCTAAAAACGAATCTGCAAACCGTTTCCGTCGCAAAAAAATAGTTTTTATGATATGAAGAAATTACTTTTTCGAAAAAGTGGCGATCACTTTTCCATGTAAATTTAACTTAAAATGAGCACCCACTTTCTAGCCACCTGAGAGAGGGGGGATTTTTTCCCATGTTTATTGGCTAAACAGCTTTCGTTTATGCTTACGCATAGCGTAAACGAAGACTACGGCTGTTAAATGGAAAATAGTCCCAGAGTTCAGGGATTATTACCATGCAAAAGAAATCAAACAAAAAACTTTTTAGCCAAGAAACAGAAAAATGCCCCTCTCTCAGGTGGCCAGAAAGTGGGTGCTTATTCTAAGTTAAATTTAGATTGAAAGGTGATCACCCACTTTTCGAAAATTAATTTCATGAATCTCATGAAAACTTTTTTTGCTACGTAAACGGTTTGCAGATTCGTTTTTAGCACACCGAAATCTACAATAAAATATTTCGTTATATATGAACGTGAAACGGGCCTTAAAGTAAAATAATACCGGATTTTTTTGAGCAGATTTGCCGTTTAGTTGTACAAATATCCTCAAACCAGGTAATCACTAAAAGGGATTTTTAAAAGTCGTCACCTGTATCGAGCAAAAGTTTAAAACCACCGATTATATGCCAGCCTACATCATGGTAACATATATTGAGTGAGTTCCTAACAGTATTTTGTATAGTTTTTTAGTTTAAACTCATTTTCCCAAAATTTTCCCAAACTAAACGTGTTCGATACAGTCTGCCGCCATTTGTATTTTTCAGATATACCGATAAACATTGAATGTTTTTGAACCGATTATACATTACATAAAAACACTAAAATCTTATCCAGTTAGGTAGAACACTTACTTTTCTTGCCTTTGATAACATTTATTTGTTATATATTTATTTTTTGACAACTTCTTTGTATCTGTGTTTAGTAATATAAACCCTTTTCATTTAATGTAACGTTTAGTCGGCTCGAAAAACAGTGTTTATTGGTGTATTTGAAAGCTACAAATGGTGGTGCACACTGTTGATTACTTTAAGTTAGAGAAAGTGAGTTAAAACTAAAAAAAAACTATAAAAAATACTGTCAGAAACCTACCGATTATGTCAGCCTATGTCATGGTAACATATGTTCGATGAGTTTCAGACACTGTTTTGTATAGTTTTTAGTTTTCAACTTACTTTCCCAAACTTAACGTATTCAACAGAATTCGCGACCATTTCTGTTTTTTGAGCCAATTAAACATTTTACATTACATAAAAACACTAAACAATTATCCAATTAGGTAGAAACGTAAATTACCTTACCTTTGCTTTCATTTGTTTGTTTTTGGACGACTTTTTCGAATCTGTGTATAGTTACCCCCCTCCCCCCACCATCAACCAAATATTAATTACTAACTCACATTTTTTAAAACAACAACAACAACAAAAAAAAGCATTTAGCGTTTCAACATTTTTGCTACGTTCGGCTTCATCCACTGATTGTTGGTCAAGTCCAAAACATGAATGATTGACAGAAACTCTCGAGGATCCAGATCAAATTCTGCAAGAGTACCATTTTTTTCAGTTTCGCCTTTTGCACTTTTTGCAGTGGATTGCTGTACTAATATAAGAAACATGCATTTTCTCTTTTATTAAATTTTTCCATTACACCAAATAGAGCCACTGCAACGCGTGGCAGGGTACAGCTAGTATATATATATATATATATATATATATATATATATATATATAGGCGTATTTATATAAGCAGGTATTTATGCAGATGGTGCAGACTTTTTCGCTCACACTGAGTATGACATCTGAGCCCGAATGCATCACATGATCGTAGCATGTGATGCATTCGGGCTCAAAATCAGCCTGAAGAAAATAAAGGTAATGTTCATGCCTCCCCCTAGAGAGGAGTACATTGAACCAAACAAATTGGTTAATTGTGTAGTAGGATTGAAGTTATGGGTGTTTTTGTTTATTTTGGAAGCGTATTATCCAGGGATGGTTCCTTGAATGCCGATATGTATGCCCACATTCAAAAGGCTTTTGTTGCAATTAGGAAACTGCAGAAGATTGTGTGGAGTGATCATGAACTCACCATTAAGACCAAGGTGGATATGTATATGGCGTGTGTTGACACAGTGCTTGAAATCATGGTTACCACTGCGCAGTTGCACTAAGCAGGTCACATTGTATGTATGGGTGATAATCGTCTCCCAAAACAACTCTTCCATGGAAAACTTGCGAGAGGTAAGCGTTCACAACATAAGCCCAGAAATCGCTACAAGGATGATCTCAAAAGTATTCTGAGGGATGCAGATATTGAGACCGTCACCTGGAAAAAAACTGCAGTTGATCGTTGCACTTGGCGGGATTTGGTAAAAAAAATGGTTGTGATTTTCTCCAGTTTAGGAGGATGAAGGGCGCAAAGCTGAAAAAGGCACTTCGGAGGGGAGATCTGGAATTTTTGCAAGGCAACCATACAAATTGGATCCGTGAAACGTGTGGTCACATTCTCCTTTCAAAGGCAGGGTATGTGAGCAACCTGAAGTCCCACAATAACAGACCATCATTGTTGATTATGCAGTTATCTAATAATAATAATAATAATAATAATAATAATAATAATAATAATAATAATCATAATAATAATAATAATAATAATCTGGACAAGTGCGAAGAGAACTGGGATCTTGGGGAGGCTTAGCGTCACTCAAATTTCAGTATAAACCAATGGCCAATGACAGCGAGAAATCAATAGTAAGAGGCTGTTGCGATGATGCAAATTTATTTGCAAATGTTATCGAAGGAGGAAGAGAGGGCTGGACGTCTGGGGAGACTTGTTGTCACTCAGCTTCCAGAGAACACCACAGGTCTCCAATCAGATCGTTTGCTGACTTGTGTGAAAGCTCCATGTGAGCCGATAATAATAATTTTAGTATAACATAGATACATTGTCTCTTATGTTCTAACCGTACTTTCAGTGGACGACACGTTTCACTTTTTATAGTTTTCCACATTTACATGGGATTTCATATACACATATATATATCAGCATCTCCATTATATTGTCAATTGGTATGCAAGTGCGTTCTTTCAGTGAGGCATTCGTTGTCAGCTTATTCTCACTAAAAGAATGCCCTTGCATCCCAATTGGCAATATATGTTGACGATCAGTTTAAAAACTACATACTTCGTGATGGGATATATATATATATATATATATATATATATATATATATATATATATATATATTGTCAGAAGAAGGTCTGGCGATGGGATCACCATTGCCCCCAATACTGGCCAATGCATACATGGAATACTTTGAGGAAATGGCATTAGGATCAGCACCACTAAAGCCAATAATGTGGTTGTGATATGCAGATGACACATTCATACTCTGCCCCCACCATGAAGATGTTAAAACATTACTAGACTATGTGAACTAGATTCGTCCAACTATACAATTCACGACGGAAAAGAACACAACAATAAATTATCGTTTCTAGATGTGCTTATAACCCATACTGTTCAGGGCTTTATGTCATCTGTATACCGAAAGCCAACTTTCAATAGACAGTGCCTAAGCTTCAACTGCCACTATCCATATAATGTAAAGAAATTGCCTACAACACCGAGCAAAAAGCAATATGTAGTAACATCAGATGGACAGTTTCAGAGAAACTCACCACCAAAAACAACTATCCAGAGAGCATGGAATCAGCTCGAAGAAATCTGGACCAAACATAAAAGGACACCACTCAGTAACTCACCACAGATTTTATACCATATATGAAGGGCTTGTCTGAAAAAGCTTCAACGAATATGTAATCCATATGACATCATGACAGTATTCAGGAGTGATTAAACTCTCCGGAGACAGCTTGGCAAGCCTCCCACAGAAAAAAATCATGACTAAGAACTGTGTATATGAAATCCCATGTAAATGTGGAAAACTATACACTGAAAAGCTGTAGTATGTGGAGAGACTGAAATGTCAGGTATAGCAGACCATATCTAGAAGGAGAAGGTAAAACCATCTACTATTATGGGACGAAGTAAAACATATAGATAGAGAGGAACGGGGGAGAGTAAGACGACTGAAAGAAGCATCACATATGGCTGGGGAATAATCGATTACTAAGTAGACTTAGGGTAGAATTAAATACGATATGGTAACTAGTAATTATAAACAATAGATAATATATGCAAGTAATAGTTAAGGCACGTTTTATTAAATGCAACATAGTTTTCTTTTCTCTTCATTTTTCTGTTGATTTAAAAATACAGTCCAGCATAAGCGAAATAGCTTATAACATTAGTTCTAACGTATTGAATATATTTAACCATTAACCTCTCTCTCTCTCTCTCTCTCTCTCTCTCTATATATATATATATATATATATATATATATATATATATATATATATAAATTGACTTATAGTTAAAAAATAGAATAATAGACTTCACCACAAACTTATTTATCTTTCCTTCCCTAGCAGACGAAAAGCAATAAACCAATAAATAAAAACAAAATAAAATTAATTACAAATAAAAAAGAAAAAAAAATCCTCTTTAACGACAAGAAATTTGCTCCTGACTTTGATCAATGACCAAAAGCGCTAGAGGAAAATGTATATATAAAATCGAGTAAAGATAATCACCCATACATACGATGTGAAAGCAGCTTTCGAATGTTGATCTACATAGATCGAGGAGATCGTTTGCGCAGATTCCGTGAGAATTTGTGCTAGTCCCCCGCATTAAAGATCTTCATACAACGAAACAGTCTGTCCGTGGATGATTAAAAAAAACCACACACACACACACACACACGCACACACACACACACACACACACACACACACACACACACACACACACATATATATATATATATATATACGAGAAAAGACGAGGAATAAAAGTTATACATAATTTTATTGTTTTATTAGAACACTACAAGTTAAGTTATTGTTCTAATGATAACTTGAAAAAATAATAAAAAACGCAAAAACAAAGTCGTAAGTAACAATAACAATAATTCCAATCAAATCAAATAACAACATGCTAAGACATTTAACTATATAAATAAATTAGAATACTATCTTAAACGAAAGTGTTTAACAGCATTTATAGCTTACTAATCTATATTTAATTATATAGATTTAAGGACAGCTCCTAAATAAAAACATAAAACGTCAATAAATTACAAATCACCCATTTTTAGCAACTTACAAACTCCTCTTTAAATTCAATTGTTGAAATGAAATACCTTAGTTTTTAGCCTTTTGTTCATGCAACTCGTATATTTTTAATTTTTAATTTTTAAATATATATTTCTATTTTATTTTGGTGATTTGTAGTTCCACTGGTTTCATTTATTATAATTATTATCAGAAATATCCCCATATTTTCTACCTCTTTATAAAAACCTTCAACTAATCTTCATTAAATTCATTTTTTATATAACTTATCACTTAACTATTTAAACTGTTATACCAAAATTCCATTATTTTATCGCCTTTACACTATTACATCATAGTTTTTATTATTTTACTAATTTATACTAGATGCATCTGCCCAACCGCGCGTTGCCGTTGCTGAATCTGGTTGACGCAGGTATTAGATTGATTTGTATTGCACAGCCGCACGCACACACGAACACACAAGCACACATGAACACACATACTCGCACGCACACACTCGTGCGCGCACAGATACATACACCCGAGCACGCATGGCAACGTACTCGCCCACGCACACAGACTACACACAATAGCACACACACGCACATACACAGATACGCACACACATACACATACGGAAACACATACACACACGGACACACATGCACAGACTTTGCAAATAGAGGCTTCAAAATCATACAAAAGGAGATTTTGAAGTCGATTTCTGGTCATGATTAAATGTTAGAGTCAAGCAATGTAGGTTACAGTGTAAGTTTTCAGCAAAACCCAGGTCTTGGCTATATTAATCGCTTAATCCGTTTTATTTTTTTATTATTTTTATTTAGCGAAACTAAAAAGTTTAGTAAATCGATCTTAAGAAACATAAATGTTAGAGTCAAGCAATAAAGTTCACTGTGTAAGTTTTCAGCAAAATCAGGTTCTCGTCTATAAAATTCGCTTCATCCGTTTTATTGTTTTTATTTAGCGTAAAAAGAAAGAATTTTAATCTAATAGTCAGGAATAGACAGTTTAAAGGCTTCTAAAGCATACATATGGAGATTTTTGAAGTAAATAGATGGTCAATTTCTGCTTTGTCAAAATCCGCGTCTCAGTTATAATAATCGCCTTATCCGTTTTATTACTTTTTATTTATCGTAAATAAATAAAAAAAATAGTAAATCGTACTAAAAAGAAAAAAGAAATATTTATGCAGCATACAAAGGATGAAATAATTGCTTATCAGCACATGGCGATGGGTCGAAAAATTATCTTTAATAACAAGTACATTTATGTAAATACAAAAGATGTAGCACAGTAGCTTAACTGTATAAGAACAATTGCCTTGTGTAGAGAGTAACGCCGTATTTGGAAATTTCTGGAGCGTTCGGTTTTTGGAATAAAATTTAGATTCTGAAATAAACGAATTGTCAGCTAATGAGATTTGGCGAAATATGAGAAAGATAAATGTATTATTTTTGAATTTGTAAATAGAAAGATCACTGTATGTCAATGAGTATAGGATCCAGTTAGTAAGGGTGCAATTCCAAATCTTTCGAAAGTGCAGAATTTCTCCCGGAGATAAGTGGGGCGGTAGAAAGACTTGTTATTTAGAGGGAAAATAGGAACTATTTCCTCTAAATATGGTTGCGATCGTGACGATGTTACTACTAGGATATAATGTAGGATTTTATTATAACGACTAAATGTATCTAAAATGGCGTTCTAAATTTACATAAGATAATCACTAATAGTCTAGACACAATAAATTTGTATGTGGACTCGGTTATTGCCAACCTACGATATTTTGGTCCAACGGGGAATTTCTGCAATCAAAATATTATATAGAAGATTATTTTAAAATTATGCTCCATTATAGTTTATCATTTTTATTTAAATATTCCGCTAGTTGTTATTATTTTAATGTTTAATCAATATAATATTTTAGTTTTATTATTGCACAATTATTCTTTTATTTCTATTTTTATGTCTGATACATTTACCTTTTTATCATTTTATTATTTCTTTTATACTTATATATATATATATATACATGTATAAAAACAAATGTATATATATATATATTTGTTTTTATACTTTTTACTCAATGTAATATTTGGTAACATTCCTTCACTAGAAATATATATATATATATATATATATATATATTTATAAATACATTTTATTTTATTTAGTTAATATTTATTCTTTTATTTCAGTATTATTTTTCAGTATTATTCTTTTAATATACTGTTACTGTATTGATATATTATACCATTAACCCTCGATTTATATGAGTTTATTTTTATTATTATGCTTTATTACACTTATATACAGTTTTAGAATAAAATTAATATAAATTTCTCCTATATATTAATTTTAAATTAGCTTACATTTTTTGTATTCTTTGGAAGTAATCCTACCTTTAAATTTATTTTCTTAAATAAAAAAAAATAAAGAATAGAAAAAAATTAAATTAAATGAAGCTAATAATTTAATAATAAACATTTAAGGTTAATTTAATATTTAATCCAGGCAGTACAAACACACTTTCCTCGCCCCTTTTTCTTAATAATGTTTCATGTCCAAAGATTTTATTCTTCCTTTTAGCATTAGCAGAAAAGTCGGGACATAACACATTTTTCCAACTTTAGCGTGGGTGTTTAGATAAACCCGTATTGATTTTTTTCTTTCTTCCCTTTTTTCTTCACACTTATTCTGTTTTCAATTTAGTTTTTTTTTCATAGGTAATCACGTGGCATTTTAAATTGCATTGTTTGTGTAATTTGTTTTTTCGTAATCATTTGATGATTGACATCTTTAAAAGAGGGAAATTGCGTCGCCTGACGAGGTCGTTAGTTATTCTTTATTGTAACGATCGGATAGCGATTATGACAATACTGTTGAAATGTTTATTTAAATATAAATAAAAGTATATCGAGAGTTATTTAATATTGAATACTATTATATAATCTTCATTTAAATCATTCGTATTTATCTAGAAATATTTTGAACTTGGAATAATTATATATATATATATAATATATATATATATATATATATATATATATATATATATATATATATATATATATATATATATATATATATATACGTGTGTGTGTCTCATTTATTTGCTGATGTTTATTTGCAGTACTTTGAACGAATTTAGCTTTGAACTTGTACGGAAAATTATTTTATCTCCACGTGAAAAGACACACACAGTATGAAAATATAGTTTTCCACGGACACGTGTTTCGTCATCCTGAACTTAGCAAGATTCGAAACTAAAATCTCATAAATTATATCGCCATATATGCATATCGGTGTTTGTAGTCTATATATACAAAATTACGAATACACTTAATTGATCAGTTTCTAAAAAGGAACACCGACTATTGAGAAAAAAACAAAACACAATCAAGGTTCGATTCTGGTTTGAAGCGCTGGTCTGTCTCTTCAATACCTAAGCGTAGTAATATGACAAAATAATGTAGCCAAGACATCGGTATGATTAGCGAAGTACCTCGCTATCATTAGGTGTAGCTCTCCGTAACAACGAATTGAGGACACTTTCGAGTTAATATTGTTTACATAAATATTAAAAATTTACTCACGAAATGCAGTCAGCAGGCCAGTGATTAAAAACGCCATCTGTCGATGAAAAAAAATAAAAAAATAAAAACATTAAAAAATTAAAAAAAAAAAAATTCAGTCATAATATCCTATCTAACTACACTAAATATTGGGATACAGCGAAACAACACTGTGGATGTATATATATATATATATATATATATATATATATATATATATATATATATATATATATATATATATATATATATATATATATACTAGCAATTCAGCCTTGATTTGCTCGGGCTCTACTTGTGAATACACTCTATGTAAGATTTCAACTATTTAGACCCAACATTGTCTGAGTAATTTCGTAGAGACCGCGGAGGTAATTTTTTTTATAACCTGGACGCCAATTTTGATCCCTTAACATTAAGTATTTTGGTCTCAAATTAAAATATAAAGTTTTACCCATGTCCACGTTACCTACATCTAAAATTTCAAGTCTTTAGACCCAAAATTGGCGGAGAAATTTCGTAGAATCGGCAAAGGTCAACTTATTCAAGTTTGACATTTTGGCAGCCAAATTTTCGCCCCTAAACTGATTAAAATGATAAACTGATAAAAAAAGTGGTAGTAGGAAGGCAGGCTTGAACACGTACTGCAAAGGAGGAAAGGACCAGGGTAAAACCTAATGTTTATGCTGTTACGACCACCGCCAAACCGGAAGCGAAATTTTTTTAAATTAAGGCTAGACAATCTAAAGGAGATGATAACTTTCAAAAATATCGGCGAAAAAAGTGACCCCCCCCTGTAGAAAAGTGCCTAGTTGAAGGGAAAGATATTAATGTTTTTAGCCAATTTTTCGATATTTGTTGTATGAAAGATCGAACTTTAAAACGATACTGATCTTGGTAAAATCTGTCGCCTCTGTTGAAAGTTTAAGGCAGACATGCAAACAGACATACATACATTTATATATTGTTAACTAAAAATTTTCGACCCAAACTGATGAAAAAGCTTACCCTATCTCTAAGTATTTAGACTTTATGTAAAATTTCAAATATTTAGACCAGAAATTGTCTGAGTAATTTGGAAGAGACCGCAGAGGTCAATTTAAAAAAAAAACTTTGACCCCTATTACGACCCCTTAAAATTTATTGTTTTGGGCTTAAATCAAGTTATTAAGTTAGATCCATGTCCAATGAACTTATATCTAAAATTTCAAGTGCATAGACCCAAAATGGTCGGAGGTGTTTGGTAGCGTTCTCAAAGGTCAAATCGTTCAACTTTGACCCCTTAATCGCCAAATTTCTGGCTAAAAACGGATCACATCGATTATCCCAAATCTCAGTAATCTGTATACTAAATGTCGAGTCTGTAGACTAAAAATTGACAGAGTTATTGCGTAAGGAAATGTACACAGACACACAGACACACAGGCACGTTCACTTATATATATATATATATATATATATATATATATATATATATATATATATATATGCCAACTCATCGGGCCATTATTAACTTAGCTCTCATTAATTATAAGATACTAATAAAAAAGATTAATCACTCAATCACTGCTAATAATAAACTTTACCGAAAATACTAAGCTCTTGACTGTCATATCCATAGAGAGTGTCTGTGATAGAGCGAAATAGTTTATATCTGGATTATTAAACACACGCACACGTATATTATATAAATATAGGCGCGTGTGTGTCTCATGTGTGAAACTACTAAGCTAATTAATGTCAATTATTAGGCCTTAAAATAATCTGAGTTTCGCATATTTACTACATCTTTCCATATTCATCGACCCTTTTCTATGATTCCCAAATGCCACCAAGTGTCATGCTTGCGCATCGCCTTCAGTTGTGTGTGTTACATGCGCAACAATATATTGATATCGAATTCAAATCTATTAAAAAAAAATGTTGATGTTTGTTCGTGTATTTCTGTCAAATAAATACGAACTTCTACGATCGACACTTAATTCACTATAATTTTATTTTGATTTTGATAATGTCTTTTGGTAATGTCACACGTTGAAAGTACATGATTCTAATCTAATCTGTGTCATACAACGGCCCGATGAAGAAATGCTTGAACTATTGCTACTGCTCTCCTCTAGCCGGCACAACTGCCACTGCCAGAACCATCGTCCTTCTACTATAATTCGGCCGCATCGAAAAAAGAGAAAGGAAACTAAGGTATCTCGTACTTACAAAATCGTAAAAAAAGACAACGAAAATGTGTTTTTAAAAAAGATTAAAATTGTTTCAGGGAAGATTTTAATCATGGTGAATTAGTTAAATTCCACTTTTAAAAATCTTTCCAGTGACGCACAAAGTTACGTAGAAACGATCTTGCAACACTGCGTTAAGTTGAACAGAGTTTGGGTCTTATGTAACTCATCGTGAACGCAGAATAATTAAACATGTTTCTGGGTGTAAAAAAAATTAACGACCTATCTAAGCACACTTATTGCTAATGATTTTCTGTTTTTCTACTCCAAAGGAAATACTTTCTTTTCAATACAACTGGACGTAAACACCACAAGCGACTAACACGATTCTCTACACTGCGACGACTGCTGTCGATGTACACATTCATTTTATAACGGAACGTTGCTCTCAATCGCAACAGATGCTGAACAAACACACACATACACACACACACACGCATACTTTTTATCCCACTTACACACGGCAGGACAAACAATGCTCACTTTATTGTGCGGATTAAAGAAATACGAGTAAAAAGCATTCTTTTATTTAAGCACTGACACTTTTCTTACTTTTATTCTTTTTAAAACTTTACTTTTCAAGACTGTATGTACACGCAGCATAGCAATAATAATAATAATAATAATAATAATAATAATAATAATAATAATAATAATAATAATAATAATGCGTCGACTACTACTCATAATAACAACAACAATAAAAACAATGCAACTACTAAGATATATTTATTTGATGTTTGATAATATAATAAAAAGTTTTTCTCTTACCAAACAGTTCAACTGCTAAAAACGTTGATATGTAAACAAAACATTCTCGTCATTTATTTTGGACTCTGACTGAACTAAAAATTATATAATAAACTAAAGCTATAAAATGATGGAAACTTTCTCCTTTATTTTGCTTATTTTATAGATCAAAAATTCTTTTGACAGTTTTGTTTTGTTCATTTAGAAAATAAATTGATATCACGATTTTATTTTAAAATACTGCATATATTTCGGCTTTTGTAACTATTAATACAACATTCGTTTCATTGCAATTTATTTCTGTTTTAATCACCCAACGTCTATAGCCTACTCTTAAAGCATTTGCACGGAGCTAAATTCTTACTTCTGTTTTATGTAAGAATCTTTTCTATACGTTAAGACACGCCTCTTTTCAAAAAAATGTTAAACGTAAAAGCTAGATAATTATTTACTTTGAAGCTGTATCCCTAAACGGAATATATTCAGGAGACACGGAAAAATCTTGCACTTTATCCGTATGTGAACCCCTCGACAATATGTGACTTTTACTTTCTTTCTCCAAGTTGAAATGAACATCGCAGCATATCATTCATTTTTAGCTTCAACAGACGCTCATTCAATCGAAATCGCTTGTGTCCGTCAACACGTAAGTCTGCTTAATTAGGACATAAAATAAACAGATTGCGGACAGTGAGAGATACCATAACATCCAATTGAAATATGTACATTCTTTTGTAATGAAAAATTGACACATCCATATAATCAGTTTATATCAATAGTAACGCACTTGTCATTCGAAAATTGCAAAACAAATGAAATTATTCAAATCCTTGTTCCTATATACTCATAGCATACAAACACACTTGAAAAATGTAGAAGCCGAAATAAAAAATAATTTAAAAAATAACAATGAAATTAAACTGCAGATTAATGACATTAACTAAAAGAAAATATTTATGCAAGAGAAAAGTAGATATCACCACACCATAATTGTAAACAACAACTAAAACAAGAGACAAATATTTCCAGAACTCACATCAAAGAAATAGTCAGATTTTACATGCTTTTTGCAACCTACTTGTATAACATGAGGAAAAGGCAACTTGTGGATTGCAGAGAAGTGAATTAAAGAAAATATCGGTCATCAAAACAAAGAAAGGCGAAGAAATCATAAACCATTAACAAGAAAGATCAAGGAATAGAAACTGTTCAAGTAAGTTTCAATCGTTATTTCTATAATCGAAAAAATTAATTCCAGATGAAGTATTGAAAAAAAAGTTTTTTTATGCTGCCTGTCTGTATTTTCCTTTACAATTCTTTCATTTGATGAGGTATTTCGTAGCCGATACCTTAACTATTAATTCCTAATTGTTTCTGCAGAAATCGATTATTATTAAATTATTTGACTGCAACGAAATATATACAATGGATTCTTTATTTACGTTTCCTTTTATTATTGTAAACAGCTTTTACTGTGAATTATTAACGATCATTATTGCTCTTACATTTTCAAGTTTGAAAGAAATAACTTTGCAAAAATTCAAAAAGTATCTGATAATTATTTCAAGTTTACTTAAGGTTTTTCTTTGAAAACAGATGCATAAGCGAAAACAAATATAAAAGCAAATAAAAATTAATTTCATTTTATCAATTAAATTTTAGATGAGAAGTAAATCAAAGGACATTAAGAATTTTTTTTATTAAACATTTAAAATATTCAAAATATTTTTTTTTAATTTCTTACGAGAGAAAATAATATGGAAAAACCCAAACATTTATTCTAGTTTAATGTTTAAAGTCATGGAAATTAACTATGTTTGCTAAATGTAAATATGTAAGACTGTTTCCTTAATAAAATGTTTTATTTTGCATAATTTTCAGTCTCCTGGGTGGAAATTCACAAGAATCAAGAAACTCGTGCATAATATGTTGCCATTATAGATACAAATCGTGGACATCACTTATGTGCATCCAGTTGGGTATACAACTGAAAATATGGATGAACAATAATTCATATTGAATTTCTTTTTTCGAGCTTTTATATCAACACACAGCAACATGTAATGTGAAGTTGAACTTTAGATGAATATAGTTTGAAAGCAAATTGCTAAGAGTATGAAATAAGTGATCGATTGAGCTTATACAAAGTTGTTACATTATTTAATAAACGCCCTGAATTTAGAAAATTTAAATGTATAGGACGTTTTGTTGTAGGTGTCGCAAATATTTGTATATACACTTAAAATAGTAAGAAATATATTTCTTAACACAACTAACTACACATTAAAGCAATGTAACTTCAAGAGTCACAAGACATATGAAGAACATTGTAAGAAATGACAAGTTTTCATAAATGATTTCAATATTGTGGTCATATAAACTTTAAATGATTTCAATATTGTGGTCATATAAACTTTAAATGATTTCAATATTGTGGTCATATAAACTTTAAATGATTTCAATATTGTGGTCATATAAACTTTAAATGATTTCAATATTGTGGTCATATAAACTTTAAATGATTTCAATATTGTGGTCATATAAACTTTAAATGATTTCAATATTGTGGTCATATAAACTTTAAATGATTTCAATATTGTGGTCATATAAACTTTAAATGATTTCAATATTGTGGTCATATAAACTTTATTATGAAATTAAATTAAATAATAGTAAAGTTGACGTCTCTTTCTTAAAGGATGTTTTTCTATTTTTATAGCAGAAAAGACATGCTGACTATTTTTCCTTGTTGGATTTAGTTATATTGAAAAAAGTGTTTTTATCCTTCTAAGTTGTCATAATTTGTAAGTAACTGAATAAGAAATCCATTAAAACCCTTATACTCAAGTAGTTTTGTGCCTTGATAAATGATGCCTCACTTGTAAAACAATTCTTATTAATCTGTATTTCGCCCACTTTCAATTTCAATAGTGACTCTTTATTGTCAAGTCATTTTCACAGCGTGTCCAACAAGCACAAACATTAACCAAAAAATAATAAAAGTTATTTCTACTATCCTAATATTTCATCCCTAGTATACTCACTGCTAGTCACTGCATTTCCTTATTTTTTACCTATCCTCGTCCTTCCCCTTCTGATAAGAAGCATTGGGTTTGTAAATGCATAAGTATAAAGAGCATTTATAACCTCTATCTCATCAATGTGCCTTCCTTATTGAATTGATTAATACATTTATATGCACTAGTATATATTTTTGTATTGTCGATATTTTTCCTTGTTTATATAAACATAAATATATATTCTCTTGATGACATAAATATATCTATCTATCTATCTATCTATATCTATATCTATATCTCTATATATGTATATATATATATTCTCTTTATAAAATATTCTCATTCTACATATATATTTCCAATATTTTTGCATTTTAAAATATCTCACTTACACACGTGTGTAATACATATCCACAGAGAACTTAAATGCCTATTAGAGAGAATTTGAATGCTTATAAGACACTGACTACGCATGCCTAAGGCATTTCTGTACAAAGGTTTGTCAGGACAACCTGGCATGATGATAATTTTCCCTACAAGTAAACACTGCCCAAATATTCAAAATCACATTGTATTCACCGCCCAAATAAGATATCCTCGGTATCGATAAGCTATATTGAATTTTATAGTGCACCTTCCAAAAGTGATGACATCTCAAGTAAGGACATGAAACTGATAATTAATTAGACTAGATGAATTCTTGTACTGGGATCCAGTAATACCAAGAAAACATTAGAAACACCATATTTAAATGGTCAATTGTAAAGAGGAAACTATGTTGTTAACTTCTTGCCTAATTAAGTGTTTAAGCGGTAAATGTGAACTTTAAAAGAATATTCGAATAATTATGTATCTCACATAGAGATCAAGTGTGAGCCCCATGAAGGGGGCACTCGATTTATGAAAACTTTGATTGAAGCAATATGAAACAAAGGAGAGAAAAAATATACGCATAAGTAGGCCTCCTCTTTATATATATATATATATATATATATATATATATATATATATATATATATATATATATATATATATATATATATAAATGTGATTGATAATTTAAAATTTGATAATTTGATGTAGATATATAATAAGCTAAATACTAAATATTAAAGTAGCTCTAGGATATATGCCTATCGAGCTTGTATATCTGCATTACAACGAGCATTTTTCTTGTATTTTAATTAAATTAGTAATTTTACTATACCATTAAAATACAATCTGCTCTTTAGACTATTGTTCTAATATATATATATATATATATATATATATATATATATATATATATATATATATATATATATATTAGGATTAGTTTATATTTGAAAAAACAAAAAAACATTTAAATTAAGCCACAAAAGGGAACTTCCTGGAATTTCAAACTACGGAGAAAGTGTAGTATCGTTTTTCTATTCCCGTTCAGTGAAAGAAACTATTCTATGTAATATTTTTATTTTTTCTCTCAGTACAATGCCTCTTTCAAATCCTTTATTTTCCCACTATAAAAGGTGATAAAAAATTTACTTTTAGGAATGAGATTTCAGTATTTACGGCATCAATTCCAAGTTTCACTGAACATTTCGGGTAAGGAATGTTAACCAACTTCACCAAACAATTTAGGCAATACGAAACGAACTATGTATTTAAAATAATTTGCCATAACCTTACTTTTCCATAAAATCGCTTAATTTTTCCATAAAATACACCTAACGTAATTCTAAACTGAGTTTTATTTTACAAAGTCAATATTGTTCAGCTATACTGTGTAAACATTTCGGAAAATGTTTTCTTTGTTCGTAGTCGGAACTGCTTTTTCAAATAATACGTATATATTTTTTTTTAATAATGTATGTAAAATGTTGTTGTTGTTTTTTTCAAATAATAACCCAATCCACAATTTACGAATACTTAAAATGCTCTAAAAAACGCTTCCAAATAACTTGTATTTAGAAAAAGAAAGAACGAGTGTGTGTGTGTGTGTGTGTGTGAGTGTGTGCGAGAGAGAGAGAGAGAGAGAGAGAGAGAGAGAGAGAGAGAGAGAGAGTAGAGAGTAGAGGGAAGAAGGGCAGAACGTCTAATTTTTAAAATATAGGTTTCAAATGAAAAAGTCTTATTTTAAAAATATAGGTTTCATATATAACGAGTAACGTTTACCTGATTCGGGTAATCGAAGACGAGCTGTCACAACGTATCTCACTTTTCTATTTTATGCTTTCCACACACACACACACACACACACACACACACACACACACACACACACACATATATATATATGTATATATGCGCGGTTGTGTGTGTATGTATGTATATATATATATATATATATATATATATATATATATTTGTGGCTGTGTAAGTAAAGAAAGTCAGCATATTGAAGAATTACATTTATAATATTTTATTTAAAACAAAGAATACGAAATAAAAGTGAAAGGTTCCTTATTCCATGGAGTTTCAAAGGAAAAAGTTAACAAAATTCAAGTTAGCAAACTGTAAGAAGAAATAAGTATTTTATTTTTGCTGGCTAGCTCAATTTTGAAAACAGTGGAGAAAAAAAATTAAAAGAAAAGTATAAGTTTATAGATGAAATGAAAAAGAATATTCATTAGTCAAATTTGTCTGGTTTTAAATATCCAGTAATATCTAAAAGTTCGCAATAGGTGGGGAGATTAACAGGTCCAAAAAGAGTTCCGTAATCTTACCTTTGGAATCTATTTAAAAAAAAAATATCAGGGGTTAGAGAAGGAATGAAAAGTCTGTGTAGCTCTCCACGTTTGTTGAGCTTTGTTACACCATCTAGATATGTTCAACAAGGAATACCTTCCTCTTTCTGCTAAAAACATACCAATCCCTACGAAGCAAGATTACATCCACAAATTTGTACAATCTTTAAATATTTTCCACTACGAAATGAACCACAACTACAACAATAATAGGACACCACCTACTGAATAACTAATCCACCTGGAACTCCGAGGAAATGCTCGCCCCACCAACTCGAGTAGAGAACACAAGAAGATTGAAAGAAAGACAGCTAAATTTTATGATCTTAAATCGTCCTCCCATCCAAACCAAAATATAGATGAGTTTGGAAACGCTAAGATCAAATTACAAAAAAAAACAAAAAACAAAAAACAAAATAAATAAAAAAACAAAAACAAGAAAAACAAAACAAAAAACAAAACAAAACATAAACACCTTTTTCGCTAGAAAAATATACAATTTTGCTAGTAAAGTTAAAACAGAACCTCATTTATCTGATAAAACAAAAACTATTACAAATTCGATTACCTGACTTATAAAAGCCTCATATATAAGGAGCTAAATAAATCATATAAAGTGGCATTAGCTAACTCTTTAGATAGCAGAAACTTTTACACCAAAATATATTTAAAACAATGAAAATTCATAACTATACAGAAATTTTCACCATAGGAACTCCTAACGCAACTTGTATGGCAACCCCACTATTAGATTAATTTCCCCCTCTAACTCAGATTTAGGAGCAGTAAGTAAAAAAAATACTAGATAGAATCATCCCATCCATTAGGAAAAAGTATTCTTCCGTTTTTGGCAATGCTCAGACTCACTTATAAAATAGCTCTTTAACTTTAAAGATAAGCGAATGCTAAGCTTTATAACATTTGACATTGGCAATTATCATCAGTCAATTTCTCCTATCCTCCTAAATAGTGCCCTTATCTTTACAAAAAAAAAATGCACCGATCTCAGAGACCTAGAAATTAAGTAAATCTTTTTAGCTAGACGATCCTTCTTACATTTTGACAATGAAATTTGGATAAGAAAGGACACAACCAATAGCTTCTCATGGATTCATCTGACTCTGCAAAGTCATAGACTTAGTCGGCCAATATTCGTTGAAAGAAGTGAAGCTCGTATTTTAATCTATTCAAGGAGAGCTACACCTAGGACATATAATTGTACCATAAAGAAGCTACAATTCTTTTTTCAATAATTGCAGGCTCACCATAACTATATAACCCGATAAGAAAACATCAAACTTTTTAGCATCACTCTAAACTTAATTTCAGAATCATTAAGCCTCTACCATTAACCTATCTTTCTTCTATTTTCACAAACTTTCAAACCAGCCTTATTTGATTAAAAAGTCAATAGTTCCCTCGGTTTCAAACAGAATATCTAAGCTATCAGCCGACAGAAACACTTTTGACCAAAATTCTACCTTTTTCAATCATGCATTATTAAAGATAAACTCTCTTCGATCCGCCTTAACTCCGTAATCACACATAATATGATACGAAAAAGAACAAATTCAAATAATAATTCAAATAACCTCCAATAACTGTTAGGTTTAATCATTCAAATGATCCCCACTATTCTGTTCCCGGAAACCGTCTAAAAAAGAGGAAAAATGTCTAGTTTAATCCCGCCTTCTTTAGCAGTAACGTACTTACTAATATACCGAAGGAATTCTTTAAACTGTCGCAACATAATTAAAATACCCACACAAATACATACTATTTCAAATTAAAATTGAATTAACATCTCATATTCCACTATACCTAATATAGTCCAAACCATAATAGCATCAAATAATAAGAAAATTAGGATTGCTCAATCTAGATTTACCCCTCTACACCCACTACTAATTGTAATTACCTCAAACAAAGTGGACTGGCCATTAGATAATTCACAAAGATGTGCTGTAATCGAAACACATAATCCAACTCCTCCTCAAGTAAGCTCTCAAAACCCATTTTTAACTCCTTTCCAAATTAGTTCTCCCCTAATTGCTAACGATAATGGTAACTATGTTAACCATTCCATAAATTCTCCGGATATATTGCTGACTACAACCACTATCCAAGCCCGAAATATCCATAAGCACAATAATATGAGCAACCTTTCTTTACCTAATTTTAATAGTAGAACTTGCTTTACCTAATTTTAATAATAGTAGTAGTCAATACTCAATCCTACACTCCTGACGCTAAGTCTTGCCAGCTTTGTATATCTGAAGCTGTTAACATTATCAACTTGTCTCAATGTATTAACATCATTAATTCTAAAAACGAATTAATTTCAAGCTGCAAACATAGGGAAAGATACAAGTATTGCCAGTTCAAAATTACATAACATTTTCTATCCCCATTCACTTCACCTTCGATTCATTATTCTTATATCACCTGACCTGAAATTTACTTTTTACTTATAATCCCCTTATTTCTTTAATTTATCATTCTTTAAATAATTTTATCACCCCATGATTACTGTTCCGCTAATACGACCTCCACGTCATTTTAATTAGACAATAATCATTTAGCTTCAATTCCCTTTATATCCTTCTAATGCATCCACCTTTTGAATTTTCTCACCCATTCGGCCCTTAATCCTAAATAACTCCCGATTTAGTGCCTTGATACTATAATCCTTTTCGACTATACATGATTCTTTTTCATTTGGACCCTATATCTTAAAAATAAGATTTTTCATTTAAACCCCATACTTAAAAATAAGACTTTTTCATTTGACCCCCATACTTAAAAATAAGACTTTTTCATTTGAACCCCATACTTAAAAATAAGACTTTTTCATTTGAACCCCATACTTAAAAATAAGACTTTTTCATTTGAACCCCATACTTAAAAATAAGACTTTTTCATTTGAACCCCATACTTAAAAATAAGACTTTTTCATTTGAACCCCATACTTAAAAATAAGACTTTTTCATTTGAACCCCATACTTAAAAATAAGACTTTTTCATTTGAACCCCATACTTAAAAATAAGACTTTTTCATTTGAACCCCATACTTAAAAATAAGACTTTTTCATTTGAACCCCATACTTAAAAATAAGACTTTTTCATTTGAACCCCATACTTAAAAATAAGACTTTTTCATTTGAACCCCATACTTAAAAATAAGACTTTTTCATTTGAACTCCATACTTAAAAATAAGACTTTTTCATTTGAACCCCATACTTAAAAATAAGACTTTTCATTTGAACCCCATACTTAAAAATAAGACTTTTCATTTCAACATATTTGAACCCTCTATTTAAAAAATACTTAAAAATAAGACTTTTCATTTCAACATATTTGAACCCTCTATTTAAAAAATTAGACTTTTTCATATGAAACCTATATTTTTAAAATAAGACTTTTTCATTTGAAACCTATATTTTTAAAATTAGACTTTTTCATATGAACCCTCTATTTTAAAAATGAAACCCTATATTTTAAAAATAAGACTTTTTTATTTGCACCCTATATTTTAAAAATAAGACTTTTTTATTTGCACCCTATATTTTAAAAATAAAACTTTTTCATTTGAATCCTATGTTTTAAAAATAAGACTTTTTCATATGGACTCTCTATTTTAAAAATAAGACTCTTTCATTTGTAACCCTCTATTTTAAAAATTAGACTTTTTCATTTGAAACCAATATTTTAAAAATAAGATTTTTTTATTTGAACCCTCTATTTTAAAAATTAGACTTTTTCATTTGAAACCTATATTTTAAAAATAAGATTTTTTTATTTGAACCCTCGATTTTAAAAATTAGACTTTTTCATTTGAAACCTATATTTTAAAAATAAGATTTTTTTATTTGAACCCTCGATTTTAAAAATTAGACTTTTTCATTTGAAACCTATATTTTAAAAATAAGATTTTTTTATTTGAACCCTCTATTTTAAAAATTAGACTTTTTCATTTGAAACCTATATTTTAAAAATAAGATTTTTTTATTTGAACCCTCTGTTTTAAAAATTAGACTTTTTCATTTGAAACCTATATTTTAAAAATAAGACTTTTTCATTTGAACCCTCTATTTTAAAAATTAGACTTTTTCGTATGAAACCTATATTTTTAAAATAAGACTTTTTCATTTGAACCCTCTATTTTAAAAATAAGACTTCTTCATTTGAAACCTTTATTTTAACGACTTCATATGGCGTTCAACACAAGGACTAATTCTATGGATTAGATTTTACTTCCGCATTTTCATTTACAGGATTTTCCTACCCGGACTTTTTATTCCTACTCTAATCCCTGATATTTTTAAAGAGATTTCAAAGGATATCTTATAGATTCCAAAGGTAAGATTACGGAACTCTTTTTGGATCTCTAATCGCCCCACCTATTGCGAACTTTTAGATATCACTGGATATTTACCACCAAACATATTTGGCTTTGCTTTGCTGAGTAAACTTTTTCTTTAATTTTTTTTCTCGACTGTTAAATGTTGCAAATTTTCAGCTTCGCATATTTGTGGTCTTTCCAAAGCAGTTTTAACTACCCCCGACTTTTTCTTGTGATGATATCTTAAAGAAAGAGTATATGTTAACAAACCCCGAACTCTGCAAGAATTGAAGGAAAACATCAGAAACGAAATAAGGGAGATAAATCGCAACCTGTAATGAATAATGTTTCAGAAAAAGTACAAATATGCGAAGCTGAAAATGGGCAACATTTAAAGACATTATTTTTCATTAATAAAGATTATTTGAATTTTTACATTTTTCGAAGATTTCCCAATGTCTTATATTGTATTGAAATTACAGAAATATATCTTAAAAATAAGGAATCTATTTAAATTCCAAACCCTTCAGTAACTTTTTGGACACACCTATATATATATATATATATATATATATATATATATATATATATATATATATATATATATATAGTGCTTTCCAAACCCTTCAGTGACTTTTTAGGCACCATGTACATATATATATATATATATATATATATATGTATATATATATATAGTGCTTTAAAAATAATATACGCCAATAAGCTTATCAGGAGTTAATCGTTCTTTTGATTAAAGTTCTTTTCTTACTACAAGTTATCGTACATCAATCTTCACCGGTCTTTATATGGATTGGTGCTCATTTGTGTCTACCTCCAGAAAAATAGGGCTTATTCACATATTAGTATATTGAGCTATTATAATTTGTTCTTTAAACCCACTTCTCGCCTGTTTTGCTACGGTTAGTTTTTGGATGTAAAATCTGCATTCCTCCTGGTCACGAAGCATAGTTTACCCTACATCACACAAAACAATGTATTTATGTATTTAATTGCCAGTGCGCTGCTGGCTATGTGAATGAAACCTCCTTAAATTTGCAGACACGCATTAACCAATATTAAATTAACCAATCGCTGCCAGTATAATCGGCAGAAATTAGACTGTGAAAGCCACGTCGTTTTCGCACATTTTCTGCTTTGGAATCTGCCATTGGCGAACACCTCATCGAAAATCCAGCTTTTGCCAATGCATATTAAATAGATTGTTTTAGAATCTTGCACCGGGTTGACTCTCAAAATTATTTAAAGATTTTGGAGTCAGTCTCAATTCTTTCACGCAGGCCATCTCTGTCAAGAGAAGGAATTTATTAAAATATACTTCCGACTTACTTGGAAGTATATTTTAATCCTTCCCATACCCCATATTATTGGTAAATACATGTTATATAATTGTATGTATATATTAGTTCACACGAATTCCCATCTGCTTTTTTATTTTACTCGTATATCCCCGAATATTTGCTCTTCCATAACAATTTAATTCGTTTTTTTTTTGTAATTTCTGTGAGATACAAACAATTAACTCCTGATGAGTTTGCTGGCGAAAGGGTCCTTAGGGGTTTTCAGTATATTATTTTTAAAGCGTTATATAGGTTTTGTACCGTTTAAAAGTTATATATATATATATATATATATATATATATATATATACACATATATATATATATATATATATATATATATATATATACATACATATATATATATGTACATACACCCATACACTTACACACACTATATATAATGGATTACATACCATTACCATACCACTTCTTAATCGTTGTTATTGAAGAAACAGAATCGGATTAACAGTTATCAAGTCACTGATTTGCCTGAACAGTACTTTTCCGATCAGAAGATAATGCTTTATACAAACTCGACATTCAGATTTGTCTGTTGTTCTGAAAGTTGACAACAGTAGCTTCACTAAAATATTTAAACTAAAATACTGTTGGGCATAAATTGCAGAACGTACATTTTGGAGTAGTTCTTTATGAAAGTCATATGGACTTCGTATTTGTCGCGCCGTTTAACTTCTTTAGTAATGCATTATTTCGTATAGTTACTTGCATATCATAAGAAAGGTAGACTAATTTTTTTATTATTTTATTAACTATGTTCTCTTATTGAAATATAGCAAGTAGAAATTCGTAGATATTCTATTATTATAACTCTAGGTCTAATTTAATATTAATTTTGTTTTCAATTTTATAACTATTCGCCAGAAACTTTTGCATAATTCCGAAAAAGTTCAAGGCGGACAGAAAACGATTATATTTGTTTGTATCAGGTCTGAGTTTCTTCCAGACTCTAATTTGTGTCATGCTAATTTACATATGTGTTTTAAACGTTTGTTGTCGAGGCAATCACAATGATTTAGTTTTGAATGCTTATCTTTTCTGCATACACTTGCTTCTGTTAAAAGGTTTATTGTCGAGTTAATATAATGTTTACTTTAAACAAACAAAAATTAAGCATGTGAGTATGATTGCAGTATTAACTGATTTTGTATGTGTATTAATGTGTAATTGATACTTGTCGTGTGTTACTTATTGAGTTATACACGTTTCTTTACATTTACACCGGTTTTTGTTCACTTTTAAAACTTTTCTATTGCCCTTGATGCTGTGAACATTTAATAATGATCAATATCATTCGAATATACGTCCCCACTGTTACTATCTATGTATTATTTGGATTAATCGGACTAGAGTTCTTGAGTGTTATTTGCATAACGTTTCTGTCGATGCAAAGCCCGACTCTCTCAAATGCACAAGTCGCCATTTTCTCTTGCCAAAACGCAACTTATACACTAAGGAAGTTCCAAGGTTGTATATCCTGAACAGGATTACTACTTTTCTATAAAAACGAAGATAAGTTTAAACAGAATGGTGTTAAAAATGTATTCTTTTATTTAACTTTACTCGAATTTCTTAGTTATCAATTTTAATAAATTGCATTGTGAAAAATAAATCCTAAACAATTATATATTTAGTATAATTACAAATAAAATCAAATCTAACAGAATACAGATGGGAATTTTAATGAACAACGAATAATTAATTTAAAAATTTTGCTTGTAAAAGTATAACTACCAAAGTGCATTTATTTTCTTTGAAAAAAAAAGTAAGTCATTTAAATAGATTATTTCACAGAATTTTATGACTTAGCTTAAATTAATATGTGATTTCTCACGTTAAAACAATATGCACTTATATATAAATCGATGCGGCCAAAAACATATAGTATATATATATATATATTTCTGTGAAAATATATTTTCTTATAATATATACCAATCCTTATTTAAGAAGCTCAATACATTGAGTAATTACAGAGCAATGTAGTGAACAAATGGCGAAAGTCTATATTTCAAAGTTCATGATGTTGACTATCTAATAATTTATTCCTTTAATTCAGTTGACATTTACAATTCTTGGAACACAACCTGGCAAATTAAATTCCTTCAATCTGTTTTTAACTGTAGAAAGAGGACACTGTTTAACACGATTACACTGTTATTAGATTTGGTGAGCCGTTTCGAATCTGCTTTTGAGGCTGCAGATCTTGATAGCAGTGTCTTCCCTGTAAGAAGTAACTCTAGGACGACCAGATATAGGGGCATCACGAACACTGCCTGTGTTTTGGTGCTTTTGCACAGTAATTCGTGCCGTTTTCTCGTCATATTTCAATCTGCAGCTGATTTCCCGATTGAATAAAACAGAGATCTGGGGATTAAAGAGACACTCGAGATATATGAACTAAATGTTACGTTGTATAACTTAAGAACAAAAACAATTACGATTAGAGATGCCAAAATGTGGATATTTTACGATTAGAGATGGTAAAATGAAGATATTTTACGCTGCTTTGCAGCTCATTTTTGCTGCAGAGTTCCTTTTTGCCTTCTGGATTTGAAGCATATTTTTTTAAATTGATGTGAATACTAGGATACTTCAATTAAAAGTCAAAGATGAACAGGTAAAATTATAGAAGAATATAAGGCGAATCAAATGAGGTATAGATTGTTTAAACAGTTACATTAAATTTCGTTAAAATTTGCGGTTTTAGAAAATATGACAAGAGCGGATTTTCTTTTTGGCGGCAATATATATATATATATATATATATATATATATATATATATATTATTTGGGGTAAACAGTTACATATATTCGCTACAAATAGCCATTTGTTTCAATCAAAGAGACTTCATCAGGTGACCTAGAACCTCTCGACGCCAAAAAGAAAAATGAAAAATGGGATAGATTAGAGAGAAATTAAATAAGAAAATTGGAGCTCTTCAAAAAAAGTATAAAAAGTTCATACGAAGTTTATAAAAAAATTACGAGCTCTGTAAAAAAGAGGATAGAAAAAAAAAAGAAAAAATCGCATTAAGACCTATTGGAAGATTATATATATACTAGCATGGGTGACCGACGTTGCCCGGGTGTTTGGCGGTGTATGCTGAGCAAAACCAAAAAAAAAAAAAAGATCAATTTTTTAAAACTTTGACCGCTATTGTGCCCCCTTCAGATTTATTGTTTTGGGCTCAAATCGAGTTATTAAGTAAGATACATGTCCAAGAAACCTATATTTAAAATTGTCGGAGGAGTTTGGTAGAGTTCTCACAGGTTAAATCGTTGAATTTTTACCCCTTAACAGCCAAATTTCTGTCCGAAAACCGATCACAAAGATTTTCCCAAATCTAAGTACCCTGTATATTAAATTTCGAGTCTGTACACTGAAAATTGACAGAGTTATTGACAAGGAAAATGTACACAGACAGACAGACACACGTATACACAGACACATAGACACGTCCACTTTTACAGATATACTAGCATTTCAGCTCGGCGTTGCCCGGATGTTTGGAGGTGTATGCTCAGCAATAAAAAAAAAAGGTCAATTTTTTTAATTTGACCCCTATCATGACCCCTTAAAATTTATTATTTTGGGTTCAAATCGAGTTATTAAGTTAGATCCATGTACATTTCCCTACGAAATAACCCTGTCATTTTTAGTCTACAGACTCGAAATTTGATATACGGGGTATTGAGATTTGGGAAAATCGTTGCGATCGGTTTTCGGCCAGAAAGTTGGCTGTTAAGGGATCAAAGTTCAACGATTTGACCTTTGAGAACTCTACCAAACTCCCCCGACAATTTCGCGTCTAAACAGATGATATTTTAGATATAGGTTCCTTGGACATGGGTCTAACTTAATAACTTGATTTGAGCACAAAACAATAATTGTTAAGGGGTCATAATAGGGGTCAAAGTTTAAAAAAATTGACCAAATTATTGGTAAACATTCAATCACATCGATTTTCCAAAATCTCAGTACCCTGTATATCAAATTTCGAGTCTGTTGACTAAAAATTTACAAAGTTATTGCGTAGGGAAATGTACACAGACACACACACACACACACACAGACATGCACTTTCACTTATATATATATATATATATATATATATATATATATATATATATATGTGTGTGTGTGTGTGTGTGTGTGTGTGTGTGGTAAAACTGGTAATTAGTAAAAACCTGGAGAGTGCTCAATACTATTGCAATGCAAATATGTGTTTTAATTTTTAATTTCCGTTTTATCTGTTTGGTTGCATATGTTTCGAATGGTGGACCATGTTTACGATCCAACAGTCTCGTCTGACCTTACAGAAATAGTTGTTAGTATTTGGAAGAAGTTTCTTAGAAGAAATACGAAAAAAAAGGTGGTGGTAGGAGATAATAAGGGGGAGGGAGACGGGTATTGACAATATGTCAGTTTTGACGGTTAAAATACATTAGATTGTATTGCGTGTGTGGGGGTAGCAAATTCATGTTGCCGTTGGTGGAGATATATCGATATAGGGGGGTGGAGGTGGAGAGAGGATGGCAAAGAAAAAAGAGAGGGGGTTAGGGGAGGAGGGGGAGGAGTTTCACTTTTAGGTTTTAAATTTTGACTGCTTTTTGCTTGTTCAGCAAGGTATATGAAGTAGATGAGAGAGAGAGAAAGAAAGAGAGAGAGAAAGGGCTTGTGTAGGTGTCATGTGTTTGACAAGTACAAGGTTCCATTTAAAATTTTCGTAGTCACTATAAGTCGACTCGTTCATTTCAGTTGACAATGAGTTGTTTTTAGGTAGTTAAGGATTAATACATACGCTTACGCACGCGCAGATACGCATACATACACATACATATGTGCATTTCTACACATCCATATACAGACACATACGCACATACACATATATATATAAATAATGCATATTCAGACATATCTGCATCTATATGCAGACATACACACATACACACAACTCTTATACACATATACATACTCACATATATACGTAGACATATATACACATATATGCATATATAAACACACACACCTACCTATATACATATACATGGGGATATAGATCTCCGGTAAGAAGTAGATGTACATATACATACATACATACACACATATGTACCCATATACACGTATATACAATTACATAAATAAAAACAAAAAGCAACCACAGAATTCGCGAATAAGCCTGACGAATCCTATAGTTGGATGAAACGCAGAATATTCAGTGTAGCTTAATCGCCATATATATTTTATAAATTACTAACTGAGATACACACACACACACACACACACACATATATATATATATATATATATATAGACATGTGTATATTTATACTAAGTAAATAAAGTAAAGTTAGGATAAATAAATAATAATAAATAAATAAGTAAATACATGGGTGTAGTCAATAATCCGAGGTTAGGTAGACGTATCGTATCAATCATATATATATATATATATATATATATATATATATGATTGCTTTTTCTTGATAGAAATTTTCCATATCCTCAATTAAGTGTTGTTCGGCTGTGTGCACGTAGGTGACTTTTTAATCCAGCTTTATTCCTATATCAAAGTACATATATGACATTAAACTTTCCTTCTCGTTTAGGTGTTCGCATAATAATATTGTTAATCCTCGAATGTCGTGTCAGGTTACTCCTAGACTTGCAGATTAGACCACAAATGTGACAAAAATTGATTCAAGAACAGTTGTATGCAATGTTTGTACATGCATAACTTCAAATATATGTTTGGTTCAACGATATATTCCGCAGGCACGTTTAGTCATGTCTGAGCATTTCCATCTTATACGTTTCTGCGGCAAAATGATTTGCTGATGTGATTCGGGGTTTATTTTCTGTTCAAGTAACTGGCGAAAGTTTCGTCTGAGATTGCTCATAATTTTCTCCTGAGATTGCTCGTAATTTTCTTCTGAGATTGCTCATAATTTTCTCCTGAGATTGCTCATAATTTTCGGATTGTCGACTTTACATTCTCGATGACACTGTCGTTGTAGTTTGACAAATGCAATACTTTTGGGGGGCATAATTCATATGTTTAGTTCTTAATAGTAATCGAAAGCAAAAATACAAAACTAAGATGCTGAAAATTAACTAAAATCGAATGTAAAGACTGCAACTAATAAACTCGTATTTGTTGTGTAACGTGAAAAAAATTATAGAACATAATATTGATGATTATCATATGTTAAGAGTTATATTTGTCATAGAGGATCTACCATTTAAGCAAGCCTAAAATGAACTAGCACAGTTTTCTTTTCAACTAATTAAGTTTGTTATTGCTAGATAGCAGTTATATATATATATATATATACTAGCAAAAGTACCCATCGTTGACTGGGTTCAAAACAGCCTACAGAAAATGGACTGTGATTGATGAAAGTATGATAGGTTATGAAAAAGAGGGGGTTGTAAAGAGATAAGTTTTGATACACAAAAATTTAACCCTACGCAAAATATGATGAAAGTAAAGATAATTTTCGCGAAAATATATTTTTTATATCAACTTTGTTTCCATTCGTAGTCAAGAGTAACTAACAAAATGATGTTTCCTTACAAAGAGAAAATGTTATATACATAATAATATAAATATACAAGAAATAAATGTTACCATAGTCAATAAAAGTTGCTTTTATGGTAGAAAAGTTCATTGGATTGTATTTTTAAGTAGTTTGTAAAAAAAACTTTTTTTTTTTAATTCACGAACCGGTTTAAAAAAAATCAAAATGGCAGCGACTTTGAAATGGAGAGCCCCGTTTTCAATTTGAAGGAGGGGCACCTGAGCATTCTGTGTTAACAATTTAAGAGAGTTCCGTCAACGTAAGGAATATTTATAAACATATTTTAATGTTTTCCATTATTTTGTGTCTGAAGAATATTCGATTATGGCATGTGTAGTTTATATAAAAATTCATTTAAGCAGTTATCGCCTCAAATTTCGTTTTAATTTCGATCCTCTGAAATTATTTCAAGTAAAGAGCATTAAAAACTATTTCAAAACAAAATAAAAACATGAACTGAACTTTTATTGACTATAGTAACATTTATTTCTTGTATATTTATTTTTTCGGGTAGTCGTTTGTTGACTTTTCTGCTAAACACTCTTACTAAATAATATCGACGAAATATCGAAAAACAAAGAAACAAAAACAGTTTGAAAAAAAATGAAGCTTTACTTACTTTAGTAAAATAATCCGAAACAGCAAAATGGGATATGAAAAAAGTAATTACTTTAGTTTTTTAAAGCAAAGAATCGATATAAATATGAATAAGTAGAAAATGGAGTCCTTTACAAGCAGAGCAGCTTCGTTTCAGTTTTACAGTATTGAACGGTGTAGTATTGCGCCGTCGGATTCAGGGTTGTAATATTTCAATGTAAAGAACACGAAGAAAGGGTTGTAATCAACTGAATTCCTTCTAGTATACTGCCAAAAAAGCTTAAACAGATATATAAATAAAAAGGTTATGTAAATGTTTTTAAAAAGACACGTAATCACGCGAGTAGGATGTTTTCCTTCTTTTGACAAGATAACAAGTAAGGGCCTTATTTTTTATTATTTATCTATTTATCTATTTTTGAAAGAGTGCCACGTGCAAGTGGAGAAGGAAAAAAAACAGAGTTATGCAAAATTTGTGTCGAGAATTGTCTAAAGTTGCGACTTTTTTTTTGGCTTTCACTTTAATAAGAACGTGAATTTATGAGGTGAATTTATTCGACACAATATGATTCAACTCAAAAAAATAAATAAAAGCTAACGTGAATTAAGATTAAAGTTAAGGTGTTATTGTGGACCGTCACCCCTTTAAAAAAAACCTTGTTAAACTTTGTGACATATTTACATTCTATAGAGACCAGGCGCGAACGAACACCCAATAATTTTATTATACCATATTTCTTCAAATTGAAACATAATTATCAAAGTATACTTACGCAAATAAATACGGAAAGTCTTTGTTAAATTTTGTGCCATATTTCCATGGAGTACAGGCGCGAACGCAGACCCCACAATTTTATTATACCATCCCTATTTAAGTTGAAACATACTTATCAAAGTATTCTTATGTGCAGCTATATCAAAAACCCTTGTAAACGTTTTTTTTTTCATTTTTATATCCATACTTTGGTCAGGCGCGAACGAAGACCCCACAATTTTTATGAACCATCGTTCTGCCAGATCAAACATACACATTCCTGAACCTCGATACATCTATTATAATTATATGCAATCAGTTTTTTAAAATAGTCAACCATATAGGAGCCTAATCGTGACCAGATACACACACAAATACACACACAGACGTTCAGCTTCATATTATATATATATATATATATATATATATATATATGTATATGTAACAAGCCAAAAATAATATGGTCCTCCAACTATTTTGGCTATTTTCCTAACATCAGAGTAAATCAGGCAAATTACACCGAATGCAAACGATGCATTAAGTTGAATTAGGTACCATTCAAAACCCCGATTTAGACAGTATGAATTTTTGGAGGAAAATAAAAATTACCCCCAAAGGGATGTTTTTTACCCCTATAATACTCAGAGGCTCAAGCCCCACAATTTTCTCTGGGTAAAATATTACGTTTCCAAAGGTATATTCATATGGTCTTTCTTTTGGGTAATTTTCAGCAAAATCTGAGGCTTGGAAAAGATTCTATTGTGAGAACAATTATCAAGATGAGATTGATAGTCAAAACAATCAAAATCAATACCAATCCTCATCCCCCCAAAAAAATTCAAAGCAATTTATCTAACCGAAACGCCTCAAATTTATAGAAATTTTGTTCAAATGAAAAGCAAGTAATACTGATAATTTTTGTTATTAAATTTAAAAAAAAAATGAATAATTTGCCGGATTGTCTCGTTAATTCCTATTTCAGTTACAAATTCTTTAGAGTGAAATGATTTTGGAATTTCTTCCAAATAAATAATCTTAAAACAAATTATAACCATGGTTGTAGTAGTAGTAGTAGTAGTAGTAGTAGTAATAATAATAATGATAATAATAAGATTAATAATAATAATAATAATAATAATAATAATAATAATACACTCGTGACAGAAAACTCTTTTAAAGAAACCAACAAAATGTGAGTTTATGTCTTTAAAAAAAAAGTGAAATGTTACTTCGAATTCATTTCAGAAAACAGTCTTTGTTTCGATATAAACGTATAATTCTGTTTGTCAATTCAAATTTAATGAAAATTCTCTAAAAATGACGGGCGACTAGCGCGAAAAAAAAAGGGGGAACTCTTTATTCTTTTTGGCAAAGACAGGCAGCCTGTTTGCGCATGTGGATATGTGTATACATATATACATGTGTGTATGTTTGTACTAGAAAGGACTGTTTCCACCCTCTCCTAAACCTTACCCTTTACTGACCAACGACTTGGCATTTAACTCAACAGGGAAGGTATTAGTACACTCGTGACAGAAAACTCTTTTAAAGAAACCAACGAAATGTGAGTCTTTAAAAAAACAAAAAAGAAACTTAAATGTTACTTCGAATTCATTTCAGATACTGTCTTTGTTTTGATATAAACGTATAATTCTGTTTGTCAATTCAAATTTAATGAAAATCCTCTAAAAATGAATGCAAAAATATCCAGCCGGCGACAGGCGAATTATCTAGTTAAATGTTAGTTCGAATTTAAACCAAACTTTTTACTGATATTGACGTAGAAATTTGCCCCGCCTTTGAACGAGGGAATTAAATACTGCCAAAGTGGAGGAGAAAATTGCCCTCCTCCTTTTTTCTTATACATTTCCAGCGGCTAAACAGTATGGTGTAAGGTAGACCTATCTTCAAACGCCCTCTTTCAGAGCATGATATTCGACTTTTACTAAGTAGAATACTTAGTTATTTATTTATTTTTTAATTTTTTATTAGTATTTATTTTATTTTTATTTTTTTTATTTATTTATTTATTTATTTTTTCTTCATTTATTTATTTATTTTTTTTTTGTCCCATATGTATGTGTGATAGTGCACGATACCTCTTGGATACACAGGAGCTTTACACTATCCCTGCATCAGAACCACAGGTAAAACAATTCTGGGCTCGGTGTTGCTACAAACACCAAAATATGAAAAATGTCAATTACAAATAATCCAAAACCATGGGACCCAGAAGAAAGATCTGGATGTCATGATCGGCATGTGCTCCTTCGGTAGCCAGCATGGGGGATCCGGTCATCATCCTGCGAATGTTGGCCAACTTTCTAGTTTCAGAAACTCAAATGACATGGATGCTGAACAGGTAAGCATAACCTCTAATTTCAGGAAACAAAATGATACCGAACAAACACAGCACAGCCATGACAACGTTCAAACTGGAAAAACCGAAGAAAACAATTTTATACATTTTTAGGCAGGATCACCAACGTAATAGATAATGCAATGAAAACATGGAGACTGGAATTGACAGCTGATGGACAACACATAACAGAAATTAACATACAAAGAGGCATCTTCCAAGGAGATTCACTATCACCACTACTGTTCATCATAGCCATGATGCCCTTGAACAGTATTCTGAGAAAGTGCCAAGCCGGATACAAGTTCTCCAATACAGAGGAAAAATGAATCACCTGATGTACATGGACGATCTGAAACTTTTTGCAAGGACCAAAAAGGAGATACTAATTAACACTACCAGGATCTTCAGCCAAGATATCCAAATGGAATTTGGAATGGAAAAGTGCGCACAACTAGTTATAAGAAAGTGAAAACTGGAAACGACAGAAGGCATGGAACTACCCAACCAAACAGAAATGAGGGCACTAGAGAAACAAGACAACTATAAATGCTTGGGAATTCTGGAAGCGGACACCATCAGAGCAACAGAAATGAAAGAGAAAATTGGAAAGGAATACCTCAGGAGAACAAGAAAACTCATGGAAACGAAATTATATAGCAGAAACCTAATAAAAGGTATAAATACATGGCCAGTATCACTAGTAAGATATTCTGGGCCGTTTATAGAGTGTACAAAAGAAGAACTGAGACAACTCGATCAGAAAACCAGGAAACTCATGGCCATGCATAATGCACTACACCCAAAGGACGATATTGACAGACTCTACGTGAAAAGGAAAGACTGCGGGAGAGGACTGATTTGTATAGAAGACTGTGTGAATGACACGAAAAAAGGACTAGAAAAATACATAATGCAAAACACTGAAAGGATAATTCTGGCAGCGAGAGACACTGAACCCCCCCCCCCCAGAAAACAGAGAGACAAACGACAAAACGAGAAAAGAGAAATGGGAAGAGAAACACTTCCACGGAAGATTCATAGGATGAGAATAACGAAAACACCTGGACATGGATGCGAAAAGGACATATAAACCGAGAAACTGAATCTCTAATAACTGCAACATAAGATAACTCGATAAGAACCAACCATATCACAGCAAGGATCGATAAAACACAAGAAAACAGCAAATGCAGACTCTTTGGACAGAGAGACAAAACGATAAACCATATAGTAAGTGAATGCAGCAAACTTGGCTAAAAGGAATGCAAAAACAGGCATGACTAATTGGGGAGGGTGTTACACTGGGAATCGTGCAAACGACTGCATTTTGAGCATACAGACAAATGGTACAAGCATAAACCCGCAACAGCACTCGAAAATGAGAACCACAAAACCCTATGGGACATGGACATACAGACAGACAAACCCATCCAAGTAAGAAGACCAGATGTCGTAATAATTAACAAGAAAGAAAAATCCTGTCAAATCGTAGACTTTGCAGTCCCAGCTGACCACGCGGTGAGTATGAAAAAGAAAGAAAAAAAGAGAAACGAATTAAGTACACAAAGCTAGCCAGAGAGTTAAAAGTGATTTGGATGATGAAGAAAATCAAAATAGCACCGATAGGAGCACTAGGAACAATTCCGAAAAACTTCGAAAAAAGAATGTCCGAAATCGGAATCAGCGGAATAACTGCAAAAGTACAACGACTAACGATAATGAAAACAACTGAAATATTAAGGAAAACCCTTGATTGCGGAGAATAATACAAGACAATATAACGAATAAGTGTTACAGGGAAACTGCATATTTACAAATTCTACACCCCCATCATGCATCCTCCCCATTGTTTCATCACCGTTCCCCCCAATAAAAAATGATACCAAGGGCCGAGAAGGGTCAATAAGGACTGAAAGACTGATGAGCGAGCGCCAAACAGACCTCGACTGGACAAGCGTCAAAATAACTGGGAGCTTAGGGAGGCTGAGTGCCACTCAAATTCCAGTATAAACCAATGGCCACTACCACCCAGAAATCAATGGTAAGCTGCTCTTGCGATGATGCAGATTCATTTGCAAATGCTATCGAAGGAGGTGGAGAGAGCTGGACGTCTGGGGAGACTTGTTGTCATTCAGCTTCCAGAGAACACCACAGGTAGCCAATCAGGTCGTTTGTTGACCTGTGTGAAAGCTCCATGTGAGCCAATAATAATAATAATAAGATTAATAAGATTAATAATAATAATAATAATAATAATAATAATAATAATAATAATAATAATAATAATAATAATAATAATTCTGATTTCGTTTATGAACGTCTCTGAAAAGGGATGGGATTCATTTCCAGAGGATTTCCCCCTAATCCCGGCTTCAAGCCAGGAACTTCAAAGATCAAAGGTTTTCCTAAGGATGTTGGTGGTACAGAGGTTTTAAGGCCACCTAAAACATCGGGGATTTGTAGTTTGTTCAATTGTTCTTCCAGACGACTTGATACTACTCCTAGTGTACCAACTACGACCGGAATTATTTGTGTTTTAACCCCGTGTATACGTCTTATCTCCAAGGCCAATGGGGCATAATTGCTCCATTTCTCATTCTCATTCTCTCTCACATTCCTGTCCTAGGGTACTGAGAAGTCTACAATCTGCCAGCTTTTTGAGACCTTCTCAATGTCGACCAAATCCGGACGATTATGTTCCAATTGCTTGGATGTTATGACACTTTTGTCCCACCATACATCTACCTTGCCATCTTCACTTGTTCTCACTTCATGAGGCACCTCTTCAAACCATTTTCCAGCACACTGCACCCCAACCCTCTTACACACCTCCCAATATATCCGGAGTCCCATGCGATCGTGTCTTTTGCGTTAATCTCTCTGCGTCAGTCCACAACACCCTGCTGCAAGGTGCGCAATTGACTCTGAAGTCTTACCACAAATCCGACATTCTGCAGCAACTTCCTCTCCTAGAACCACTTTTTTGAATAAGTGTGTTCCTAATGTCTGCTCTTGTGCTGCATAAACAAAAGCTTCAGTACTCAGCTAGATACCCAGCTCTAAGCCATTGCCATGATCTATCATCAGCCACTTCTGCTATATCCTTGAAGAACCTTCCATGCATTTTATTCCTAGCCAGTTCCTCTGCCATTTCTCTATCCATACGTTTCACATAATCAGCCTTGGTCTCACATACCTCCACTTCATTGGCCACAACCTTAAGCATCCACTCCTCACTTCTAACCACATGCTCCTTCAACGACATCTCATCGGTTCTAACACAATCTTTTACACTTTTCAATCCTCTCCTACCATCTTTCCTCTTTTGATACAGCTTTGCTGCGCTATTTCGAATGTGAAATATACCAAACATTGCTAAAACTTTTCTTGTTTTGATATCTATGGCATACAAATCCTTGTCAACCCATTCTAAAATTCCCGTGCTGTATCTCAAAACACTGACTGCCATGCATTCACCGCTTACATTAGGTTTCCTCCATACAGTTTCGACTTTGCAATTAGTTTCACACTTCTAAGATACTCCTTCCTGACTTTTTTCTTTCATTTCCCTGTTTATGGTACCTAAACCCTCCAGCACTCCCAAATACTTATATCCTGTATCTTCTATTTCTTTCATGATTTCTCTATTTCTTTTCATTTCTACCGAATATTTTCAAATCATCCATAAACAGTAGATGGTTGAGGCGTTTGTCACCAGATCCAAAGTTATACCCCAGTTTTTCTCTCTTCAAGAGGATGCTCAGTGGCATCATAATCATTCCAAAAAGAAGTGGCGATAACGAATCTCCTTGAAACGTTTAATGCCAACCTGCCCCATCTCCTCTTTGTTTGCTGTCAGCACCGTTTTCCATTGAGCTATATTGTCTCCAAAAGCCCTACCACATTTTCAGCAACCATCATCATCAATAGTGTTTCATGTATCCATGAATGAGGAACCATGTCATAAGCCTTTCTGTAATCGATCCATGCTATGCAAATATTCCAGTTAACACTTTCCACATAAATGGCAGACATGTAATTAGTCTATAATTATTGGCATATGTTCTTTTTGCAGGATCTTTCCTAATCAGTGTTATTCCTCCCTTCACAAGCCAATCAGGGACATCTCCCGACTCTACAACCCTTTGCAGAGCAGCAGCTATAGGTGGATAAAGGCATGGGAACTGTTTAAGTCCATCACTCCATCTGGACCAGGTGTCTTCCAGTTTGTTATCCTTCGTATGCCAGCCTTAGCGTCATCGATGGTTATCTCAACGTTCTTCCTGATGCATTTCTGATAGCCTTTCTCTGACCTCTCCCAACCAGCTAGCCTTCTCATTATATCGCCGTTCAACAATCCCACCCCACAACTTCCTTGCATCTTTTGTATTTGGAGTGTTGTTATTTCCCGCCTGTTTACTACCATTTAATTCTTTATACAGCTGGAAAAGGTTGTTCTGCCGAAATGCAACACTTTTTCCAACAAAGTTCCTAATTTTCATACCATCAGTGTGGACCTTCTCTTTCAACATTGTTAGAACGTTCATCGTTCCTTTTTCCAGCAGTCTATACCTCCTTTCAAGCTCGTCCTTGGCTTTCTGTCCTAGTTTAACTTCTTTTATTATTTCTTTGATTCTACCAATATCTTTCCGCAACCGTTTAATACTTTCTTCAAGCTGCCTCTGCCAGTGTGGCCTTCTATCCTTCATTTCTCCTTTTTTCTTCTGTAATAAGCCAAGACAATTCGCAATAACGCATGACGCTGCATACAGAAGCCTGTTAAGTTCTGTAATCGATATATTCTTTCTTATGATGTTGTGAATTACTTCTTGATTTATTTTTCCTCACTTTTCACCTTCCGCCTATCACTACTCTTCATACTTGGAATTTCTATGATATCGTCTTTAAGAAGTACCTCTCCTAACTTCGGAAGTACTTCTTTTTCTACAAAAGTCAAAGTTCGAACTTCATCACCATTTCTCCATACATCTGCTCTTTTTGTCTCAGAGTAAATGATCTCATCTGCCTTAAATCCTTCAAACTCTTTCTCATTACTTCCCCTAACCATAGGATTCCATACCTCCTCAGTTGTCCGCCTCCCATCATCGCTTACATTTCCTTTCTGCAATTCCACTCTCTCAGTTCTTTTATGGGAGCTAGTTTCATCAGTTTTACTTTCGTTATTCATTTCATTCCTAACCATCCATTCAATCTCTTCTCTTGCAATCACTGAAAGTAGGTTGTTATTTTTAATTTGTTTTAACTGGGATACCAAACTCGCGACACTTCTAGCACCTCCTCCTCTCGATTCCCATTCTTCCTTCATTTTTCGGATATATCCACCAGATTTGGTACTTCCACTTCTTACAAAGCATTCCCACAGGACTCTTCTTTCCTCATCCGTCCATGTTTTTTGACATTTTCTGTTCCAACTCCCTTCGTGTCTTGGTACCCTCTCTGGCAATTCTCACTCCCCCTATATCCAACCACATTCTCAGAATTTCGAACAGTTGTATGATGACGACAGGACCCACCCTGTTGACCAGTGGGACACCTACCGGACGTAAGACCATCCCAAGATGTTCTAGCCTCATTCACGTCGTTATTTTCAATATTTTGATTTGATATTCTCTCATAAATGGGGTTAGTGAATTTAAGGTTACACCACCACCGATAGTTTTATCGAGACATTATCTCTAGGTTCCCCACCAAGGTCGAAGATCCCCTCCCGACCTTTTTCCTCCATTACCTTCACTATTTCCATTACCACCACCAACAACAATAGAAATAAAATACACAATTATAATGGAAATACTAATATCGGTAACAAAAACAACAATAGCAATGACAGCAAAAAACAACATCTACCATTATAGCTACAGTAATAATAAAAATATACCACCACTACTACTACCACCACCACCACTACTACTAGTAATAATATTAGTGATAATAGTAATAACCAATAAAGAAAAAAAAAATTTTTTAAATAATAATAATAATAATAATAATAATAATGATGATAATGATAATGATAATAATAAAAATAAAAAATAATAATACGTAGATTAATAATAATAATAATAATAATAATAATAATAATAATAATAATAATTTCAGTTAGAAAAGCTTACTTTGTTGGGTTTTTTTTAACTCCTCTGCCGATGTTGCTTTTGGCCAGAAAAATGTACACAAAAACAGAAACATTAAACATCCAAATATGTGAAAGACAATTCCTCATTTAGCCGTGAATTCAAGTTTTAAATTCTAATTTCAGTTAGAAACGCTTCTCTCCTCCCCCCCCTCTGCTATTTTTTTAAAACTCCGCCACTGATGTTGCTGACGACCGGAAAAATGTACAACCCCCCCCCAGAAACATAAAACATCCGAACATGCGTAAGACAATTCCTTGTTCAACCATGAATCCCAAGTTCAAATTAAAAATTTACTAGTTTCGTTTGCTATTTTTTAAACCCCGCCGCTGTTGTCGCTTTTAGCCGAAAAAATGTACACAAAGACCGAAGCATAAAACATCCGAACATGTGTAAGACAATTCCTTGTTTAACCATGAATTTCAAGTTCAAATTAAAATTTCGGTTAGAAACGCTTATTTGTTTCGTTTGCTATTTTTTAAACTCCGCCGCTGATGTCACTTTTGGCTGGAAAAAATGTACACAAAGACAGAAACATAAAACATCCGAACATTTGTAAGACAATTCCTTGTGATAATAATAATAATAATAATAATAATAATAATAATAATAATAATAATAATAATAATAATAACTTAAAAAGAGTAAGTTATAGCAGGTTTGGCACTTATGTATGGCACGGGCCGAGATACACAACTGAACGACTATAATTACTTTTCAAGGCCTATTGTTTAAAAAAAAGGCCACATTCCAAATGGTAAACAGGTAATTGGTGTTTCTATAATATTTCGAGCGAACGAAATATTGAATTTCACGTAAAAAAAATGGTACCTACGCAATTGTCATGGCGAAAATATAAACATATCCAAAAAGTACAAAAAGCAAGGAGATAGAAAAATAATTATTAATAAAAAAGAAACTTGTGAAGTTGGTGTACACGGGCGAAATGCAACAAAAATAACATGTACGTTTGCATTTTACGACCTGCGCTGAAATAATAACATAAATATTTAGACATCTATTATTTAACATGGGGAGGAGAGGGTGTTTTGTAACTACACTGTACTTTCACCTTACAATTTTATAAAAATGATATCGTAAAACTTGAATTTAACTTATAAATACTATTTAACAAACAGCACGCCATTAAATTCATCAAAATAAAATTTTAAAAATATCATTGTCTCAAAATATAAGCCACTTATGCGCGGTCATTTTGTTTTGTTGTGTTTCATTGAACGACCGATAGAGGGCACAACTTTACAACCTAATTCAACAATGACAATAATTAAAAGTATATTATGTTATAGTTTTACTTTAATTCAAACAATTTTTTTATTAAAATTCTAATTTTCTCTTACCGCGACTTTTTTCCATTAAATTGTTTGAAAAAAATCCAATAATTATTCAATTCAAAAAATGTTTTAAAATTGTTTGAAAACCAAAATCTAATGTTGCCTTAATTTTTATCATAATTCTATTTCCTTACGATGAGTTCCCATTAAATCGTTTTAAAAACATCTAATGTTTCTATTCATTGCCTCCCTGAGTTAGATACAAGGTTTTTATGTGGGGAAAAGAACAAAAATAAAACTTGCCTCAGTCTAGAAGGAAAACCAAGGACAGAAAAGAGGATGTGTACTATCAGAACATATACTACACTTTGCTCCTAGCCAAAATGACAAGTAATGTTACTTTAATTAAAAAAAATGTATTTTTTCAATAAATGTTTTTACAACTATATTTTGATGTATTTTTATACAATAACTTTTGGTTTTCAAGTATTTTCGTGCTATTTTGTTTATTTATTTTGTGTTATTTTGACCAAGAAGAAATTATATTTTATTAAAATTAGACGAGAAAACAATTCAATGAATAAAATAAAATACGCATCAAGTGCGCTTGAAAATCAAATCACAACGTAATAAAAGGAAAATAAACAAATATTTTACTTGTTTGAAATTTATCACAAATATATTTCAGGGCTATACTCCATCTTTAGTGTGTTGTTTTGTTTTTTCTTGCAAATAGACTTCTTTCTCAAACTTTACAACATGGCAAGGAAGAAGAAAAGGGGAAAAGTCACAAAACAATACACTGAAGATGGAGTCTACCTCTAAAATATATTTGTGATAAATTTCAAACAAGTAAAATATTTGTATATTTTCATTATATTACGTTGTGATTTGGCTTTCAAGCGCAATTGACGCGTATTTTATTTTATTCAAATTAAAACAACGTTATTATATGACGCAATTCAATGACTCTTCTTGGTAAATGTAAAGTTTAAGCGTCATGCTCTTTTTAACGTTATTTAGAAACTTGTTATTTAACATGGGAGACGTTTTGCAACTATTCCAAGAAGACAATGGTGTTTTTGCCTATCACAATGGCACTGTCCACATAAGTGCTAAAAAACAATTTTCGTTCAAATTCAACGTAGAAATGATATCCTTCTAGACTGAGGAAATATTTATTTTTGTTCCCATCCCTTTTGTAGAGCTAGATTTTCCCCACGTAAATAACTGACTCTGCCCTCGTGGGGAGGTAAGTAAATAGGAACAATATTTTTACAAAAGGAGAAATAAAAACTTAACAATCAAAGGAAAGAAAAATAAATATTTTATCTGAAACGGAAACAAATAAACTAGAATTTAATAAAATCCACAGTTTTTTTAAAACTCCTTTTTACCCCCTAAGGATGAAACCAGATTCTTCCAGGGCCCAATATTATATTTCCAAATGAATATCCATGCCTTTTGGTAATTTTCAGCAAAATCTAATTGTCGGAATATATTCTATGTACCAAAAAGTCCTATTTTTGGGAATTTTGACCCTTTTTAATCCCCTGGGAACGCAACCAGAATTTTTCCAGGGTAAAATATTCCGTTTTCAGATATATATCATGTGGTCTTGCTTTTGAGTAATTTACCGCAAAATCTAATGATTGGAAAAGATTCTATGTCTTGAAAAGTGTTATTTTTTTTGATTTTGGACTAAAAAAAAGTAAAAACATTTTTGATCGTTTTCGACACCTTGAGGACGCAACCAGAATTTTACCATCATATTACGTTTCCAGATCTATATCTATGTGGTTTTGCTTTTAGGCAATTTTCAGTAACATCTAATGGTCGTAAAAGATTCTACATCCTGAAATGTGCTGTTTTTGTCCTTTGGGGACTAAAAATGACTACGCCTTGGATGATATGAGTAAAAAAGTAACAGAACGGATTTTCCGGGAAAACTCCAATTATCCTCCTTTCGGGTTAAAATGGCTAAAATTGACACTTTTGAAAAATTAATGCCATGAATTTTTATAAAGCTTTCTGAAAAGTTGTAACTGATTTCTATATAATTTTGTTTGTCTATACTTCGCGATAACTCTTGGGTGTACCCCAGGGGATCTTTTAGGGCTAATAAAAACATTCTATTTTTCGAAGTATTTTACTATATTTGTCCAAAATTTTCTGTCTATGTCTATTTAGCAGTTTTGCATGGTGCTGAGTTCAAATTTCAATTGGGGACTTTGGGGGGAGGGGAGGAGGAGAGCAAATGATGGACTTAGTCATTTCTATTTTTGCATGGTGCAGAACTCAAATTTACATATGTTAAGGTCTAAAACTGCACCGTTTGTTCATATTCACCAGGATTGAACGTCCCATGTGGACTTTCGGGACTAAAAGGGGGGGAGCAAATGCTGAACCAAGCCATTTTTTATGCCTCGTTCATTGTGCACTTTTGGGGGACCATGCATGCTTCACTTGTTATACTTTGGATATGGCTATATAAAAGTAAAAACTATTCTGCCTAGGAGAGGGAAGACGATACTTATATATATATATATATATATATATATATATATATATATATATATATATATATATATATATAATTGGACTGGGTACACGGAGTTGCCCGGCATTGCCCGGCGTAGACAAGCAGGCTCGAACCTTTACCGCGAAGGAGGAAAAGAACGTGAAAAAAAAAGTGACGTCCTTTCCGTTGCGTCCATTACCAAACAATAAGTGGTGAATGTTTAAATTAAGACTAGTCAATCGAAAAGAGGGGATGACTTTTTAAAATATCGGCGAAAAAAACGACCCCTCCTTGTAGCAAAACAGCCCAGTTAAGAGTGAAGAAATTAATGTTTTTAACCAGTTTTTCGATATTTGTCGTCCGAAGGGTCGCGTTGCAAACCGATACCGATCTCCTGAAAATCCGTCGCTTCTGTCGAATGTTTAGACAGATATGCAAACATGCATACATGCATACATTTAAACCGACAGGTGAGATTTATATAATAGATATACATTATTATACATTATATATATATATATATATATATATATATATATATATATATATATATATATATATATATATATGTATTAGTAGTATACCTACACACCTAAAGCAAGAATATTCTCTCTGTTTTGTTTAAGGCTCCTAAAATTCATACTGGAATTGTCCATAGAAAAATATTTTCAAATGTAAGTGCTGAGTAATGATCAATTCTAACTAGCTGTCTTTTGGAGGTTGAAGCTTCAATCCTCAGCAAAGACTGCAATTACAAACTACTGTATTTGTACCAGATCATGGCTGATAAAAAGAAAACAAGATACCCCTATCCAGAAATCTCTGGAAATTTCATAGTTCAAAGAGACACATTTTAAGACGGTCCGAGGTTATATCAGCTGAAGTCTAGTGATATCAACAACTAAGTAATCTAAATAATTTAGCAGCTGATTTTATTTGTAGTTTTTTAACATTTTCTTCTTATTCAAAAATCTATATTATGTTTCTCTTCCGTTTCACTTTTTTTCGGAAACTATTGAATGATCTGCCTGAATTTTTGTGTGGACCTTTGTTATGATGAGGCGGAGCGAACTCTGTATTATGGTATATATTCCATGAATAGTTATTAGGGATTTATAGAATTATTCAATGCAAAATTAAGCACACATTTAACTATATTCTATCATTAATTTAATATAAAAAACTAATTCTAATAACTTTGCCAGACTTTAATGCCTGATTTTAATTTCTAACTAGAAATATATTATTCTAAAATAAAAAGGTATTTCAATCAGACAAGAGATTGTAAAACTTTGTTGAATACATGCATAAAGTGGCAACAATAATTTTCATTAGTAAAAACAATTTTATTCTTCCTAATTTTACCGTTCTAGAATATTTAATTATTCTACCATTTCATATTTTTGTTTACATTGGTTTTCAAAATAATTATAAAATAAAACTGATTTGCAGATTCAAGCAATGTTTTTAAAAATGTTTCATATTCTGCGTCGCATATTAATGACTAAGTTCCATTCCAAAATTAGATTTCATAAGAAACTGCAATCCCAATAAAGATTACCATTGTCATTACCATTAATTTGAATGTGCATGCGCATATTCAAATTAAAAAAATATATCATATATAAAATCTGTTTAAATTGATTGCAGAAAATAAGGATTTTGTTGTTTTCAAATCGAATGATGTAACACGTTTTATTTGAAACTAGCATTTCAGCCCAACGTTACACGGGTCTTTGGATGTGTGTGTTGAGCAAAAAAAAAAAAAAAGTGGTAGTAGGAAGGCAAGCCCGAACCCGTACCGCGAAACAGGGAGAGAACGGGGGGAAAACCCCGATGTCTTTGCTGTTACGACCACAGCCAAACCGGATGTGAGTCATGTTTTAATTAGGCTAGACAACTGAAAAGAAGAGGATGACCTTAAAAGATATCGACAAAAAAGGCGACTCCCTCCTGTAGAAAAGTGCCCAGTTGAAGGTGAAGATATTAATTTTTTTAGCCAATTCTTCGACATTTGTCGTCCGAAAGGTCGAACTTAAAAACAATACTGATCTTGTCAAAATCCGTCGCCTCTGTCCAAGGTTTTATGCAAACATACATACATACATACATACATACATACATTTATATGTTGGTAACTAAAAATTTTCGACCCATACCGATTAAAAAGCTTGGAATATCTCTCAATACCCTTTATGTAAAATTTCAAATGTTTCGACCAGAAATTGTCTTGGTAATTTAGCAGAGACCGCAGAGGTCAAATTTGTTAAACTTTGACCCCTATGATGACCCCTTAAAATTTATTGTTTTGGGCTCAAATAAAGTTATTAAGTAAGATCCATGTCCAAGGAATCTATATCTAAAATTTCAATTGTTTATAACGAAAATTGTTGGGGGAGTTTGGTAGAGTTCTCAAAGGTCAAATCGTTGAACTTTGACCCCTTAACATCCAAATTTCTGGCCGAAAACGGATTAGAAATATTTCATCAAATCTCAGTACACTGTATATGAAAGAGGTATTGCGTAGAGAAATGTACACACACACAGACGTTCACTTTTATAGATATACTAGCATTTCAGCGGGCGTTGCCCGGGTGTTTGGAGGTGTATATTGAGCATAAAAATAAATAAATAAAAAAGCAGCCAATTTTTTTAAAAATTTGACCCCTTTTATGACCCATTAACATTTACTGTTTTGGGCTCAAATTAAATTATTAAGTTAGATCCATGTACAAGGAACCTATATCTAAAATTTCAAGTGTTTAGACCCCAAATTGTCGAAGGGGTTTGGTAGAGTTCTTAAAGGTCAAATCGTTAAACTTTGACCCCTTGATCGCCAAATTTCTGGTGGAAACCGATCACATCGATTTTCCCAAACCTCAGTTCTCTGTATATTAAATTTCGAGTCTGTAGACTTTAAATTGACACAGTTATTGCGTAAGGAAATGTATACACGCAGACACGCGGACAGACAGATACAGAGACACGTTCACTTTTATAGATATATAGATACATAAATATATATGGAATCATTTTTGTGTTTACTATAAACTTTTTACGCAAATATTATGCAAGTATAAATCATTTAGAATATCTGAATCAATATAATTACAGGTAATTGTTAACTAAAGATGAGTATTCCGTTAAAAAACCGAAGCAACTAATAGGGAATTAATTAAAATGAATGTTTAAAAGAATATGCAAATTAGCTTGATCGTTTGCTAGTGAATGCAATTCGACAACCAAGATATAAGAAAACTGTATTTTCTTTTTAAATAAATAGAAAAGATGGTCATTAATATAAATATCGATACACACAAAAGAAAACCTAATTTTGTAGGAGTATAGACTACCATTTCAGCCCGGCGTTAGCCAGGTGTTTACAGGCGTATGTTGAGCAAAAAAATAAATAAAAAGCGGTCAATTGAACTTTTTAAAATAAAATTTCATGTAGTTCCGTAACAACAGATGAAAAACGACCTGAATCTACAAAAACAATCGTTGGTAACAGTTAGGATTTTGAAATGTTATTTTTCAGAACAAAGTTGAGCTGAAACAGCGGGTGTCCAAATTAAATAAATGCGATTACGATCAGAAATAAAAATGGGGATTGAAGAGAGAGAGAGAATTACACAAAGAAAAGTCCTATCGACCATGTGTGCGTGAAAGAGAGAGAGAGAGGGAGGGAAGGGGAAGAGAGAGAGAAGGAAGAATGAAGAGATAAAGAAGAAAAATAGGAGAGAAGTTATTAAATATATTTTATTTCAAATTATGCGCTCATAAAAAGGAAGAAAAAGACAAAGTGCTTTAAATATTGTGAAAAATATCACAGGAAATTGACACAGAAACAGTGGGGAAAACGAGAAAAACTAAGAATGTAAAAACAATCTAGAAGAGAAAAGTCTTATTTTGTATGTAAAAAGAAGGGGAAAAATTGTGAGTTTTTTAAAACTTGTAATCACTTACACACATGCAGAGATGAACGCTGGAATAGAAGGAAGGAAATGGATATGGTTTCTGTTTATTTTGTCGCCACAACAATTATATTTTAACAAGCACAGCAATTATTTTTTGTGTTGTACTTTTAAAACATAATTGTTTATTCTAAACTGTTTAGTATGAAAAAGTAAAAAACGAGGAGCGAAGGCGACATAATGTTTTCTGTTCTTTTGTGTTCGGTAGGTTGTATTATTTTTTTAGTTTTTTCTTGCATGAGACAAGTAAGCAGGTGTTTTAGAATGATTACATGACCATGTGTCAGCCAATTAAGTAGAAGTGAAATCGAGCCAATAGTGAATGTTGCTTTTTTTGCAACTAAAAGTGTGCGAGGCTCGAAATAAAAGTAAACTAATAGAACATTTGTGAAAGATTAAGTTGAGTCGTTACGAATGTGTAAAATTTGAATACCCGGAAACATCGTATGAATGTAACTTTTAATGCAGAAGGTCAGTAAGAAAAATGTTGAACATTGTCAGGATTGATCGGAGCCTGTTTGAGTCTTTGGAATAACCTAACTCTTTAAACGCCATGTATATTATTGGAATAATCTCGCCTCTTTTAGCGCCATTACTGTGGGACGATTATTGTCCAAAATAGAGCCCGTGTTGAGGCAAGTTTCGTACATGTAATGATCACACAAAAAGGGAGTGAAAGTTAGACAAAGATCCTGAGTGCTTCGGAGATAAAAGAAGTCACACTGACATTGGTAGTAAAAGTAGCTTACAGACAATTAAATGGCGGAACGAAATGAAAATATAAAGATACTAATTGGAGATTTCTCTTTTAAAGCTTTGGTTTTCTATAACTTTTTAATTAGTACACAGAACAACGGTTAGTTTGCAACATGAAGGGGTTTTCCAGTGGACGAACCAAAAATGAAATAAAAAATGACTGTAAACTTGTATGCAAACTGTACTACTGACTTGGAAAATGATGATAATATTATTCTATATTTTTATATTTCCTTTGTATAATGCATTAAAACTGCTAAACACATCGATTCTTAATAATTTCATAATCCACAATGTTTCACGTAAATCTTCACGACCCAACTTAATGAAGGAGATATGATATTACTTAAGGTTTAAATCGTTGTATAAATCAATGCAATATATTTAAATATGGTTCTGTATTTATTACGAATTAATATTTGTATTTTTGTATACTTTTTCAGATCATCCGCACAACAAAATACAATGACCGGAAACAATAACGCATGGGATTATTTACGGACGATTCACCAGTTCAAAGCTGATGGAAGCAAATACAGTTTAGGTTCTGTACAAAATTTGAATTCTGTTGAAAAATGATTTTAAACTTTTTACAATACATTTGTTTTTATAACATATGTTTGAACAAGACATTTAATTGAAATTTCTCAATATACATTATTGAATAAGACATTTAAAATATTTTTTCTGAAATGATACTAAAATCAGATATTTATCCTGAAAATATTTAATAAGAGAAAAGGGTAATTTTTTAGTAGATTTAAACGGAAAACTAAAGCACAGTATTGGAAGTAACGCAAGATGGAATCTGAATCAAACGGATCGTATTCATTAGTGACTGATGTATACAATGAAACCTTCGTTTTGGGGAATCTCACGAATGTCGTACAGAATGTGTACGGCAAAACGGCTATGGCGATTTTGAATATTATCCTCGTGATTTCGAACAGTCTCATCTGTGCCACGGGTCTTTTTGGCAATTGTTTGGTCATCTACGTTGTAACTATGTTCTCCAAAATGAAAACCGTGACGAACACCTACATCCTGAATTTGGCCATTGCAGATGTGTTCTTCTTGATCAGCATCCCTTTCCTCATCACTACTTCGATTTACGGTTCATGGTTGTTTGGGTTTTTCATTTGTAAACTCTATTTCTTATTAGTATCCATTAATAGTTTCACTGGAGTATTCACACTTACTGTAATGAGCGCTGACCGTTACTTAGCCGTGTGTCATCCTTTACAATCAATGTCAATGCGCACACCAAAAGTGGCGCTGATAATCATCATTTGCATCTGGCTATCGTCAATCTTCATCATGTTGCCTGTGCTTATGTATACAACGACGGTGCCGAGTTCAAGAGATCCACGGCTTGAAACATGTGCAATGGCCTGGCCCGAGGACCAGCCCCTTTCTCCAGATAAAGCATTTATTTGGTATAATTTTTTATTTTCATACGCTATTCCATGTAGCTTAATTTCTTTTTTTTACTTTGGTGTTGTAATGCGCCTACGTTCTTCTGGACCAGTGAAAAAATCAATCGAGAAAAAGAAATCACAGAAAAGGGTGACACGAATGGTACTCAGCGTAATACTGGTTTATATAATTTGCTGGCTTCCTTATTGGGTATTCCAATTGGATCTCGCTGTCCGTGAACCTGAACCACCGACTTTGTGGCGAATTGTGATGTTTCAGGCATTTAACCTCATGACATATGCTAATAGCATGCTCAATCCACTTTTATATAATTTTTTAAGTGATAATTTCCGAAAGAGCTTTGCAAAAGCATTTAAATGTGTGAATCGTTTCGAAGCAAATCGTTCTCTGAGAACCGAAAATAGTGTCTATCCGAAAGGCAAAGATGGCTACTCACAAACAACCACCGTCGACAAACACGAGCTGACCAATTACACCAATTGTATAATGCGCCAGAAATCGCATGATGAAGGAATCAATATTGAATCACAAACTAAAAACATTATTTTCTCCACTTCTGCATTCGATGAAAAAGCAGAAAACAC